>NC_091817.1:16278124-16583124 GCF_041296235.1 Equus asinus | reverse complement strand
CTACATTGATGACCATGTCACCTGCAAGCAAAGAAAATTTTATGTCTCCCTTCCCAATCTATATTCCTTTTATTTCCTTTTCTTGTCTTATTGCATTAGGTAGGACTTCCTGTGCAATGTTGAAAAGCAATAGTGTGAGAGACTTCCTTGCCTTATTCCTGATCTTAGCAGAAAAGCTTTGAGTTTCTTACCCCTGAGTATGATGTTAACTATACATTTTTGTAGGTTTTTTTATTATGTAGAGAAAATTCCACTCTATTACTAATTTGCCAAGAGTTTTTATCATAAGTGAATGTTGGATATTGTCAAATGCTTTTTCTGTATCTATTGATATGCTCATGTGATTTTTCTTCTTTAGCTTGTTGATGTATTGAATTATATTAATTGATATCCTAGTGTTGAACTATTCTTGCATACCTGGGATAAATACAACTTGGTTGTAATGTATGATTCTTTTTCTACATTGTTGGACTTGATTTGCTAATGTTTTGTTGAGGATTTTTGCTTGGATGTTCTTTTTTCGTAACATCCGCCTGGTTTTGGTGCTATCATGATGCTGGCCTCATAGAATGACTTAGGAAGTATTGCCTCTGCTTCCATATTCTGAAAGAGATTGTAGAGAATTGGTATGACTTCTTCCTGAAATATTTGATAGAATTCACAAGTGAATCCATCTGAGCCTGGTGTTTTCTGTTTTGGAATGTTATTAATTATTGATTCAATTCCTTTTAATAGATATAGGTCTGTTCAGATTGTCTGTTTCTTCTTGTGTGAGTTTTGGTAGATTGTATCTTTCAAGGAATTGGTACATTTCATCTAGGTTATCAAATTTGTGGGCATAGGGATGTTCTTAATAATATTCTCTTATTATCTTTTTAATGTCCATGGGATCTGTAGTGATGTCCCCTCTTTCATTTCTGATATTAATAACTTGTGACTTCTATTTTTCTTAGTTAGCATGGCTAGAGGCTTATCAAATTATTGAACTTTTCAAAGAAACAGCTTTTAATTTTGTTGACTTTTCTCTGTTTTTTTCCTGTTTTCAATTTCATTATTTCTGCTCTCATTTTTATTATTTATTTTCTTCTGCTTACTTTGGATGTAATTTTCTCTTTCTTTTCTAGTTTCCTAAGATGCAAGCTTACATTATTGATTTTAAATCTTTCTCCTTTTTTAATACATGCATCAATGCTATAAATTTCCCTCTAAGTACTGCTTTTGCTGCATTCCACAAATTTTGATAAGTTGTGTTTTCATTTGCATTTAGTTCAAAATATTTTTTAAATTTCTTTTGAGATTTCTTCTTTGACTCATGTGTTATTTAGAAGTGTGTTGTTTAATCTCCAAATGCTTTGGGATTTTTCAGCTATCTTTCTGCTATTGATTTCTAGTTTAATTCCACCGTGGTCTGACAGCAGATGTGTGATTTCTATTCTTTTAAATTTGTTGTGTTTTATGGTTCAGAATGTGGTTTATCTTGATGAATGTTCCATGTGAGGTTGAGAAGAATATATAATATGCTGTTGTTGGATGAAGTAGTCTATATGCCAATTATATCTAGTTGATTGATGGTGCTGTTGAGTTCAACTATGTCCTTATTGATTTTCTGCTTGCTGGGTCTGCACATTTCTGATAGACGGGTGTTAACATCTCCACCTATAATGGTGGATTAATCTATTTCTCCTTGCAGTTCTATAAGTTTTTCCCTTACATTTTGACACTATGTTGTTAGATGCATACACAAAAGGATTGTCATGTCTTCTTGGAGAACTGACCCTTTTATCATTATGTAAAGCCTTTCTTTATCCCTAATAACTTTCCTTGCTTTAAAGTCTGCTCTGTCTGAAATTAATTTAGCTACTCCTGATTACTCTTGATTAGTGTCAGTATGGAGAACTTTCTCCACCCCTTCACTTATAACCTATATTTAAAGTCGATTTCTTGCAGATAACATATAGTTGGGTCTTGTTTTTTGATCTATTCTGATAATCTCTGCCTTTTAATTGATGTATTTAGACCATTGATATTTAAGGTGATTATTGATATAGTTGCATTAACATCTGCTGTATTTGTTACTGTTTTATATTTGTTGCCCTTGTCTTTTGTTCCTATTTTTGTCTTCCACACTTTCTCTACCTTTTGTGGTTTTAGTTGAGCATTTTATATGATCCCATTTTCTCTCTTTTCTTAGCATATCAGTTGTACTTTTTTTTAACTTTTTTTAGTGGTTTCCCTAGAATTTTCAATGTATATTTAAAACTAAGTCTACTTTCAAATAACACTGTGCCGCTTCACAGGTAGTGCAAGGACATTATAACAAAGCACTCTTGTGTGTGTGTGTGAGGTCTTGGCCCTGAGCTCACACCTGTTTGCCACCCTTCCTCTTTTTGTTTTCCTCCCCAAAGCCCCCGTACATAGTTGTATATGCTGGTTGTAGGTCATTTTAGTTCCTCTATGTGGGATGCCACCACCCCATGGCCTGATGAATGGTGCTAGGTCCATGCCCAGGATCTGAAATGGCAAATCCCAGGCCATTAAAGTGGAGCACGTGAACTTAACCACTTGGCCATGGGGCCAGTCCCCTAACAAAACATTCTTAATTCCTTCCTCCCTGACCTTGTATCATTGCTATCATTCATTTCACTTATATAAAAGCATACATAAGCATATATATATATATACACAAGATATATACATAAGCATATATATACACATATATACACATGATATATACATCAGCATACATGATCAAATACATTGTTGCTATTATTAGTTTGAACAAAGTGTTGTCTCAGATCAATTAAGAATAGGAAAAATAAAAGTTTCTTTTTTACCTTCACTTATTCTCTATCGCTCTCCCTTTCTACCTTTACGTAAGTAAATCCAGTTTCTGACCTACATAATTTTCCTTCTCTCTGAAGGACTTCTTTTAATATGTCTTGCAAAATAGATCTACTGAGAACAAATTCTCTCAATTTTTATTTGTCTGAGAAAGTCTTAATTTCTCCTTCACTTTTGAATGACAATTTTACAGGGCACAGAATTTTAGCTTGGTGGTTTTTTTCTCTCCACACTTTAAATATTTCACTGTACCCTCTTCTTGCTCACACGGAGAAGACAGAAGTCAGATGTAATTCTTATTGGTGCTCCTCTATACGTAATATTTTTTTCCTCTGGCATCTTTTGAAATTTTTTTTGTCTTTGATTTTTCTGAAGATTAAGTATGATACACCTAGATGTAGTTTTTTATTTATTTCTTTGGCATTTTTCCTGCCTGGTGTTCTTTGTGTTCCTGGATCTGTGGTTTTGTGTCTAACATTAATTTTGGAAAATTCTCGGTCATTATTGCTCCAGATATTGATTCTGCTCTTTTCTCTCTTCTTCTCCTTTTGCTATTCCCATTACATATAGTTTCCGGGGTTTTTTCTCTTTGATTTTCAGTTTTGGAAGTTTCTATTGCCATATTTTCCAGCACAGAGACTCATTTTTCAGCCATATCCAGTCAATACTGAGTCCATCAAAGACATTCTTCACTTCTGTTACAGTGTGTCTTGTCTGCCTTTCAACAAAAAAATTACAAGACACACTAACAGACAAAAAACGTAGTTTGAAGAGACTGAACAAACATCAGAACCGGAGTCAGATATAGCAGGAATGTTGGAATTATCAGACCAGGAATTTTTGAAAAACTATGATTAATATGCTAAAGCCTTTAACGCAAAAAATAGGCAACATGCAAGAACAGATGGATAAAGTAAGCAGAAATATAGAATTTCTAAGAAAGAACCAAAAACAAACGCTAGAGTTTAAAAAAAACTGTAACGGTGTGAACAGGGCTTTGGGGATGTAGGGTGAGGTGTGAGGGTGGGGAAGTGCCCTGTAGTCCTGTGATCAGAGCGCAATCTTTTGGTGAGCATGTGACCCTGGACTTCACGAGTGCTTCTCATTTGTCACCTCTTAGGTGGGACACAATGACTGGAAGGGGTTGGAGTTATGTGTTTCCCTCCCCTGAGGTTGGTTAGGTTTTGCTGAAACCCCAATAGTTTAGGCTCTGGTAAATAATTTCTCCTGGCCCTGTTGATAAGAACAGAGTGTTCTGGTGCACCCCCAAATGGTTCCTTTTCCCTGCCCTCTGCCAGAAGCACAAGGAAATGTTTCTCTGGTTGTCACTGTGAGAATCTGGGAGACCGCCTGGAGGTAAAACTCACAAAAGCCTGGGGGACCTTCGTGACAGGGTCCCGTCAGGGTTTTTAACTCTCAGACTTGTCTACCCTGAGCCTCCAGCAATTTGTCAACTACAGTTCAGGGTGTCCTGCCCTGACACTGGTTCCTGTGGAGGTTTCTGCTCCAGCAAGTTGTGATTCCCTGTCTGTCTCTGCAGTTTGGGGGCAGCAGTTGGCCTTGTGACCTCTTGTTTCTGGCAGATCTAAGAAGAGTCCTTGTTGAGTTTTCAGTCTGTTCAACTTTTTTCTTGTGTTGGGATGGAGGGGTGAGTTCTAAGCTCCTTACTTGCTGGACTGGAAACTGGGGTTCCCTCCCTCTGCCTTCTGATGCCCATGCTCCAGCAGTCCCTCCCCACTCATGGGCAGGCCCATGCAGGTGACTGGGGCCCCAAAGGCCAGAGGCTACCTTTGACCAGTGGAAATGGACCAGCAGGTGGCACAGGAAACCATGCCACCCCCCACTTCTCTCTACTTTTCAGCCTTTGGCCCCACTACCTTCCTCCTGAAGGCACCTACTAAGTTCCAGGACCTGTACATGCTCAGTCTAAAGTGCTCTCCCAACCCATTCACTCAATCTTGGCTCCCTCCTAAATTCGCTAGTCAGCCCTACTCATCCTACAGAATAACTCCAGCAACCTGACCCTTAGTCTATTTGAGATTTTCTGATACACTGCCATGGCACAGAACCTGGCACATAGAAGGACTTCAATAAGTCTTTGTGGCAGAGATGAGTGCATAGAGCTGTGTTCCCTTCCTTGAGCGTGTGTGGTTCCCACTGTCATCAAATGTTCATTGAGATGTTATATATAATGTCCATCTTTCCCTCTAGACCGTGAGGATTTATTTTTTCATAATTGTATTCCCTACACTTAGCACAACGTGGCATACAGTAGGTGCTCAAAAAATATTGAGTGAATGGATGAATGGAGGACAGAATACGAGTTGAGTTCTGCACCCAATAGATGGGTTTAAACATGTTTAGCCCGCGTCACGTGTGTGGCAGCAGCTATGGGAAAGCGCTGTTCCGGGAGGATGAGCTCACCGTGGTCCCGGGAAACCGTCAGCAAGAGTCTTGCACCTGGAGGCCACATTCCTTGTGGATTATGCAAAGGCATGTTTCTTTGGTGGATGCTCTGGGATGGTGGGGAAGGGAAACTCACCCCAGTCTGCAGCTCATGTGAAGACAGGTAGGGAGATAGCAGGCAGGCCCCGGTGGGAGGAGCGCTTGTTGGGACCAGACACTCAGAAACCAGTCCGTGTTCCCAGCAGCTCCTGACTCACGCACAGCCTCTGGACAAGGGGCAGAAACAACCCCTCCAACCCAGGGTCTGGGGCCCTGCATTGCTGGGCAGTTTGGGAGGCTGGTTGGCAGGCTATAGGAAACTAAGCAGGATGATGGAGCCTCGTGGGGGCCTACGGGCGGGTGAGGATGGGGGTCCTCCTGGTGGGAGAAGCTGATGCCAGGAGCAGGTCCTCGCCAGGTGGTAAGAGCCCTCAGTGGGAGGGCTGGAGGACAGGCTCTCACGGAGCCAGCCTTAGACATCCGCCATCCCATGGATGGAGCCCCATGCTGGGAACTACAAGGTTCTGGCTTTTCCCAGTTACGAGACTTCAAATTTGTCATGAGAATGCAGAAGGTCAGAGACCCAGAAGCTCACTGTACAGATGGGAAAACAGGCCCGGAGTGAGTAGGACAATGTCCCGAGGAAGCCAGGAGGCGACCTGAACCTGGCGCCAGATGTTCCAGGGCTCCAGGCCACGACTTACTATCTTTGGCAGGTTGCTTAACCTCTCTTGGCCTCAGTGTACTCATCTGTAAAATGGGAATAACAACATCTACCTCAGAGGATCGTTGTGAGTATTTAATGAGATTATTCCTTCATTCAAGAAATATTCATTGAGGGCTATGGCAGACACTGCTTGTTATTCTCCTCTTCGTGGAAACAGAACCCCAACTTTTAGCTAGGAGCACAGCCCCCTGGAATATATTACATTTCCCTCATTTTCCTCGTGTATGTGGTGATGAGACTTGGGAAGATAAGTGGCAGTGGTATATGCAACTCTGGGTAGCATCCTTATGACAAGGAAGCATGCTCTGCATTCCTTCCTCCTTGCTGGCTGGAATTTGGCAGTGATGGCTGAGCAGTCATCATGGACTGTGACATTGAAGCCAAGGGTAGCCCATGGCAGAGCAGCAAAGCGGAAGACGCCTGGGTCTTGATCATTGTGGAGTCCCCATTCCATTATCATGGGGTGAGCAATGGGAAGCCTTACCTCTGGACTTTGTTTGCATGAGACAAAAATAAATGTGCCTTTCTTTAAGTCACCATTATTTTGGTTTTTCTGTCACTCACTGATACACCAAATCCTAGTTGATATAAGAGCCATTTATGTGCTAGGCCCTGGATCTGCCCTGGGGATAAAATGGTGAGCAAAACCAGATGCAGCCCCTTTGGTCCTGAAGCCTCCGGTCTGGTGGAGGCAAGAGACAGTCAGAAAAGCACGTGCAGGACTGAAAAATTACAAATGTGCCGGAAGTGTGGACAATCCAGGGACTTGACCTCATCAGAGGCATGGAAGGTTCCTGAGGAAACCACACATAGTCGGCAATCTGAAGGGTGAGAGGGTTTACCAGGAGGTGGAGAGGTGAAGACTATTCCAGGGGAATGAAACACTCTGTGGCAGCAGGGACAATGGGACAATGGGACAAAGGGACAAGAGAAGAGGGCCAGGGAGGCCGTGGGCAGAGCTGGGACAGCACAGTGTAAGGCAGGCTGGAGCCAGACCACACCGGCTCAGTGAGTTCAGTCTTGTTCCTGAAAGCAATATTGACGATAACTCATGTATACTTCCCAACGCAGCGCCTGCTCGTGATCGGGGCACTCAGGGCTTGCTGTCGTTGTGCTGTTGAACAGAAAAATGTGTTCATTGTTTGAAACCGCAGATATCAGCATTATCTACACTAGCCAAAACATGGAAACAACCTAAGTGCCCATCGAGGGTGAATGGATAAAGAAAATGTAGTGTGTACATATATATATATATATTCAGCCATGAGAATTAAGGAAATCCTGCCATTTGTAATCACATGGATGGACCTTGAGGGAATTATACTAAATGAAATAAGACAGAGAAGGACAAATACTGTATGAGCTTATGTGAACTCTAAAAAAAGAAAAACCAAACTCACGGATACAGAGAACAGACTAGTGGTTGCCAAAGGCAGGCGGTTGGGGGTAGACAAAATGGGTGAAGGTGGTCAAAAGGAATTGAAAAGGAAAAAAAATATTTAAAAAACACACCACAGCTATAGTCAACGGAAAGGCTAAAATGAAAGAGAAAATATCAAGTGTTGGCATGGATGTCAAACAACCAGAACTCTCTGCCATGGAGCGGTGGCAGGAGTGTAAACTGTCACAACCACTTTGGAAAACTCGAGAAACAGATGGATCCCCTATGAGCCAGCTATTCTGCTCCCAATAGAAATCCACGCACGTGGTCACCCAAAGACACACACACGACCTTTCATGGCAGCGCTATCAATAACAGCCCCAAACCAGAAACAACTCAAATGCCTCTCAAGAGCAGAATGGAGAAACTGTGATACATTCATAATGGAATGCTCCGGAGCAGTGAGAAGAAAGCAGTGACACACAACAAACCTTAAGGTAAGGAGAGGAGGCCAGACACAAAGGTGGTATGATGCCACTGAGGGGAGAGCAGGACCTGGGGAAGTCCGTCTGTGCCATCAGAAGTCAGGAGAGCAGCTCTCCTGGGGAAGGAGGTCAGGAGGGGCTTCTGGGTCCTGGCTGCGCTCCATGTCTTGGTCAGGGTGCTAGTTACATGGGGTGTTCAGTTTGTATAAGTTCATCAAGTTTACACATACGATACGGGCTCCTTTCACTCTGCATGTCACATCTCATACAAAGGGTTAAATATAACGCGGTTGCCTCTGCAGAGAGCGGCTGCCTGCTGTGGTTGCCAGCTGGAGACCTGAGGGCAGGACTCTGGAGAGCCGCTCGGGCACCAGCGTGCACGGGGAGCCTAGGGAGCTCGCAAGTGGCAGGGGTGGAGCAGGGAGAGGACTAGGAAGGCCCTGGATGATTTTAGGGTTGGCGCCCCGGCCCCACAGTGTGACCCCTTCTCCTGATGCCTCAGACAAGCCTTCACTGGTAAACCCTGGGTGAGAATCGCCTTTTATTTTTTTTAATAGAAACTGACAAAGCAGCTGAGCTCCTTCAGGGGTCCCCAAGGTGCAGAATAGAGACAACAGACACAGAAGAAAGAGCCAAGGCTGAAACCAACCTTGACACAGTGAGACCTCTGGGGATCTGCCCAGACCACGGGAAGAACCGTGGACACCCCAGAGCAGAGCTGGAGTTCAAACCTGGCCTGTCTGGACCTCAGAGGCCAGACTCCTTTCCCCTGCAACAGCAGGTGGCACAGCTCTGAGCTGCCTCTCTCAGGCAGGGTCAGGGGCTGGGAGGGGGAGGTGTTGAGGGTGAGTCTCTGGCTTAGGGGAGGCTTTGGGGAAACTTGAAAAGCCCTGGACCAGGACGACAGATGGGTTTGGTCCCCTCAGGGCTCCCCAGTCATCCACCTGCTGCTGGCTGGTCCTAGCCCCCTGTCCGCCAGGGGTGCGGCCTCCCAGGGAAGGCACCAATGCTGCTGTGGTGGGGACCCAGCACTGGGGTTTGAGAAGAAGCCAGGCCACGGGGGGAAGGCTGAGGCCCCTCTGAGGACTCGTTTGGCAAGAAGACTCAGGCCTCTGCATCCGTCTCCTCTACAACTGAGGGCTGGCCTGGGTGGCGTTTGCTGCCAGTATGTCTGTTTCTTTCCTTTCTTTTCTCTCTCTCTCCATCTCTGCTTTCCTGGCTCCCTCTCACTCTCCTTCTTTTCTCTTTTCAAATTTTAAAGCTTTATTTACTAAATACCACTAATTACCCAAAAGAATAAAGAAGAAAATAAAAACATCTAACTCCCTCCCTCCCTAAGATAATTACCATTTTAGTGACAATTTTCTTATTCTTTTGAAAACAGGCACTTTTTAAAGTAAACTGTTTATCTTAGAATAGATTTAGATTTGCAGAAAATTTGCAAAGCTGGTGCAGGGAGTTCCCCCAGGCCCCGTTCTTGGTCAGTTTGGGCTCTGATAACAAAAATACCATAGATCAGGGGCTTGCCCCGTTCTTGGTCAGTTTGGGCTCTGATAACAAAAATACCATAGATCAGGGGCTTAAACAACAAACGTTTATTTCTCGCAGCTCTGGAGGCCAGAGGTCCAAGCTCAAGGTGCGGGCAGAGCAAGCGGCGGGGGAGAGCCAGCTTCCTGGTTTGCAGACAGCGTCTCCTCCTTTGTCGTCCCCGGGCGGAGAGCAGAGAGCATGAAGAAGCTCTCATGCCTCCTTCTGAGCCCCAGCTCCATGGGTGCAGGCCCTGTCTTCATCACCTCATCGCCCCCAAAGGCCGTCCCTCCTCCTCCATCCCGTTGGGAGTTAGGATTTCAACATATGAATTGGGGGACGACCCAAACGCTCAGTCTGCATAACCCCTTGAGCAGTTTCCCCCATTATTAACGCCTTACGTATGTACGCTACATTCATCACAACTAGTGACTAATACGGGCACACTATTATTAACTAGAGCCTGCACTTGACTCAGACTTCCTCCGTTCTACCTAATGTCCCTTTCTGTCCCAGGACCCCATCCAGGATACATTGCATTTGGTCATCATGTCTCCATCGGCTCCTCTTGACTGTGACGATATCTCAGACTTCCCTTTTTTGATGACCTTGACACTGTTGAGAACTGATCACATATATAATACAACGTCCCTCAATTAAGACTTCTCTCATGATCAGACTGAGGTTATGGGCAGGGGTTGGGCCCCTCTGGAAGAGGTGGGCCTAGGGTGCGGGCCTTCCCCTACTTGGAGGGGCTTGTCCGGCTCCTACAGGCCCTCTGGGTCATGGCTGATTTCCCAGGCCAGCAGAACGGAGGAAAGAGGATGCAGCCAGACTAGGGGGCCCCAGGGGAGTGTCCACCCAAGGCCTCCTTCCTAAACGATTCGAGTTCGTGGCCTTAAGCTGATTATTAATACTGATGACTAACATGTCTGCAGCCCTTCAGAGCTTACAAAGGACTATTATTGTAACAAAGTGAATCACTCTAAAAGCTATCCAGCGCCGAGCTGTTAGTAGCCTTTGAGGGGCCCACATTACACCCATTTCATAGATGAGAAACGGGCTCATTGAGGTGCAGCGACTTGCCTGGGCACAAGGCTGAGAATGAGAAGATGGAAATTTAAACCCAGAACTGTCCTGACAGTTCCAGGCCTCCTGTTATAGCGCCACTACTGTTCTCATTTACACAAATGGAGAAACCGAGGCTCCTAGAAGGGATGTGCCTTGGCCCACAGCAGCCCAGGCCATTACCACTGACAGAGCCTGGACTACAGCCCAGGGCCAGCCGGGGACAGGGTCAGAGCTGGGGCCCTGGGGTGCGGCCTGAGGAGCGCTCTGCAAGCAGCCCAGCCAGGGGACATTCCGGGGAGAAGGCACGCGCCGGCAGAGCCTTCCCCAGGCCACGGGCCTGTGCCTCCTCTCTCTGCAGGGTGGCCCGTGTGGAGCCAGTGCTCACAGTCAAGACCTCAGCAGGAGGACAGGAACGGAAGAGGTCCTCTAGGATGGCCACTCACTGAACATCAGACAGCCTCAGAGCTTCCGTCCACAGCTGTTTCCTCACTGCAGCCCCAGGGCTGGCACCGAGCAGGGCTCAGAAACACCAAGGAAGGCATAAGGCAGTCCCGTGCTGGCTCAGGCTGGAATGCCGTCTGCATCGGGCCTGCTGGGCCGTCAGTCTCGCCTTTCTCCTAGAGCCAGATGCTCACTTCCCACTTTCAGAGTGTCGTCCTCTGCTCTCGGCCCGTTCTATCTCTTAACATATAGATTTCCCTTCAGTTGAACCAAAAATGCTCCCTTTGGTTTTAGTTCAACTCCCTGGGGCCACACAGAACAGGCAGATCTTTGTCACTTCTGTCTGCACTCAGCTGTGTGCCCCCAGCCCCGCCCCAAACAGCCTCAGCTGCATCTTCAGCCTCGCCCCCCCCAGGGCCCAGTCTTCACTGCTGTCCTCCCATCCAGCTGCACTCCCACCTCCATCTTTTCCCCTCATGTTCCCCCCATTATGAGTTGAACTGTGTCCCCGCGAAATTCGCATGTTGAAGTCCTAACCCCCCGCAGCTCAGCATCTGGTCTGATTTGGAAATAGGGTAGTTGCAGGTGTAATTAGTTAAGAGGAGGGGTCATTAGGGGGAGTCCTAGTCCAATATGACTGGTGTCCTTAGAAACAGGGGAAACTTGGAGCCAGAGACCGACGCACACAGAAGGAAGACGATGTGAAGAGACACCGGGAGAAGACAGCCGTCTCTGAGGCGAGGGGAGAGGCCTGGAGCAGGTCCTTCCTCATGGCCTCAGAAGAAACCGGCCCTGCCCCCACCTTGGTCTTGGACTTCCAGCCTCCAGAACTGTGAGACCATAAATTCCTGTCGTTGAAGCCCCCAGTCTGTGGTCCTTTGTTACGGCAGCCCCAGAAAACAAACACACCCCATCATTCGTTCCCTCCAAGATGCTGAGCCCCGACACGCGCTGGGGAGGAGGTGATGGAGATCGATGGGGACAGAGTCGCTGCCCTCACGGGGCTTACGCTCTGCTGGGGAGGACAGGCAGAGAGCAAATGCCTTCAGATAAGAGGATCCCCAAGACGGAGAGGGAGGAAGAAAGGAAGGGAGGAGGGGAGAGGGGGATTTTCCGCTACGTCTAGTAGAGCTCAAACACCGAGAGGGCAGGGGCGCACCTGCTCTGAGCTCCCACACTCCCCACCCCCACTCAGAGAAGCCTGACCCTCCCTTGGTGGACAGAGAGCTTCATGTAAAGGAAAGCACTTTTATTTTCCCTAAAGATCGGCACCTGAGTTAATATTTGTTACCAATCTTTTCTTTTTTTCCTTCTTCTTCTCCCAAAGCCCCCCAGTGCACAGTTGTATATTCTGGTTGTGAGTGCCTCTGACTCTGCTATGTGGGATGCCACCTCAGCGTGCTCAGCATGGCTTGATGAGCGGTGCCATGTCTGTGCCCAGGATCCGAACCGGAGAAACCCTGGGCCACTGAAGCAGGGTGCACAAACTTAACCACTTGGCTGCAGGGCTAGCCCCAGGAAAGCATTTTTTTTTTGAGGAAGATTAGCCATGAGGTAACATCTACTGCCGATTCTCCTCTTCTTTTTGCTGAGGAAGACTGGCCCTGAGCTAACATCTGTGCCCATCTTCCTCTATTTTATGTGGGATGCCACCACAGCATGGCTTGATAAGCTGTGTGTAGGTCCGCACCCAGGATCTGAACATGCGAACCTCAGGCCGCCAAAGCAGAACATATGAACTTAACCACTAAGCCATTGGCCCACCCCCAGGAAAGCACATTTAGTCACACAAGAATTCAAGCTGGTCTAGAGCTGGTTCCCAAGATGGAGAGGTAGATTCAAAGGCCTTTTTTTTAATTAAAGATTGGCACCTGGGCTAACAATTGTTGCCAATCTTTTTTTTTTTTTTCTGCTTTATCTCCCCATACCAGCCCTGTACACAGTTGCATATCTTAGTTGCAGGTCCTTCTAATTGTGGGATGTGGGATGCCACCTCAACGTGGCCTGACGAGCGGTGCCATGTCTGCACCCAGGATCCGAACCCTGGGCCGCTGCAGCAGAGTGTGCGAACTTAACCACTCGGCCATGGAGCTGGCCCCCCAAAGGCCTTTGAAAGAGACCCAGCACCATCAGATTGTCCAGATACTTCCTGAACATGGTAACCTGGCCATAAACCAGCCCAGCCAGGGAGCACCATCTACCTCCCCACCCAAGAAATGACCTGAGCCTAGGGCCCCCTCCGTGACCTCTCCCAGGCTGAGGGGGCAGTCTGAGGCTTCCCACGGTAGGAAGGACCAGCTGCCCCAGGAACGAGTTTGTTAATATCAGAATCCTGGGCAACAGCTGGATCCAATTTAGCTGTGAGCATTGAACTTGAGGCCTGGCCACCAGCCAGCACCCCACAGAGGGATGTGAGCCTGCCGTTCCCTTTTCCATGGACACAGAGTTGCTGAGGGCTCATGAGAGCCCACTCAGCCCTTGTGCCTTCCAAGCAGCCTGGGAAGGAGAGAGAGTGCTAGCACTCACTGGCTACCCACCCTTTGTCTCCTGCAGACTGGTGTCCCCGCCCACCTCTCAGGTTTCCCAGAACTTGGAAGTGACTGCCGCTGGGCACAGTGGCAGGAAGCTGCCAGCCTCTCTGCCTGCATAGGGGTTTGGGTTCTGGGTGTACATTTCCACCTAGTGCAAAGGGACACACACATACTCATGCTCCCCTCTAAACACACACACACACACACACAAACACGCACACACGGACAGATGCATGTACACACACCATGCCACTCTATGGCATTGGAATTCCACCATGCCTTGCGCTTGGAAATCCCAGGTTCTCAGAGCAGGTAAAACAACCCTCGTGGTCCAAAGAGGGGTAGGGACTTGGCAAAGTTCAACCAGCAAAGCAGGTCCCAGATCCCAGTGAACTCCACTATGAGTAAACAATATTTATTACTGATAACAGCAACATTATGTCTACCGGGTGCCTAATTTAAACCAGATTCCCCTGATAGGTATTTGAATTATAGTCTTTCTTTTACGTTAATCCTCAAAATAACTGGAGGCTTGACAAGGTTAAGTATTTTGCTCAAAGCCACGTACTTAATAAGTGGAGAAGCTGAGAATCAAACTCAACCCTGCCCAACATCAAACGATGGGATTTCCTTCTCTGCAGCTCCCACGCCTGAAATTCCACCATTTAATCTTCCCAGACCCTGTGATTAAAACGTAAATGGCCCTGGAAAGGTCCTGCCTTATGCCATCCCCAGCCAACACCTGAGGGGGCCCAGGAGGGAGGGTCCCCAGAAGGGGCGTGAGGGGCCTCCAGCACGGAGGCGGAGGGCGCGAGGGCACGTTTTCCAGCCTTCCCAGTTTGTCAGCCTCAGAGACGCGAGCTGGAGGTCGAGGGCTCCTGAAGACGCCTTGGTGAGCAGTGGTCTCTGGCCTCTCCTGTGGGACGGTCTCCCTGAGTGCAGGGCTGGGGCTGGGGAGGGAGGCAGGACTCCAGTCTCCGTGAGTGGGACACGTAGGGGAGCTCTTCCTGGGGGCGGTTTGGTCATTTACATCAAGAGATTTTCAAATGTGCTTGCTTTTGACCCAGTTTTACTGTACAAACCTCCGTGCTGAGCCTAGAGCAGTGGCTACCCTAACTGCTCACTAAATGAGTAACAAAGAGCAAGTTACAGAATGGTTTGTAGAGCTTGATACCAAAGACCTATCTGTCCAGGGATTAGCACTGACTCATGTTCTCAGTGCTCATCCTTGTCTTTTCTTCTTTTTGTTGTTTTTGGTTTTAAGTAGCCATATATAGAGGAAGCCGCTGTTCTTGTCTCTCTGACGTTCATCACCCGTCTTTTGATAACCACAACCCAGCCTCCTCTCCCACAATCAGTCCATGTGCTTCAGGCAGGTGGGCACGTGACCTAGGCACAGCCAATCAGAATCCTCCTTTCTGGCCATAGTGATTGGCATAAGGATTAGCACATGACTTGAACCAGGCCAATGGGATTCAGTTCTGAGACTTTTGTTGGAACTATTGGGAAAGAGATACTCTTTTTCACGGATGTTATGAAGCTAGCAGGAAGTGAGCCTGTTGGCAGCCGTGGCACCACCCAGCTCCCAGGTTGGAGGCGCACCCTTCCTCATTGTGAGGCATGGTGTGTGAAGGGGGAGCTGAGTTCTTCCTGACCCTCTACCACAGCATCTGAAGTTCCACCATCATTGTTCCTTTGGCTCAGGCGGGCCTTCCAGACTCAAAATGGCAGTGCCCTTGCGAATCATTGTATGAGTTAGTGACTAAAATAGATCAGAATCCTCACATTTTGGCCCACTTACTGTGGGGCTTGACGAAAATAACACCGAGGCAGGAACCAAGAATCCAGTGAGGTCAGCAAGATCAGACACATATGGACAGCATCTGAGTCCTCTGTCCATTCCTGTAACTCCTTGATCATATAAAAAAATTCCCTTGGGAATATTTGGGTGGGTTGGGTGGCAAGGGCACATGAGGGTCAGGATGCTCTAAGAGAGTAGAGAAAAAATGTCAGATTGTGGTATGGAGAGCAGGTTGGACGAGAGAAGATCCTGCTGGGCCTGAAGTATTGAAAATGCACAGGTTGGCTTCATGGGAGTGCTGGGCAATGTCGGGAGCCAGACACTTTGCTCCTTACTCCAAGCAAGACATAATTTGTGTGAAATAACAGGACATAAAAAAGAACATTTTCTGGCTTGGGCAACCACCAAAAGTACACAAAAGAGGCTAAATCCATTTGTTTTCAATTCTACTAATGAATCTGGTGGGACCGCAGGGAGACTCAAGTGGGGGTGGGGGGTGACACGCAAGTCCTCCCCTCCTCCACGTTCACTCGCAGCCATCAAACATTCAACCAGGGGACACCAGAGGGCCCCTAAGGAAGATGTGTCTAAATTTTTTTCTTATAAGTTGGAGTTTCATCTTGTAAGAAATTGGGACTGTGGATTCGTTAAGGATCAGTTGGTTAAAAGTCTGGATTAACAGGCCTTTCATAGTCACTTGTGGGAGGAAAGTGCCTTCCCCAGGAGAATAGATTTACGCCTGGTTGGGAGCATAAACTTCTGCTTTGATATCTGCAAAGTTCTGTCCTCAATGACCAGGCGCACTGGTCCCACTGGTATGAGACTGAGATCTGGGTTGATGTAACAGGTGATTGCTGTTCAACGCGCTCCTTTCTGATTCTTGTTGAAAAGCTCTTAAAGGGATTTGGAGTGTATTTTTGAGTCAGGATACTCCTCACTTCTTCTCCACTGTGAAAAACATTGTGCTGGTCAGGGGCCTGAAGAATTATAAATGGGTGATTTTAGTTACAAATGTGCTTTTTATTTTTATGAGAAGCTTTCCCACTTCAAAGCTAGTTTTCAGCGTCTGACAGTGTGTTGGCAGAGACGAGCAGGAAAGGAGCAGGATTTAAATGGCAACCTGCCTGGGAATAAGAGAGAGAAAAATTCTTCCTTACCGTAGTTGCTGGCCTATCCAAAGACTAGAAAGAAAGAAATATTCTTATGTCCCTTTTTTTTTCCTTCAAATTTTCTTTGAAAATTTTACCAAAGTTATACAAACACATTTTCAAGAAATCAGGGGATGCAGAAGGGCTGACAATGAAAAGAAACTGTTTCCTGCCTCGCCTGAGCCCAGCTTCTGCTCCGGAGAAGGAATCACTTTCAACTCTGCCTTTCGGGGCATCCTCCCATATCTCTAATATTCCATTTATATAGTTCTTATATTGAGGTGTAATTTACATGGAATAAAATTCATCCTCTTAAACAATGCTATTCAGTTGGTTTTTTTATTTTCATAAAGTCATGTGACCATCACCACTATCTAATTCTAGGACATTTTCATCACCCCAAAAGGAAACTCCATACTCATTAGCCATCATTTCCCATTGCTCCTCCCCCTGACTCCTGGCAACTACTAATCTACTTTATGTTTCTATGAATTTGCCTATTCTGGACATTTTATATAAATGGAATTACACAATACATGAACTTTTGTATCTGGCTTCTTTTGCTGAGCAAAATGTTCCCAAGGCTCATCCATGTTGTAATGTGTACAAGTACTTCATTCCTTTTCATAGCTGAATAATATTCCATTGTGTGGATACACCACATTTTGTTAATCCATTCATCAACTTTTGGGTTGTTTCCTCTTTTGGGCTATTATAAATAATGCTGCTATGAACATTCATGTACTAGTGTTGGTATGAATGTATATTTTCAATTCTTTGGGTTATTTATAACATTTTATTTATCTCTTTAGACTTCCTATTATGAGAGATGAGGATTTAGTTTGTTTATGCTACTCTCTCTCCTCCAGTACCCCATCCCACCAATGTAGCATCACCTGTTTTTGTCTCCTCTCTTTAGCAGGTTTGTAACTGTAACAGTGTGATTGCTTTCCACTCAGATAACCCATCCCAATGGCAACAGCTTAGACACACGGAAACATTGTTCTCACTTAGCAAGCCCATCTTATTGTTAGTTCGCTGCCAGAAACTGCCAGCAGAGGCCCAGGCTCTTCGTTATTTTTCCCCTCTGCTGTCCTTAACAGACTAGCTTTTATTCATATTTGTCTCCTCCTGATCACAAGATGGCTGCACAGCTGCAGACATCACATCTGCATACAAGAGAGGAAGAAGAGGAGAATGGGCAAGAAACAGGACTACGCTTTTTGCCTTTTATCTAGAAAGCGTAAGCTTTCTTAGACCTCCTCCCACTACCCCCCCCCCCCAGCAAACTTCTACTTAAATCTCATTGGCCAGAACTAAGTCAGATGGCCACACCTAGCTGCCAGGGAAGCTGGGGAAATCTGCAAGAAACAAGATGGGCATCACTGGCTTAGATCAGTGGTTCTCAACCCTGGTTGCATATTAGAATTTTCTAGGGACATTTGTGTGTGTGTGTGTGAGGAAGATTGGCCCTGAGCTAACATCTGTGCCCATCCTCTATTTTGTACGTGGGATGCCACCACAGCATGGCTTGATGAGTGATGTGTAGGTCTGTGCCCAGGATCCAAACCCGTGAACCCCAAACCACCCAAGCGGAGCATGTGAACTTAACCACTATGCCACCAGGCGGGCCCTAGGGACATTTTAAAATGTACTGATCTATACATGGTCTTACCCCATTCCAGGAGTTCTCAACCAGGGGTGATTTTCTCCCCCATGGGACATTTGGCAGCGTCTGGGGACATGTTTTTACTGTCATGAGTGGCAGTAGGGTGCTCCTGGCATCCAGTGGGTAGAGGCTGGGATATTGCCAAACATCCTACAATGCACAGCAAAGAATCATCCAGTCCAGAATATCAGTAGTGTCAAAGCTGAGAAACTTCACCCTACACCAATTAAATATCACCTCCTGGGCTGGCCCAGTGACCAAATGCTTAAAGTTCCACACACTCTGCTTCCACGGCCTTGGGTTCGTGGGTTTGGATCCCAGGCACGGACCTGCTCCACTCATCAGCTGTACTGTGGAGGCGTCCCACATGCAAAAAATAGAGGAAGATTGGCAACAGATGTTAGCTCAGGGCCAATCTTCCTCACCAAAATAAATAAATAAATAAATAAATTATAATCTCCTCCGGGTCGTTCCAATGTGCATCCTGCATTGAGAATCATTGGGTTATGAATGACCCATTGCCTCTGACTGGGCACACTGATGCCCTGAACAAAACTGGGGTCCTGTTACTAGGAAGTAGGAGGGAGTGGATATGTCAGGTGGTATGTTTGCCCCAGTAACTTTTAGTCAAATACTGAGCCCTTTACTTGTAATTCCATTAATTATGCAGGGTCTTTGGTTTTCTCTTTGGAGATGAGATTAGCTCCGCCACCGCCCCCCCACCCTGGCCCTGTTCATTTTGAATTCTTCTCCCTTCTGCCTTTCAGCTTCTCTAATCTGAACTTTTACTTGTACTTGACAAAGTTAACAGCACTTATTTCCTCTTCTGTAATCAAAGTTATATCTGTATGTTGTATAACTATAAATTCTAAAAGCTGAAATCTAATAAACAGGATTTATATTATGACTATATAAATGTTCACTGCAGGGCCAAGAAATGTTTTTTTAATTACGTTTTCTGTATTTATCAGCTTTTTGTTTTCCTGGAGTTTGTAATTTCACTTTTCCCTTGCACTATTTGACTTAGGCCATTTTAAAGGATTGCTTATAACCCCACTTCTATCTGGTCTAAAAGAATCGGCGAGGAAAGTCTAAGCACTAAAACTAGACCAAGTTCCTTGGGAACTGGAAACTCACAATCACCCTCTCCTTCCAATTAGGTTTAAACAAATTACTGAGGAATCTAATTAATGTGAAATTGGGCATACAGAATCAAATGCTAGTGTAATCCTCTGTACCTTATGTTCCATAAGTATTTGATGAATGTTGTTAAATGTTTGCATCTGTTTCATGATAGTCTCGCTGGATACTTCTAATTTAAATAGGAGAAAAGTCTTTCGCTGGTGCGTTTGTCAGATGCACTCATGTGATTTCATATATCCTGCAATAGTGAACTAGGGACCTAGCAATGCGTTAGCCATCCGTGTAACAATTGTCAACATTCTTATCTGCAATGGACATTTGTCGTTATTGACTGTGCTACAGCCGAAGAACTTTACGTAAAATTAGAGTCAGAGTTCCCGTGACTGGGAGCGAGGGCCCCCCTTTGGGGACATCTGCAGCAGGAGCACGTGTCACCTGGAGGCTGCTGAGCTTCTGTCCTGATCGCAGCCCCACGTGAGAATCCCTTTGAGACTTCAGTGGTAATTCACATGGCTTTATGATCCGCTTCTTATCGCTCCAAAAGCAGTCTAGATGAATACTTGGACTCCAGAGCTGTGTCATTCACCCTATCCTGTACGCAGCACAATGTCACATTGCCACAGATTATTTTTGCATATATTGTAGTTGTATTTTCTGTTACTCTTGATTGCTAATTTTTATTAAGGTAAAATTTACATGTGGTGAAACACACAGATATTAAGTACAATTCGAGGAGTTTTAACAAATGTATACACCCATGTAACCAGCCTCTTAATGTGTTAATTTTCTCTTTAGGGGGTTTAGACTAACTGTTAATTTGAGATAGTGCCCAAAGATCTCTGAAAAAGATTTTTTTTTCTGTTGCTTTCTAAGAAAGCTTTTTTTAACTGTGCTAAAATACACATAACATAAATTTTACTATTAATAATATTTAGTGCACTCACAGTGTTGTGCAATCATCACCACTATCTATTTCTAGAGTATTTTCATCCACTGCAAAAGGAATCCCCACATACATTAAGCAGTCACTTCCCATCCCCCCACCCCCAAGCCCCTGGCAACCGCAAGTGTGCTTTCTGTTGCTATGGATCGTCCTGTTCTGGACATTTCACGTAGATGGAATCACACAGCATGTGGCTTTTTGTATCTGGCCTTCCATTTTATTTTTTTAACTTAGTGCGTTTTCAAGGTTCACCATTTCGTAGCCTGTGTCACACTTCATTTCTTTTGGTGACTGAATAATGTTCCATTGTATGTGTATGCCACGATCTGTTTATCCCTCCATCTGCTGATGGACATTCGGATCGTTTCCACCTTTAGGCTGCTGTGAATCGTGCTGCTATGAACATTCGTGAACAAATTTTGTTTGAACACTTATTTTAATTCTACAAAGATATTTTCTTTTTCGCCCGAGCAGCCCAGATCTGCTAAGTGTCGTCAAGATAAGAGCTGCATTGGGACTTACTATTTTGTTTCCTCGCCGCCTGTTGTTTGTTCTAAACCAAAACGAAAAGAGCAAGTCAGTGGTGAAACCAGTAAGGAAAAAAGAGACGCAAGGGTCACGCTGCCCTGCATGATTTTTGGCAGCACCCTTGGCCAGCGCGCAGGAACGTGAAAAATCACAGAATGGAGAACAGAAAGGAGCCATTGGTGCAGTTTTAGTTATCAAAATCACAAACTTTTCCGCATTTTGTGTGAGAGGTTTTGATGCCCACGCCTGTGTCTGAAGAGGATTCTTGTTTGAGCTACAAAGGCTCCTCAGTGGCTAGTTGCAAGTCAGGTTGAAAAGTGTAAAAACAACGAAAGCGATCATTATGCAGCAAGAAGTCCTGGCAGTGGCTAACCGTGCATCGCAGCGAGCGGGGCTTAGGAGGGAAGGCAGAATGAATGAGTGAAAATCGGACCGACCCGGGAATAATGTTCCCCAGGGTGTGTGCACCCTCATCTTTAGAATGCCACAAAGGTCCCACTGTGCTCCAGACTTCCAACCCACAGTGATTCCCCCACCCTTGGGGTCCAGGCAATTCTAGAACTCAGAGAGGCGTAGTCCCTCTGTTTGGCCAGTACGAACAGTAGATGGACCTGGGGCCTAGTCGCAGACCAGCAGCCTCTCTGCACCGTGTTCCTGAGGCTGGAAAGCCTGGGGATGTGGGGACAGACTTGGCCAGGCATTTTCTTTCGTTCCCGTACGTCAGCTAAGCAGAAATGGTCTGTCTTCACCTGTGCACGACTGCCTTGGGGTAGGATCGGCTCCTTAACAGTCTGGACCAGCTGTGCGATCTTGGGCAAGTTACGTAACATATCTCAGCTTTAGCTTTCTCAACAGCAAAATTGTGCCAATAAAAGGGCCTACCACTTAGGGTCAATGAGAGAATTGAGTTAATCCACATAAAGTGCTTAGCTGAGTGTCAAGCATATCATCAGTGAAAAAAATAATGTAATTATTGTTCTGCTGACAGAGTAGGGAGGGCACAGCAGCGTTCCAGATGTGACATTAACTGCCCGGGCCCATAGATGGGAAGAGGTGGTGGGAAGGAACAGTGTGTCCAGATCCCCAGATATCACGGACCACTACCGAGAGAAGCCAGTGAAGCCAGTCTCTGAACCTTAGCTGCTGCACAGCCACGCCTGCCCTGAAAAGCCACTGTGGTTCAGCCGGGGTGAAAGCGGTCCAGCTGACTGAATGCCTTGTGATGGTACTAAGTCTGCAGGTAAGTTTAAATATACAGAAGTTTCTCTTATGCAGTCATTCATTCACTCGATAACCATTTATTGATCACATACTGTGTGCCAGCTGCTGTTTTAGAACCCGGGGATACAGCAACAAGAAGACAGACAAGCGCTGATGCTCGCCTGGCACTTATATTCCGGAGGGCTTTACCACATAATGCCTGTGTTCCTGACCTCTTGTCACCGAGCCTCTCTATGCCTCAATTTTCCAATCTATAAAATGGAGATAATAATAATACTATCATAAAGTTGTCATGAACTTTTTTGTGTGTTTGCTTTTATTGAGGTATACTTGACATATAACCTTATGTTAGTTTCAGGTGTACAACATAATGATTTGATATTTGTATATATTGCAAAATGATCATCATAGTAAGTCTAGTTAACAAGCGTCACCACACATAGTTACAAATTCTTGTGTGTGATGAGAACTTTCAATATCTCCTCTCTTAGCAACTTTCAGATAAGCAATAGGGTATCATTAACCGTAGCTGCCACGCTGTACATGACATCCCCAAGACACTATTTATTTTATAACTGGATGTTTTACCTTTTCACTCCCTTCACCTATTTCACCCACCACCCACCCCCCTGCCTCTGGCCGCCACCAATCTGTTCTACCTATGAGCTTGGGGGTGTTTTTGGTTTTTCACATTCCACATATAAGTGAGATCATGTGGTATTTCTCTTGCTCTGTCTGATTTATTTGACTTAGCATAATACCCTCAAGTTCCATCCATGTTGTCACAAATGGCAAGATTTTCTTCTTTTTTTCTGGCCAAATAATATTCCATTAGATCATTTCCATATTTTGGCTATAGTAAATGATTCTGCAATGAGCATAGAGGTGCATATATCTTTTCAAATTAGTGTTTTCATGTTCTTTGGATAAATACTCAGCAGTGGAGTTGCTGGATCATATGGTAGTTCTATTTTTAGTTTCTTAAGGAACCTCCATACTGTTTTCTGTAGTGGCTGCACCAATTTGCATTCCCACCGACAGTGCACAAGTTTTCCCTTTTCTCCAAGTCCTTGCCAACTCTTATTATTTCTTAGTCAGTCTAACTATTGTGTGGCGTGGTATCTCACTGTGGTTTTGATTTGCATTTCCCTGATGATTAGTGACGTGAAACATCTTTTCGTGTACCTGTTGGCCATCTGCATGTTTTTGGAAAAACGTCTGTTTAGATCCTCTGCCTATTTTTTAATCAGAATTTTTGTTTTTCTTAATGAGTTCATATCATAAAGCCCTTGAAACAGCACAAAGCACAGAGTAAGCCCTGGGTAGGTGCTAGCTATTATCATCGGGGGAGTGTGAATGAGAAACAGGTTTGGGGAAAAGATCAGGAGTTTCTTTGGGGTGCGTGTTAGCTGTGAGATGTCTGTTAAACATCCAAGGGGAGATTAGTGATCAGGAGCCCAGATACTCAAGGCTGGAGGTCAAAGGGCAGGTCTGAGTTGGAGATGTAAATCTGGGGGAGATTGGCATAGAATTAGTATTTAAAGTCATAAAACTGATTGATATCACCAAGGGAGTGGAGGTGGAGAAGAGAAACACCCCGAGGACTGAACCCTGGGGCACCCCAAAGTTTAGGAGTTAGGGATCTGAGGAGAATAAGAAAGGAGACTGAGAAGGGGCGGCCAGAGAAGGGAGGAAAGCTTGCAGAGTGTGGCATTCTGTAGGCTGAGTGAAGAAAGCTTTGCAAGAAAAAGGGCAGGTCGACTGTCTAACGCTCCTGATGGGTCAAGTAAGACGAGGACTGAGGGGTGGCCATTGGATGTGGCCACAGGAAGGTCACTGTAACCTTGGGGTGGTTCTAGCCCAATGGCGGAGGCAAATATCCTATTGGAATACATTTAAGAGAGTGGAGGATGTGAATTCAAGACGGTGAGTGTAGACATCACTTTTGAAGATACTTCCGTGAAGAACAAAGAAATGAGAAAGCGAAAGGAATATGAGGTCAAGGACATTTACTTGTTTGTTTATATTTACTTTTATAAAACAGGCTTTATGTCAGCATAGTTGCAGTGATATGCACATATATTTGAAGCGTTCCTTTATGGGACATTAGAATAAGGTATTTTTATCAAGGAAAGATTCAGAATTCTGGGAGAAATTTTCACTGTTTCAGGTCATACTGTTCCATGAGGCTGGAAACCGTTTCTTTTTTGGGGAGATATAGTTTTTGGCGAGGAAGATTGGCCCTGAGCTAACATCTGTTGCCAATCTTCCTCTTTTTTTTTCTCCCCAAAGCCCAGTATATAGTTGTACATCCTAATTGTAAGTCCTTCTAGTTCTTCTATGTGGGATGCCACCACAGCATGGCTTGACGAGCAGTGTGTCAGTCTGTGCCCAGGATCCGAACCAGCGAACCCCAGGCCGCCAAAGTGGAGCACATGGACTCCACCACTATGCCACCGGGCCGGCCCCTAGAAACCGTTTCTAACATATTGAGTAAGGTAGGGAAGTTAGCTGAAGGGTTTGATAATCTGGGCCATTGGTGTTTAATGCTGATGTCACAGAATCATTGGAGAGCTTTGCAACTGATCACATGCATGGAACTTGGTGTGACATGCCATGGCATGTTGTATCTGAAAGAGAAGAAAGCCAGTACTCAGAAGGAAGAGGTAAAAGTTGAAAAGCTCTCGTGTAAAGTGTGATGGGAGAGCGCTTTAGTGAAGCTCCTGGTCTGTCAATGAAATAAAACTGAGTGGTCTCTCTGGGGTCACCTGATGAGAGCAGTAAACATAACATGATGTGCGCCCCCACGCCCCAGAGTTCAGGCCTCTGCTGCCATCTTTCACCAGAAGGAACCAAAGCTTCTCTGATGGGGTGGGTGGGCCAGGGGACTTGGGGGTACAACAGAAACAAAGGCCTGAGACCCCTTGTAGTGAGGAAGCAAGGATGCTTTCAAAGACGTGCGGGTTCTGTGGAGCTACGGAAGGAGGCCAGCCCGTGCAGAGGAGTCACACTTGGAAGGGTGACCATGGAATGAGGAGCTCGGGAGGAAAATCCATAATCTCAGCCTTTTTGAAGAAGCAGAGTCTGCAAAAAACCCTCAAGTCTTGAAAAGGGAATGTTAACATGGTAGGTTCTAGAAGGTAGTTGTAATGCCCATGAGAGTTTTCAGTGCTGTTTACTAGAGAAAATGCTATGTATTGATTGAACCAAAGTATGAGAGTTTTCTATTAAGATTTTGTTCAAAAGCAAAGTGCCAAAGTAGCTTATTTTCCCCTATGCCTTAGTCTGTTCAGGTTGCTATAACAAGAATACCACAGAGCAGGGGGCTTATAAACAGAAATTAATTTCTTACAGTTCTGGAGGCGGGGGAGTCTGAGATGAAGGTGCCGGCAGATTCGATGTCCGGTGAGAACTGCTTCCCAGCTCACACACAGCAGTCTCCTCGCCGTGGCCTCATGTGGGGGAAGGGAAGAGAGAGCTCTCTGGGGTCCCTTTGTTAAAGGCACTAATCCATTCATGAGGGCTCTGCTGTCATGACGTAGTCACCTCCCCAAGGCCTCACTTCCAAATACCATCCCACTGGGACTGGATTTCAGCAGATGAACTTCAGAGACACATGCCTTCAGCTTCTAGCACCCTGCCAGCCCCCCAATCTGCTTGGGTTGTTGGATTCGACACTTGGAATTTCTGAAGCTTCTGTCTGTTGGAATGTAGTGTTGATCAATGCGTCACATAAAAGGTGTTATGATAGTCTGCAAGAGCTGTTTGAAACTCAATGTACATACAAGCTTGCCATCTGCCAGTATAAATACCCAGGATGACATGTCCACCTGCCTTGATCATGGGGAAAGTACATCTTGTTCTTCGTCTGAAGAAATATTGGAGAATATTTTAACTCAAGGGCAGAGGCGCATTGTTGCCATGGTCCTCTTGTGTCCTTTATTTGAAACTTTCATTTTAATCGATTACTCCCTCTACCTGCTCTGGTCTCAACCCAAATTGCAGAAGCCAAGCTCTAGTCATAGGTTCTTCCCGCTGATCCCTGCCCAAATTGACGTTGCCATCCACTTCATGCTCACTGCAATTAGTGAAGAAGTTTCTCTCACACTTGGACTGACCAATAAGTAGCGAGGGAGTATTTCTAGAGAAACTAGAAGACTGACACAAATAAAGAAGCATAAGACAGCTTGGACAAGGACCTAAGCTGCCCAACCAAGCCTCCTCAACCCCTCGCCCCCCACGCCCCCCACGCCCCCCACGCCCCCCTTGCCCTCCTCAACCCCTCGCCCCCGCACCCCCCACACCCCCCACGCCCCCCCTCAACCCCTCGCCCCCTCACCCCCCACGCCCCCCACGCCCCCCTCGCCCCCCTCAACCCCTCGCCCTCCACGCCCTCCTCGCCCTTCACGCCCTCCACGCCCCCCTCGCCCCAGCCTCCGACAACCTCTCTGCTGGCGGGGGAGGCGGGGGAGGTGGGGGCAGGGGCGCAACTGTGATACTATGAAAAATAATATTTGGTCTTTGATCCTGTTGCTGGCACTCAGCTTCTAAAATGGTTGGAATCTCCAGTGTGATAAGAGTGTCCTTTGCATGCTAATGACACAACTAGTGGCTGGGGGCATGAGGGTTGGTCACCAGAAAGACCAAGGCATGATGAGAGGGTTGGAACTTTCAGTCCCACCCTCAGACCCCTGGGGAATGCTGAGCTTGAGTTAATCAGCCAGAATCAATGATTAAATCAGTCATGCCTATGTACTGGAACCTCCATAAAAACCCTACACCATGGGGTTTGGAGAGCTTCCGGGTTGGTGAACATATCAAAGTGCTTGGAGGGTGGTGCCCCCTGCCCCATACCTTGCCCTGTGCGTCTCTTCCAACTGACTGTTTCTGTGTTGACTCCCTTATGATAACCTGGAAATCATAAGTAAAGTGCTTTCCTGAGTTTTGTGAGTTATTCTAGTGAATTAGCAAACCCGAGGAAGGGGTTGTGGGAGCCCTGTGAATTCATAGCCAGTTGGTCAGAAGTACCAATAACAACCTGGGACTTGCAACTGGCATCTCAAGTGGCAGTCTTGTGGGACTGAGCCCTTAACTTGTGGGATCTGATGCTAACTCCGGGTAGACAGTGTCAGAACTGAATTGAATTGTAGGATGCACAGCTGGAGAGGTCGTGTTGGACAAGACACCATGCATTTAGTGTGAGAAGTGTTGTCCGTGGAAACAGCTCACCAACCACTGAGGCCTGCAGCCAGGAGAGGAGAGGAGAGAAAGGAGGAGGAGAAGAGAGGAGGGGGAGGGAAGTCTCAGGCAAGACCCACGTGTGGGCCAGCACAGCCTTCACGGTTCGAAACCTCATATGTAAGGGATAGATATTGACAGGTACCATTTTTACTTTCTATTAACTGCCAAGAGGAAAAGCAAACCCGTGCCTTCAGGAGTGGACAGCAACTGGGCAAATGTTCGGGCTGGATCCCATGACTGAGCAGTTAGGCCAAGGACGGGTACAAGATAACGGTGACCTTGCCTATTTAGGGGGGAGAAGGAATTGAGGTGACGTATATAAAACTAGCACAATGCCTGGAACACGACAAACCTGTCATCATAGTCATCCCAGGCAGAGAGAAGAAACCCAGGTTTCTTTGACTCCCAGTCAACATTCAGTTTTCTTTTTCTTTTACGGCCTTAAAACCTGTTCATTTAAATGAAGTGCTGGGCTTAGAATCAAACAAATAGGATAGGAGATGCTTCGGGATAATGAGATGCTGCTGGGGAAATAGGAAATTATCAAATTTCAATCTACTACTTGGAAATGCAAACATTCATTTATTCACAGTCACTGATGTCTTTATTGGAGCCGGAGCGTCCAGCACATCCGAACCACACGATTGGGCTCCGTAAGACAAACGAAAGAGGATCCCGGGGAGCTAACCAGCTAATCGCGTTGCAGACGCTGTTCAGTGCTTTTCCACAACAATGTGGTGTTTGGCTGGGCCCCTGATGCCTCACGCTCCTAGCAGGTGGGGGGTCCTCCGTCCCAGCATCTGCTGATCTCAGACGTGCCAGCATCCTCAGTCAGCGCAGCCTGACACCCCTCCAGTACTGGGCTCGGCTCCAGATCCTTGGGGGTGAGACCTGATTCCACACTGGGAGAGATCACAGCGCAACTGAAGAGTGTTGGCCGGCTTGTTTACTTGATTAAAAAAAGAATAAACTCCACTGTTACAGCACCAAGAGTGAAAGCAAACCCCTTGGGCCTGGACCTGTTCCTGGCTTGTTATTTCACTTACATATCTTATAATGCTTAGTCATTACGGAAAATTGCTCTATTGCTAAGCAACCAAAATTACAGAGAAAATTAGATCTGAAAGACCTTGACAACAAGCAGGATTCCAAAAAGAGATGCAGTAAAGAGAAGGCTCCAGAATGACTAAGCTTAAGGCTGACCCCACTCTGAGCCTACACGTGGTCCCTAATAATAACCATAGTTAACCCGACCTGAGCACTTTGTGGGTGAGGCACCAGGCAGCTTGTTATACATTATCTCATTTGTTCCTTAAAACAAGCCCAGAGGTAGATATAATGATTACCTCTGTTTTCTCACAAGAAAATAGAGGCACAGAGAGATAAGCACTGGTCAAGGTCACTTAGCCAGTAAGTGGTAGGTCCAGAATTTGAACTCCAGATCCCAGCTTTTTAGCATCATGCATACTGACCCAAGAGAGCAGCTCTTTGTGCCCGAAACGTCCAAATAGTGCAGTCTACAGGAAAAGATGTGATTCAGGGCTAAATGGTAATAATAGTGTAACAGCATAATAGACGGTGAATTCAATTTTTTCCTTCACTGAGAGACACACTGTAGATCAGCCGAGTGAAGATGGAGCCCCTATTTCATTCTGTTATTTTTACAAAATGCATAAAGT
This sequence comes from Equus asinus, assembly GCF_041296235.1. Taxonomy (NCBI): domain Eukaryota; kingdom Metazoa; phylum Chordata; class Mammalia; order Perissodactyla; family Equidae; genus Equus; species Equus asinus. The sequence continues at coordinate 16,554,302 of NC_091817.1, read as the reverse complement.
ATCATTGTTTTTACTGATTGTAAAATAAAACACACACTTATTATAAAATATATAAATGTATAAAACTATAGAAAGTGAACTCCCCACACACACATGGTCATGCATACGCCCATTCACCACAGATGCCAGCGATAATCACTGTTACTAATTTTCTCTAAACGTATATATTTCTTAAAAATAAATGCAGCAGACTTCTTTTCCAACCACAACAGACTAGCTTGTATTAAACCAACTTTTGCACTGAGAACAAGTAGAAACACTGGTTTAATAAAACCAAAAGTAAAAACCTATTTGAGGGGCAAATCTTCCATACGGGAGAATTTCAAACTAGATAAATAGATACTTCTCCCTTCGGTGGGTAGGGTTTAATTCTCCGTGAGTGTGGGCTGCTTTCAGATACCCACTTCCAAAAAAATATAGTGCTGAAGGGGAAAAACAGCAACTTTTCAGTGGAGAAATCTAAGGACTCCTTTAACTAAATGATCAAGGTCAACATCATCAGTCATAAGTCATGTTGACATCATGTACTATCTTAGTCCAGGCTGCTATAACAAAATACCATAAGCTGAGTGCCTTAAACAATGGGCATTTATTTCTTGCAGCTCTGGAAGCTGGAAGTCCAGGTTGAGACGATGGCAGGCATAGTTCCTGGTGAGACCCGTGGTCCTGGCTTGCAGATGACGGCTTTCTCGCTGTATTCTCACGCAGCAGAGAGGGAGAAGCAGCTAGCTCTCTGGTATCTAATCGTACAGGCACTAATCCCATCATGGCGGTCCCACCCTCGTGACCTCATCAAAACCTAATTACTTCCCAAAGTCTCCCCTCCAAACATCATCACACTGGGGTTAGTGGTTCAACCTAGAAATGTGCGGGACCCAGGCGTCCAGTCCACAACGTGTACCCCCAATATGATGTAATGAGAAGAGTACTTTGCATCTGCGGCATTCTTCCCCAAAACCAATAACCCAGTCTAATTATGAGAAAACATCAGTTAAACCCAAACTGAGAGACACTCTACAAAATACCTGACCAGTACTCTTCAAAGCTACCAAGGTCACGAAAAACAAATAAAGACTGATAAAACTGCTACAGACTGTGTTACAGACATGGCAACTAACCATAATGCTGTGCCCTGAATTAGATATTGGAACAGAAAAAGGACATCAGGAAAACCCTAATGAAATCTGAATAAAGTCTGTAGATTGTTTAATAGTGTTGTATTGATGTTGATGTATTAGTTTTGGCAAATGTAACAAGGTTAAGTAAGATGTTAACATTAAGCGAAACTGGATGAAAGATATATGGGAACTCTACACTAATTTGCAACTTTCTGTTGTTAAAAAATTATTCCAAAATAAGAAGTTTACTTTAACATTTTTGCTGTTGTTTCAAGATAGCTAGGACTTAAAGAGCTTAATTCCCAAAAGATGGAGAAAAGGGAGGTGCATTGAAGTGAGCTGGTGTTCGTTATGCCTGGCTCCCCTTTGAGGTAGTAGCCATTAGGCTGGTAAGGGCCAAGGGCTGAGACTCCGAGCCTTCCCCTTGGGGTCTTAGCTGATTCATAAGCAGTGTTGGACCCAAAGGCCTGGGAGCTGAGCAGAGTTCTCAGAAGTCTGACACTACTAAGGAGACAGAAGTTGGAGCTCAGTGTTTACCAAGGAGTAGTAAAGACCCCAGAAGTGCTACACTCTAAGAATAAAGGTGAAATGGAAATAGTCAGACCCTTAAAAGGACTAAAACTTGGTTTCAAACAAACTCAAGCTCAAAGCAGACTAAGGTCATCTGCATGTATTTGAACTGCCTGCAGAGGCCAAAGTCAGTCTTCTCTGGAGGAAAGTGACATCATGAGAGTCTAAAATTATCTCTACAATTTTTTATACACAATGCCTGGTATTCAGCGAAAAATTTAAGTGATGTGGAATATGATGAAAAGGCCAAACATACATGGAATTGGAATTTCAGAATGAGAGTAAAAGAGAGGAAGGGGAAGCAGCCCTGTTTGAAGAGAACATGGCAAGTAATGAAAGACACCAAGCCATAGATCCAAGAAGCTCTAGGAATGTCAAGAGAATAAACACAAAGGAAAACACTCTAAGTACACCGTAGTAAGACTGCTGAAAATCAAAGACAAAGAAGACGTTTACAAACAGCGGGAGGAAAAAGACACATAACTTTCAAAAGAACAAGAGTAAGACTGACAATTTTTCAACAGAAATTATGGAAGCCTTGAGGAGACTCAAATGGAATCTGTTTGGAGCTTAAACAAAATAAATGCCAACCTAGAATTCTATTCTCAATGAAAATATCTTTCCAAAATGCAGGTAAAATGAAAATATTTTCAGTGAAACAAAAACTAAGAGAATACTTTTCTAGAAGATGGGAATAAAAGAAATACTGATGAAGGTTTTTTAACAGAAGGAAAATTATTAAAGATAGAGGCACAATAGTGCAAGAAGGAAAGATGAGCAGCAGAAAGGTAAGCGTATGATAAATCTAAATGAAAACTGAATAAAATAATAATAATAGTTTCTTGATGTTTAAAGTAGACAAGAGATTAAAACACAAGATAGAGGGAAGCATGCCCTTCTGGTGGAGTAGTGATCTCCAGAAATCCACTCCTTCATAACAGCAATGAGGACACTGAGAGAAATTCTTAAAAATCAGCTTTTTCAGAAGCTTACAACAATGAAGGAGCTTTTATTCAAGAAAAGATGTTGAATCTCAGAAACAAGAATGAGTTTTGCAGCACTTTAACTTGCTCTATTCCCATACCCTCTCCTCAGCTCTATGGTTGGCGTGAAAACTAGGAGCCTTGCAACCATGGTGGCTCTTAAAACCAGTAGCCCAGAAGCCACTGGAGAAGTTGGAACAGGTGCGAAGCTCCTGACAAAGCCCCCCCTCCGAGATTTGTCTCCATTTGACTTGTCTGACAGTCCCTTGGAAAAACCCTATTCTCAGGAGTTGTCTTTATTCGTCCTGACTCAGAGCTCACTCAATGAGAAAAACCTTATCCTCAGGGTGTTTACTGAAAACAGTCAATAGTAATTGTTTAAACTCACAGCTGCCTGAGGAGGTCATACCAGAAAGGGCAAATAAGAAGTTGGCCTCCAAAATATAAAAGGAAGGGGCCGGCCCCGTGGCCGAGCAGTTAAGTTTGCACGCTCCACTTCAGTGACCCGGGATTTTGCTGGTTCAAATCCTGGGTGCAGACATGGCACCACTCATCGGGCCATGCTGAGGCAGCATCCCACATGCCACAACTAGAAGGACCCACAACTAAAAATACACAACTACGTACCAGGGGACTTTGGGGAGAAAAAGGAAAAATAAAATCTTTAAAAAAAATGTAAAAGGAAAATCTGGGGAATGAGATGTCCATAAGGGGCTTTTAAAAGCTCCAACATATTCCCAGGGATCTAGAAGGCCATGTACATGCACAGGGCTAAGAAGATTAGGGCCTGAGAAGGTCCTCGTTTCTCACCTGGGGCTGATTCTGAGGCTCTGGCTGAGTGTTGAAGGTGTGCCCCAACACAAACACTGAGCCCCTCTGCAAAGACCGGGAGGTTTTTGGGGTTCAAGCATTTAAGGAAATCTCTCTAATCATTTGCTGAGCACTAGGCTAATGGAACAGAGACTTCAGCAGCCACACATGACAAAGAATACAGGATTACTGCAGAAAGTTCCTAAGGAAACAATCAAAGCCAACAACAAACCCTGGAGAGAAGAGAAATCTGATTTCCGGAGTTGTCACATTATATCATTTTAATGTCCAGTTTTCAACAAAAATTTATGAGGCATGCAAAGAAACAGAAAAGTATAGCCTATACATAGGGGGAAAAAACCATCAATAGAAACTGTCCCAGAGAAGTCCAGGTGTTGGACTGACTAGATAAAGTCTTTATGCTGTTATAAACATGTTTAAAGAACAAAAGGGGGCCCTGTCTAAAGAATTAGAGAAAAGTATGAGAATGACATCTTGCCAAATAGAAAATATCACCAAAAAGAAAGAAGTTATTTTTGAAAAATGAAATTCTTAGAGTTGAAAAGTATAATAACTGAAATAAAAAATTCACTAGAGGGGCTCAACAATAGATCTGAGTTGGTAAAAGAAAAAATTAGCATACTTGAAGATAGGTCAATGAGATTATCCAGTCCGAGGAACAAAAAGAAAAAAGAATGAAGAAAAATGAACAGAGCATCATTGAGCCAAGGATGCAATCAAGTGTACCAACATATACATAATGGCAACCCCCTGAAGGAGAGAGGCAAGAGAAAGGGGGAGAAAGAATATTTGAAGAAATAATGGCCCCCAAACTTCCTAAATTTGATTTAAAAAATTAATCTATGCTTCCAAGAATCTCACTGATTCCAAGTAGAATAAACTAAAAAAGATCCATATCAAGACACATCACAGCCAAACTTCCAAAAGACAAATAGGAATTCTTGAAGGCAGCAAGAAAAAAAAAACTCATTACAAACAAGGGGGATCCACAATAGGATTAGCACCTGACTTCTCATCAGAAACTATGGAAGTCAGAAAACAGTGTAATGATATAGCCAATATGCTGGGTGTGGAGAGAGACTATCAACCAAGAACTATATTTCCAGGAAAAGTATATTTCAAAAATTTAGGCATTACTAGAGAATTCGTCACTAGTAGAGCTGCCCTATAATAAATGCTAAATAGAATCTTTCAGGCTGAAATGAAAGGGTACTAGACAATAACATGAATACACACAAAGAAATATAGATCACCAGTGAAAGTAACTACATAGGTAAATATAAAAGACAGCATAAAAGTATTTTTGTTTGTAACTCTTTTCTTCTCCTATCTGATTTAAAAGACAATCACATAAAGCAATAATTACAAAACTATGTTAATAGTCTTGTACAAAGATGTGATTTGCATGACAATAATAACACAAAGGAGGGGGAGAGGACAGAGTTATACTGAAGCAAAGTTTTTGTATAAGATTGAAATGAAATTGGTATTAATCCAAACTAAATTGTTTTAAATGAAGATGTTAATCATAATTTTCAGGGAAACCACTAAAAAATAACTCAAAAAAGTATAGTACCAGAAACAAGAAGGAAATTAAGATGATAGACAATAAAATATCTATTTAATGCAAAAGCAGCAGTAATTGCAAAGTAGTGTAACAAAAAAAGACATAAGATATGTAGAAAACAAATACCAAAATGACAGGCATAAATCCTATCTTATTAGTAATTACATTAAATATAAATGGATTAAATACTCCATCAAGAGACAGAGATTGGCATAATGGATTTTTTTTTTTAGTGATTCAATTCTATGCTGTGTACGAGATATATTTTAGATTCAAAGATGCAATAGGTTGAATAAAAGGATGGAAAAAGATATACCAGGCAAATATTAGCCAAAGCCTGCTGGAGTAGTTATACTAATATCAGACAAAATAAACATTAAGACAAAAATTTTTGCTGAAGACAAAGAAAAGTATTATAAAATACTATTATAAAATGATGAAAGAGTCAATCCGTTAGGAAGATGTAACAATTATAAACACATATGCACCTAACAACAGAGCCCCCAAATACATAGAATACAGGAGAAAATACGTAAAATAGCATTAAGGAAGTGAGGAAGATAAATGAAGTTAAAATGTTCTAAGGACCTTCCACTGTCCAGAAAATATAAAAGTACTAATTTATGTTAGATTCCAATAGTCAAAGATGCATGTTGTAATCCCTATGTAACCCCTTAAAGAATAAAATAAGGTATAACTGACAAACTAATAGGAAAGGAAAGTGCATTTTGAAAATTATTGATTAATCCAAGAGAAGAGAAGAGAAAAAGGAACATTAAACCAGTCAGGTAAAGAGCAAAATGGTAGATTGAAAGTCTCAATATATGAATAGCAATATTAAGTGTAAATGGACTAAATATGCTAATTAAAAGATAAAGATTGTCAGTCTGGATTTTAAAAACTATATGTTGTTTTTAGAGAGAATCTTAAATATAAGGATACACAAAAGTTGGATATAAGAGAATAAGAAAAGATAGAAACATTAATATTAACCAATAGGAAACATTAACCAAAAGGAAACTTGGAGAGGTTATTCTAATGTCAGACACAGGCAACTCTAAGCTAGGAGCATTATCAGACAAAGAGAGGCATTTCGTAATAGTAAAAGGGTCAATTCACTAGCAAGGTATAACAATTCTAAGTCTGCAAGCACCTAATAACATCTTCTCTAAAAATATAAAGTACAGTCTACAGAATTTAAAGGAGAAATAAATTCACGTCATACTGGGAGATTTGAACACAACCTTCTCAATTGATAAAGCAAATACACAAAAAGTCAATAAGAATATTTATATCCTGATATTATTATATTAATATTTATAGATAAACATGGTTAACATATTTCACCCAATTAACACGTATAGAACACTACACTCAACAACAGCATAATATACATTTTCAAACGTATGTGGAAAAATTTTAGAAGTGAAGGTATGCTTAGCCATAAAGCAAGTCACAACACATTTCAGAGAATTAAAATCATATAGGGTGTATGTCTCTGACTATAGTGAAAATAAGCTAGATATGAATTACAGAAAGAAAACTAGGAAAATCTACAAAAGTGTTCAAATAAAGCAGTATACTTATCAATAACCCATGGGTCAGAAAAGAAATTGCAATAGAAATCAGAAAGTATTTTGAAAAGAATTATACTATAAAAACAACATATCAATACTTCTAGGCTGTTGCTTGGGCCATGTTTAGAGAAAATTGTATACCTTCAAAAATATGTATCAGAAAAAAAGAAATACCAAAAGTCAATTATCTAAGTATACAGATCAAGTAGTTGAAAATAGCAAATTAAATGCAAAGAAAGTAGAAGGGAGGAAATGATAAAGATAACAACAGAGATTAATGAAATTGAAAACAAATATACAATAAACATTTTAAAATTCAAATTTATAAGCCCCTAGCAAAACTGATCTAGAATAAGAATACAAAATACACAAAATATCAACACTAGGAACAAGTGGGAGCATCATTACAGATTCCGTATATTAAAAAGATAGCAGAAGAATATTATAAACAATACAACAGTGAACTTTAACATTTAAATGAAATAGATAAATTCCTAGAAAAACACAATTTACAAAAATGACACAAGGTTAATAAAAAAAAAAGAAAATATAAATATCTTGGGCTGCCTTGGTGGCATGGTGGTTAAGTTGGCAGATGCCACTTCAGCAGCCCAGGGTTCACAGATTTGGATCCCGGGCACAGACCTAGCACCGATTGTCAAGCCATGCTGTGGCAGCATCCCACATAAAATAGAGGAAGATTGGCACAGATGTTAGCTCAGCGACAATCTTCCTCACACACAGAAAAGAAAGGAAGAAAGGAAAATATCTTAACCATATTTACTGAAGAATTCAAATCTGGGGGCTGACCTGGTGGTGTAGTGGTTAAGTTTGCACACTCTGCTTCAGCTGCCCTGGGTCCATGGGTTCAGATCCTGGGCACGGACATACTCATCGCTCATCAAGCCATGTTGTGGTGGCATCCCACATACAAAGTGGAGGAAGATGGGCACAGATGTTAGCTCAGGGACAATGTTCCTCACCAAAAAAGGGCAAAGAATTCAAATCTGTAGTTAAAACCCTTCCTACAGTGACAATTCCAGACCCACATGGCTTCCTCGGTGATATACCAAGCATGTAAAGAAGAAATAACACCAGGCATGCAAAAACTCTTTTGGAAAATAAGTGAAGGAACATTGCCCAACGTGTGTTATGAGATCACATAAAATTAATCCCAAAATCTGACAGGGACGTTACAACAAAGGAAAATTATCCACCAATCTTTCTCAGAAACATAGATGGGCAAAAAAAATCTAAGACAAGAAAATAGCAAATCTAATCTAGCAACATATAAAAAGGGTAACAGACCAAGACCAAGTGAGGTTATTCCAGGAGCAAAGGGTCAGGCCAACAGTTAAAAATCTGTCACTATCACTCAGTGTATTAGTAAAACAAAGGAGGAAATCACACAAAACATAGATATATATAGAAAAAGCACTTGCTAGAATTCAGTCCCATTCACAATAAACACATAGCAGATTAGGAATAGAAGGAAACATTTTTTCTTTTTTCTTAAAAAAATTATTTTAGACTTACAGAAAAGTTGCAAAAAGAGTGCAGGAAGTTCCTGTATTCTCTGAACACAACTTCCCCCAATCTTACCATCTTACATCCCCATAGTGTAATTATCGAAACCAGGATATTAACATTGACATGTATGATTAACTGGTTTATAGACATTATTCAAATCTTGCTAGTTTTCTCATTCATGTCCTCTTCTGATCCAGGATCCAAGCCAGGACCCGCCCTGCATTTACTTGTCCTGTCTGCTTACTCTTCTCCACTCTGAGACCGTGCCTCAGCCTGTCTCTGTCTTCCATGACCTTTACACTTTCGAAGAGTAGTTCATTTTGTAAAACGTCCCTCAACGTGCGTTTGTCTGATATTTTCCCGTGATTAGATTGAGGTTATACAGTTTTGTCAAGAATGTTACGAAGTGATGTCATGACAGAGGGGAACTCTTAATCTGATAAAGAATATGTTAAAAAAATCTACAGCACACTTCACACCCAAGAGTATGCCTATAACCAAAAATGTGGAAAATAACAAGTGTTGATGAGGATGTGGAGAAACTGGAATACACTGCTGGGGGGAATGTAAAATGTTTCAACTGCTGCAGAAAACAGGTTGATGATTCCTCAAAAAATATGAAAAGACTGTTTGGTGGTTAAACATAGAATTGCCCGATGGCCCAGTAACTCCACTGCTGTGTACATACCCCAAAAACTCGAAAATAGTACCCAAACACATCCTCATACCTGAACGCTCATTGCAGCACTATTCACAGTGGCCAAAAAGATGAAAACAACTCAAACGTCCATCAACAGAGGACTGGAAAAATTAATTGTGGTATAGCACATAATGGAATATTATTCCAGCATAAAAAGGAATGAAGTACCAATAGACGCTACAGCATGGGTCAATCTTGAAAATGTCTTGCTAAGTGAAAGAAGTCAAACACAAAAGATAACATATTTTGTGATGTCATTTATATGAAATATTCAGGACAGATAAACCCATAGATTTAGAGACAGAATGTAGAGTGGTGGTTGCCAGAGGTGGGGGTTTTGGGGGAACGGGGAGTAATTGCTTAGTGGGTACCGGGTTTTATTTTGGAGTAATAGAAATGTTTTGGAGCTACATAGAGGTGGTGGTGAATTACAAAATGTCACTAAATTGTTCACTTGAAAGTAGTTAATTTTATGTTACGTGAATTTCACCTCAAATTTAAAAATTCTACAGCAAATATTGTACTTAATGGTGAAATATTAAAAGCAGTCTACAGAGATCAGAACAAAGATGCCCATTCTCACCACTCCTGTTTAACCTTGTAGTAGAAGTCTTAGCCAGCGCAACAGTTATCAAGGAGAGGAGAGAGAAGACGAAAAAGAATGCTATACAGAAACGAGCACGAAGAAACCACTAGTTCACCCAGATGGATCTCATAATGTTGAGTGAAAGAAACTAAACATAGAAGGGTGCATACTTTACGGTTCCGTTGATGTACAGTTCAAACACAGGTCAAATTTATTTCTGATATTAGAAGTCAGAGGAGTGGTCCTCTCAGAGGAGAGCAGAGTAGCTGAGGGGGGCGTGAGAGGGGCTTCGGCGCCTCTTCTAGTAATTTATCTGAATGGCTGTTACATGAGTGTGCTCACTTTGTGGAAATTCGTCAAGTTGTACGTTTTCTATGTTTATGTTCAATGTATTTACTTTTTAATGAATGTAGCTTCTACATACCAATCTTCAATAAGCCTATAAATACAGTTATAGATGCACAAAAACACCCCAAATCTTTGCTGCTGCCCTTTACTTACACAGGCTGGGACGTGAGCCTTGTCTCAAAGCCTCTGCCTCCCCGACTCTTTCTCGGCGTTTCCAAAGGGACCTCTCTCTCGTATTTACCAGATGGCATGCCAGTCACTTCAACTTCTGCGAATACCAGAAAACCAGCTGAATGAAGAGTCAAAATCAAAATCCAGGCAGGGCTCAGCTGGGAGACCCTCTTACTCCGAAAGAAGACCACATACTGCAATTTGCGTTTCCAGTTTATCCTAGACGTTTTCCCTTATCAGCATATATAGCTCCACCTTATCCTCTTCAGCAGTTGTATAATAATCTGCTCCGTAGCTTTACAGTATTTTTCATAATAAATCACCTTTTAAAGGGCATTTAAGTTGTTTTCAACTTTTGCTTTTATAAAAAATGTCCCAGCGCATATTCTAGCACATACATCTTTTCCATTTGACATTTTTCCTTTAGAATAAATTATTTAGCATTAAAATATTAAGTCAAAAGCTGCACATGTGGATAAGGATTTGGATACATGTGATCAACTTGTCTGCAGACAGGCTGTGGGCCTTTATCCCGCCGCAATCTAGGCGAGCATCTTCTCCCCCCAACCCTCGCCAACACCACCTCTTGTCCGTCTTTTGAATCCTTGCTGAATCTGATGTATGAAAATAACTTTTCATCATTTTAATGATCATTTCTTTGACCATAGTAAGGTTGAACATACATTTACTGGTCATCTGTAGCTCTTTCGTAGAATCTCCCATTCTTAGTGAGGTCAACTTCTTACTAATTTTCAAAGAGTTGTGCATATACAGTAAAGACAGTAACTGTGTTTCTATCAAATATGAAGCAACTATTATTTCTGTTTGACATTTGATTTTACATGTTGTTTTGTGCTCCATGTCACACAGACATTCTTAACTGTCATATGTAACATCTGTCCATCTTTTCCTTTGTTTTCTGTCTTTGGATCAATGCTAAGAAACATCTTCCCCATCCCAAAGGTTATGAAAGTATTTTTCCCTGCTTTCTAAGCTAACGTCGTGCTGCCCATAAACAGTGAAGCCAGCATTTGAATGTGTTTGCCTGGCTTCACCCATTGTGTAACTCCTCACTATACTGTTAGCAATAACAGAAAGAATGCCTGGATATTAAGAATATTAGTTATTTTTAACTTACTTTTACTTACCTGCATTTTCACACACGTGCACAGTAAGGCATGATAGCATCGTGGATAAGAGCGGGGACTCTGGAGCCAGCTAGCTCTGTTCCTTCTTAGCTGTGTGGCTCTGAGAAAGTTACTTCCCCTCTCTGTGTCACGATTTATTTATCCACAAAATAGGGAAAATCATGGTACCTTGTAAAATTATTGTGCAGATTCAATAAATTAAGATGTGTTAGAACAGTGCCTGTTATACCATGAGCCCAATATAAGCTTTCATTTTAATGAACCTAACTACTTTTATAATAAAAACAAAATAAAGTTGTTTTTTAAATGAGATATGCTGCTATCAGAAAGGGCAAGTAACTGAAAAGCCCACTAGCCCAGGCCCCCTGGAGAGCTGTCCTGGGATTCCAGGCCCAGCTGCCCACTCAGGCCTTGCGCTTAGCTTGGGCAGATCAAGCCCCCTGAGGACACAGCAGCCATGCTCCCTGCCCCCAGTCTGGCCTCCTTGCTTGTTTCCAAGCATCAGAGCTTCCTGATCCCAATTAGCTTTTTAGGAAAAGAACAAATATTCGGAGAAAGCAAAGAAAAAGGAAAAATGTTTGGTTCATTCTTCAGACGTTTCCTGAGTGCTCAAATGTGTGATCTACCTGGCCAGGTAATTGCTGCCATTTGTGAGGACCTACTGTGTGCCAGTCACTTAATGGACATTATCTCATGAAAAACTCACACCTCTTCCCATGAGGCAGACATGACTGTATCCCCATTTTACAGAGGAGGAAAATGAAGTTCAGAGAGATGTGACGTTCCCCAAATCCCCAAAGGTGGTAAGCAGCAGGGCCAGCCTTGCCCAGAGGTGGCCTGACCTCCACGGCGTTCTCTGCGTTTGGCCGCATGGTCCCTCCTGAGGGTCTGCTGAGTTAGAGGCAGTCATTGGAAGGACTATCTTCGAAGGGAGAGGGGGTCTGCTCCTGCTCTTCTTGGTGCACACACACACACACGTACATGCACTGCTTCCTGGCCTCCTTCACAAAGTAATGTTATTTAGGAAGAAACTGGGGCATTAAAGACGGTCCAGCAGGGCAGGCATTTGGAGCAACCAGCCAGCTTCCCCTCAGCCTCGGGCAGAGAACCCACACATGGCTGCAGGGAAAGAAAAGGCTTCTGGACTGCCCCCCGGCCAGGGGCCTGACCCGGGGCCCTGACCAGGGACCCACCATGCTTTGCTCCCAGAGCCGATCCTGGGCTGACTGGAACAGATTCCACTCAAGCCAAGCAGGGTGCGTGTGCACTGCAGCAGCGCCCACGGCTTCCTCTTCACACGCCTCTGGGCGCCAGCAGCGCTGCTCAGAGCCCCAGCGTCAGCCTGCATGGTGCCAACTGGGAGCTGAGGCCTGTTGCCTAATTCGTCCCTCAAGAAGAGGGGTCTTCTCAGCTCCCAAACAGAGCCCTTTCTTCCCCCAGGAAGCCCATCTGGACACCCCCCGACCCCGGCAGCTCCCCAGGCACAGGTTGGCTATCCCTACTTGCATCCCAGCGTCATCAGCCTCCGCTGTGTGTTCAGGACCCATTCCTCTTTTTCCCTAATCCCCAAATTCTTCTCCTCCTGAGGTGGAAACTAGGCCTTCTCCACCTTTGGGTCCTCCTCGGCCTTAGCCAAGAGCTGGGCTCATAGAAAGTGCTTAGTAAATGTTGGTGATGAATGAATGAATACATAAATGGCCCTGTGAAAGAATTTCCAAGTGAGCACACCCACAGTGTGACTTCTTTTAAAGGAACTGGCTGATGGCTGTCTCAGGGCTCAGGGTTATGGTGGAAAAATTGGAAAACACGCATCTGAGGCCAAGCTCTGCCCCGGCCAGCTTTGGTTCTGGTTCTGGATGGGTCACAAACCACCTTTCTGACCCTGAGTTTCCTCAGCTGTAAAATGAGGGCGTGACAGACCTGTTCCACGCTGCTCTCAGGGGAGGGAAAGGCAGGAGGTGAGGGTCCTGGAAGGTGTGCCAGCGCCAACAGCAACCCTGACTTCGGTGACTTCGGTGTCTCTCCCTCGGGGCGGCGGTGATGGCCCTCTGATGGCGAGAGCTCTTGCTCAGGCCTCTCCACCGCAAGCTGCCCATGCCCACCCAACAGGTCTCCTTTTCCTCCACTGGTCCAAGAGGAAAACTGTTTTCAGACTTCTGGGAGCCAAACAATCACAAAAGGGGCTTTGAAATTCTGAGGTCTCACCCTGTCCTAGAAGCCAGGCTTCTTTCCCAGAATCTTCTGCTCCCTTCTGGAAGGTCTGAGGCAGGGGGAGGACAAGAGACGATCCAACTTGGGTGACAGGTGCCTGCCAGGGACCTTTAAGTCTGGGCAGTGGCCTGCCAGCTTCAGCCAAAGCTCTGAGGTCATTTCCCCTGATACCAGAGACTTGGCATCTGCCAGAATCCTTGGTGGGTCAGAATGCCAAGCGTGCCCCAGCTCTGCCGCTCACACCCTGGTGCCTGGCAAAGAGGCCTGAAAGGAGCAGACCACCCTCCACTGCCCAGAGCTCCAGTCTTGCTGCAGGGGCAGGGTCCGCCAAGGTCGCCGAGCCCCTGCCTGAGCGCTGCAAGGCTGCCCTTGGGCTGCGGGCACCCAATTGGCAGGAGAAAGGGCAGATCCCTCCTGAAGACCTCAGAGGCTCTGAAACAGGATCCAGCCTCACTTTCACAGCCCCTGATTGTCGATGCCACTAATGGTTGCTAAGAGACAGCAGGCATCACAGGTGCTGGCAGGAGGGGTTCCCCAGAGCTCTGTGCAATGCCTGGCCCCTGGAGCTGCCTGTGGCTCTGCCCACATCCTCGGCCCTCTGCAGGGGCCAGAAGTTGCAGCCAAGAGCCAGTGGCTTTGGTGAGAAATCACTGGCTCGAAGCCTGCAGGCTGCACCCAGCAATCCTCAGAGAGGAGGCAAGGGTGACAGGGAGGACACAGGGTCTGGACACTAAGCTCTGTGTGATCTTGGTGGCTCCCCAGCTGGCAAATCACATAACCTCTTTGAACTTGAGTTTCCTTCTCAATAAAATGAGGGTAATTAGACAACATCAACTGACCTCCCAGAAGGATTGTTAGAATTAAGAGAGAAAACGTCTGGAGAGGGCTCGGGGAGTTGTAAGCTGGAGTTCAGTGCCAGTCAACGTCATAAATAGAGAACTGGGCTACGGCGCCCTGTGGAAGAGACGTGCCCATCCTCCACTTGGCCAAACAAGGTTTACCAAATTATGTCTAGGGTGAGTTCTTATCCCATTCTGTCATAAATATATAAGTGTATGTGTTATCAAATTATATACAAAAATTATAAAACAATATTTTAAATTATACATTTTATTAATGTATAATGTATTGTCTCATATTTAGTTTGGGAGGTTATTCATAATCTATTAATAACGACCTCCTCAGGAGGGCATTATGGCTGGTTTTTATCTTATTCTTATCGGTATTTTCTATCTTTTCTGCAAAGATTGACGGCGTGAGTGCTTTTTATAAGCAAACGAAGTGGGTCCTGGCACAGCTCTGTAGAAGGGGCTGCTTCCCGCTGGCAGACCCAGCTCATCCAAACTGCCCACACGGAGTGGCTGAAGCCCTGCTGACGCGGCCTCCCGGGGCTGCTGCTTCATAGTAAAGCCCTTTTTTCAAAGAAATCTCACACAGAAGGCCACTGCAAAAGTGGAAGGGGCTCAGACACAGAAATCAGAGGGGCTTGGGGCTGTGTGGACTTAGACAGCCTCCAGCCTCCAGCTCTTTACCTGTAAAATGGGATCCTAATAGTTGCTGGCAGGGTGGCTGTGAGCATTCCGTGGAATCTCTTTGTAAGCAGAGCCCTGCACACAGTAAATGCCCCAAATTTGTTAGCAATTCTTAAACAAAGTTTTTAAGCAAAAAAAGGAGGAGCCGCTCTGGTTAAAGGGGTGTGGAGCTTCTGATCCTCTGCAGTGGCCCTGAAGGGACCTCCAGGGAAGCCTGGGCTCCAGGGAGCAGAGTCTGGAACCCTCTGGTAGGAACACTCAGCTGGGATCCGGAGGTCGCATGCCGGGGGCCAGGCTGGGCTGCTACAAGCTCGGGGATGGCTTTGTGTCTGTCTGCCCAGGTTTCATCTGCAAACCATACATGAGTGGCTCCCAGTGGGAGGTGGGCAAACTTGTGTTGGCGGGGAGGGACGTGTTTTGGTTTGTCAAGATGACTGTTGTCCTCTGGCCAGACTTTCAGCTGCCTCTTCACACAGCCTTGTAGATGAAACAGCTGTTACTAAGTATCGGTTTAACAATCTGTTTTACATGCGCTTTATATGTTTACATTTAAGCACCAAGTATTTTTGCGGTTTTAACCTATACTGTGTTTACTGGGATTGCAACTCTATGTAAATCAAGGAAAGATGTACTGTTTTGTGCAATACTTTATGAGATTTCAGAAAATTGAACCCCAAAGGCAGCACAGCTTATGGTATTTGACTCAGCAAAACATCACATCACAAAACCACACATACATTTACGACGATTCCACACATAAGTGCCAGCATCTATTTCATTGATTCTGCTAGTGTGGTTGGACAGTGTATTTATATATTTAAAAGCCTATTATTTTAACTTACTTTGTTATAAGTAACTTTTCTTTTATATAGGTAACACAGGTCAGTTCTGTTATGTATACATTTCATTTCAGAAGAGTAAAGGGGTGTTTACAAAATATTCCTTATAAAAAAGGGATGTTGACAACTGTGTCAAATTGTAGGAAGAGGCTGGGGGGCGGGGGGAAGTGTTGGGACCGTGGGTTGAGAGCCTCAGCTGAGAACCTCATCACAGACTCCAGGCGACTCCTTCCCTGCCCCCTGGTTGTCAAGTGGAGTTCAGAGCCCTCCTCCAAAACAGACCAGCATCGGGGCTGGGGGAGCCGAGTCAGACCCAACGGGCCCTGCCCTGGGGCGCTCTCAATCTGAGGCTCCCAATCCAAGTGGGATTTACCAGCTGAGAAGGTCCCTGGTGAATCTAAACTCAGCACAATGCTGAGGGTCTCCTGATGATATTCTCAGCATCCACGGCTCCCAGGAGGTGGGACTCAGCGACGTGGAACCGAGGCAGGCGGTGGAAGAACGGCTCAGCCAGCATCTCAACGGCATCCGTAGGGTTCTGGTTCCAGGGAAACCGCAGCAGCTAGAGCTGTGTTCTCACAGGCTGCCAGGCACCCTACTAGAGCTCACACTCTAGGACAGGTCTCAAAAGTTGTCCCCACCATGTGGCCTAAGGACAAATGAGAAATAGAAGGCCAATGTGTGTATACAAATGTAGAAGTTGTCAAGGTGCCTTTCTTTGAAGCACCGTCCTTAATTCTCAGGTCATGATCTTCCTATTACTTTTTGTATTAATATTACCTTACTCTTATGAAATAATGGCGATGGTAGAGGAGCTGGAGTATTTTCATGAACACCCTTTTGCATGGCAAATAGCTGTCCTCTTTGATGGCCTCTCCATTTATCAATCTCTCCTTCCCCCTCCTGTCTTCTCGCTCATCCTAAAACCCCAAAGTGTTGGAATGGAAGGAAGCAACATGAAAACCGACAAGTTCACTAAAATGGTGCAGGAGCCTCCCACGGTAGCCATCCGTACCTGGCACAGTGAGGTCACAAAAAAAGGGCGGGGTTAGCTCTATCTGGGGAAACTTCACAAAGGAGGTGATGTTTGAGTTAAGTCTTGAGATATCAGGGGCTGCTTGTCAGGGATAGATGGATGGGGCTGGGGTAGGTGCTGAGGGACAGGGGCGGAGACACAAGGGGCGGACTTCCGGGGAGCCACTTGTTTGAGATGTTGCCGAGTGTCTAGTCCGAGAGGGGCCATGTCAGGCCACGAAGCTGGAGCAATCGGTGGAGGTCAGGTAACAACAGGCCTCAGGGGGCAAGCTAGGACCTGTGGACTCCAGCCTCTGAATTGATGTCCTCAGCATCAAATGTTTAGTGTCTAGAATCTGAAATTCCAAATGGAACATAGGCAGGAGGTTGAGTCAGGAGGCAACCTGTGGATGGGGCAGGCACCGTTCCAGAGGAACGGGGAGTCTCCCCTGGGAAGCGCCTTGTGCAGCTGTAAGCAGGCCCCCCCAGACCACAGGGGGATTCTGAGCCGCTGGGCTTCCCAAAGTGACTAGAGACCTGTTGTGTAGACCATTCCACAGAGACCTTCCCAAAGATATAAAAACAGCAAGTTTTGCTGAGAAAGATGGTGCCCACACTCTGTGAGGAGAACAATATGCCCTCTACACACAGTGTAGCTGGCCAGGCTCTTTGTCTGCAAACTCGGGGGGTTTTAGGGGATTCCCTATTGGAGTAAAATGGGACTTATATTTTTTTTTTATAGCTCAATTTAATTTTGTTCTGAGCCTCTGTTTTGCTAGGTGGCAGAAATGTCGTCTCAGGCCACTTGTGCCCATCCCTTTCCTCAGAGTCACCTCTGATTTCTGGGGGACTTACCAAGGGCTTGTTAGCAAGGGCCCACAGTCTCATCTGTCCTCAAGCTTGCTGTGGGGACACCTCCTCCTCAGGGCTGAAGATGCCCCTCTCAGTGGTGGGATGCCAGCATCGTTTCTCTGCTCCCCACCCTCGGAAGCCAGCTGTGGTCCCAGTCCTTTCTTTGTGTCTTGCTGCCTCCCCGGAATGCTTCCCTCAGAGTGGCGCTGAGTGCTCCGGTCGTGGGCTCCACTGTCTGGCTGGGAGTTTTGCCTCCACCTGAGGCTTAGATAAGGGTCAAGGCCCCTCTTGGGACATCAACGTCTACCACAGGGCTTCCCTCGGCCTCTCTTCCCTCCCCCAACCCATGGAACCCCACCCGCCCTGGGGTAGGGGCGTTGGTCTTACTCATCATGTACCCCCTCCATCTTGAAACATTAGATTTATCCTCTCTATTTGTCTAAGGGCAGAGGCTTTTGAAACTCGCAAGCCAGGGAAAGAACGTTTTCCCCTCCACTTTCATCACATCCTTTCCCTGAGGCATGCAGCAAGTCTGGGCTTAGCTGCCTGAATGGGGCAACAGGAGCCACGGGTGGGTCTGGATTCTTCTCTCTTGAGGCTCTGGGATCCTCTTCGTACTGTTCTGTGCCAGATACTTCCTTCTTCATTTGGTTCCCTCCCTAATTATTAAAACAAAACAAAACAAACGAGTAAACAAAAACCCCTCCAACTCTTTGCTGCAGCCCATGCCCAGCGCCAGCTCTGGCAGGTCATCAGGCTGTCTGCAGGGGGCCTTGCTGCACCCAAGCAGCACTGCCGTGGGCCCGGGCGAGAGTCCTGGGCGTGGGCGCAGCCCAGCTGTTGGGGCAACTGGGAAATGGGGCACTTGCAGGCTGGTCCCCGGGCCCTCTGGCTCTCTCCTGCCAGTGCTCAGAGGTTTCATTTCCTCATCTACTGTCTGGTCTCTGTGCCCTGGGATGATGGAGCATTACAAACAGAGAAAAGCTGTCTTGCTTGTAGTAATTGCCAAACATAAAGCAATGTTTCAGGTCCATTTTTTCACACTAAAAACGTAACCAACAAACATGTTATCCTCTAATTACCTGTCACCTGCAAAGTAAGAGCGTTTTCTGTCTTTGCTTTTCTTCCAATCCACGTTCCAGAAGCAGGAGCTGCCTCTCCTGGAGGCTGAAGTGTTTGTGGCTGAGGGACCATGTTCTGTTTCTGCCACTTCCTACCTGGTAACTTTCAAGAGCTGATTTCCAGATACGGAGCCTCAGTTTGCTCATCTCTAACGTGGGGATGCCTGCAGTACCTATCTCAAAGAACTGTTGTCAGCATTAGCCAGTACAGGGAAAGTGCTCAGACCGTGTCTGTCACACAGTCAGCCCTCAACAGGTGTTGGCTTGAATTATTATGTGACCAAACTGTTACTTCCCTGTGGCCCTTGGGAACTTATGGGGAAACTGGCATCAGGGATCCAAGATTTAAACTAAAGGAAGACTACGCACAGGAAGGAAGTGCGAAAGGGAAATGCTAGAGATTTCAGGCCTTAGGAACAAAGCAAAATGATATCATTTCAACTATAAATAGCAGCAGTCGCCTTCATCCTGCAAAACAAGGAGCCTTTATGTCACTTGAAGGATAAAAAAAGCTCCATCCCCTCTCCCAACACAAGCACAAGGAAGTAACTTGAGAACTATGTGCTCCAACAGAGAGAGAACCAGGAGGGCCCTGGTGGGTGCCAGCCCCACAGGTCTGCTCCATCTGTGGTTGCCATTGCCCTCCAGCCTCCCTCAGCAACCTGGAGACTGGAAGCTCCCACCACAAGGTTCCAGGTGAAGTCCCAGCTTGGCAGGCTCCTGGATGATGCTGTGGTGTGGACTTCCAGATGGGGTTCTTGGACAAGGGAGAAGCAGACACACATCTTTGTCCATGGATTTCAGAAGCATCCCTTAGGATTCCAGAGCTGGACACATCATCTGGAACCCACTGGCTCCAGCCTCTGCCTTCTCAGACGGCCCAGCCTCTTAGCCACTTATGACTAATCACCATCACCATCGACATCAGCAGCAGTAGCAGCATTATCACCATTACTGCCATCATCACTAATGTTTCCTTTGAGCGTTTATTACAAACCTGGCACTTTTCTAAATACTAGTGCTTCCTCATACCAGCACAGCAAGGCCGCTCAGCTGCCTCTAAAACCCTCCCCAAAGGTGACCTCCTCCAGGACGCCTCCATCACTCTGTGAAGCTGGAAGCGGAGGTTGGGCTGCAAATATCTATTGAGCACCTACTCTGTATCAGACACCGTACTGAAGAAGACACATGGTCACGTGGCTGCCATTAAACAGCTAACTACAAATGTGATGAAGGTGAGCCAAGGGGAAGTACACGGTGCCCCTGGGGAGTAGCCATCACGGACAGTCGACCTCTTCCAAGGTCCCCAGGGCCAGAGCCCAGGCCTGTCACTGAGCACCTCACTGGCCAATTGCTCCGAATTCTTGGCCGCTATTCCACGCTGCCACTTGCACCCCCCGTTCCCTCTGGTGGATGGATGGTTGAGAGACTTCATGGTGACAGAGTTGGGAAGGAGTTCCAGGCGGTGTCCAGGCTGCAAGGTCCTCGACCACAGGGAAATTCCTCATACCTGCATCTTGGTGCCCAGCAGTGGACACCGAGGAAGAACTGTGGCACAGCGAAGGAAATCATCAACAAACGAAAAGACGAACTACCGAATGAAAGAAAATATTTGCAAATCGTATATCTCATAAGGGGTTAATATCTAAAATATTTAAAGAACTCATACAACTCAATAGCAGAAAAACAAACTATCTAATTTAAAAACAGGCGGAAGATCTGAACAGACATCTCTCCAAAGAAGATGTTCAGATGCCCAACAGGTCCATGAAAAACTGCTCAACATCACTAATCACCAGGGAAATGCAAATCACAGCCACAGTGAGATATCACCTCACACCTGTTAGAATGGCTGTCATCAAAAACACAGGAAATACGGGCCGGCCCGGTGGCGGAGCGGTTAAGTTTGCACATTCGGCTTTGGCAGCCTGGGGTTCGCTGGTTCAGATCCCGGGTGTGGACATGGCACCACTTGTCAGGCCATGCTGTGGTAGGCATCTCACATATGAAGTAGAGGAAGATGGGCATGGATGTTAGCTCAGGGCCAGTCTTCCTCAGCAAAAAGAGGAGGATTGGCAGCAGATGTTAGCTCAGGGCTAATCTTCCTCAAAAAAAAAAAAAAAAAAAAGGACAGGAAATAACCAGTGTTGAAGAGGATGTGGAGAAAGGGAACCCTTGTGTAATGTTGATGGGAATGCAAATTGGTGCAGCCACTGTGGAGACCAGTGTGGAGATTCCTCAAAAAATTAAAAATAGATCTACCATATGATTCAGCTATTCTACTTCTGGGTGTTCATCCAAAGAAAGGAAAAACACTACCTTGAAAAGATATACATACCCCCATGTTCACTGCAGCATTATTTACAATAGCCAAGGTATGGAAACAAGCTCGGTGGCCATCAATAGATGAAAGGATAAAGAAAATGTGATGTATATACAATGGAGTATAATTTAGGCATAAAAAAGAAGGAAATCTTGCCATTTGAGACAATGTGGATGGACCTTGAGGGCATTATATTAAGTGAAATAACTCAGACAAGGAAAAGACAAATATCGTAAGATCTCACTTATACGTGGAACCTAAGAACAAAAACAAGCACACAGATGCACAGAACAGAGATTGGGTGGCTGCCAGAGGTGAGGGTGAGGGGCGGGTGAAAGGGGTGAAGGGAGACAAAATGTACAAACTTCCAGCTATAAAATGAATAACGTTATTGGGATGTAATGTACAGCATGGTGACTATAGTTAATAATACTGTATTGCATATTTGAAAGTTACTAAGAGAGTGATCTTAAAAGTTCTCATTGCAAGAAAAACATTTTGTAACAATGTTTGGCAATAACCGTCAAGTAGACTTACCTTGGTGGTAATTTCACAATACATGCAAATAAATCATCATGTTGTATACCTGAAACTAACATAATCTTATATGTCAATTATACCTCAGAAAAAAAAAGACCATAAAAAAAAGGAATAAATGTGGGGTGAATTAACACAGGAAGGAACGCTCAAACAGATGAAGCCGTCATCACTGCCTGCGATAAGGCAAAATTGTAGGAGACTTGAGCTATTTCCCATTCTTCCCTGTCCAATGCCTACCTCAGTGCTTAGCTCATAGGAAATGCTCAACACTTGCTGAATGAAGAGAGGGATGCACACCTGAATAAGCACAATTCTGGTGTCTATCATAGTGTAGAGGACAGTGATCCTATGTGCTCTGTAAATGCTCGTAAGTAAATTAAATGAATGAAATTACTAACAATATGTATACCACTTAGAAAATGACCAAAATAATTTTTCCCATCATCTTTCATTAATATTTACTCATAACGTTTTCTATAACCACACAACTGTTTACTCCCTTTTCTGGAATTTCTTAGCTAGTTAAAAAAATTTAAAAACCACTGGGGGAAATGTGGGCTGAGTGTAAATCTAGAAAATTCTCCATGTGAACATCCAAGTAGACTCTGGAGTCTGCCAGTTGCCCCCTGCTGGGGCAGGGGCTGCCACAGAGTGCGAGGATGGGGACCAGGCAAAGGGGAGCTCTGGTGGGCAGCCGGGCTTCTTGGGAAAGTACAGCTGTCTCAGCCCTATTCTCTCTGGGGGTTCACATTTTCTATTTTCAATATCATTATCCGATTTCCTTATGATTTTACAAGATGCAAGGTAAATATTAGTCAAGTACTTCTTTGCAAAAAGAAGCCATTTAACCTGATGAAATATGGTTCACAGTGATGGACGATGTTTGGACAAGCCAACTTCGTACAAAGTCAACATTTATGGGATTCTCAAAGCAAGCTTCTTTGTTAAACAAAGCTATCCCACCTCTGCTCAGCTTGATCATTCATCAAAGAGAGTCGGAGACAGAAATGGAGACAGAAAAGGACCCATCCTGAAGAAACACGCAGGTTGAAAGACCAAGGCTGAGATCAGAGACTGATGGCTGAGTAAGACTTGGGGGCTCTCCCATCATCCATCTGATTCTCCAAGGCGGTCACTCAGAGCTCACCTCCATCGCCAAGCACTAACTCCTCTCCTTGCTCTCTACCTCATCTCAAAGGCTGAGTGGGGCAGACCTTTCTTCACTGCCCTCCTCAGGGACCCCTCTCTCCCTCCTCCCTCTCTTGCTAAGGATACTTGCTTTAAAAAACAAAACAAAAAAAAGCAACTCAAAGGTCAGGAGAGGTGTGGATATGCAGAGGCAGGGGTCCTTGCTTTCTACTCTGCCTGTTCGTCGGGGAAGGAGAGAGGGCTCGACTGCTCCTGCCCACCACTCTCCGCAGCTGTCTGCATCCCTCACACCAGCCAGCCTGAGGCCGTGGGTCTGGGTATCACTCAGCTTCTGAGGGAGCGACGGAGTGGCTTCTACCCACTTCCTCCACTCTACCCCAACCCAACAGAACCTCCCAAGCTTGTCCTCTTCCTGGAGAGTGACTTGGTCAAGACTTGGAATACTCCCTCTAAAATATTGCCATCCTCATCCCACTTTAGCTCTTCTACCGTCATCACAGTTTCTCCTATGTCCACATGCAACTGGTACTATTTTTTAAAAATCAGCTTTATTAAGGTATAATTTACATTAAAATTCACTCATTTTAAGTGTATAGCTTGCTAAGTCTTGATAGATTGTACAGTATGTAACCACCACTACGATCATGATATATAGAACATTTGCATCCCCTAAAAAGTTCCCTTCCTACCCCTTTGAGTCACTGCCTCTGCCCCCCGCAGACCCCTGGGGACCACTGAGGCGCTCCGGCCCCTGGCACTCCACCTTCTCTATAAGTTTCATGTGAGGAAAATCACACAGATCAGCTTTCTGTGATAGTTTCTTAACATGATGCTTTCGAGATTCATCCGAGTCATTACATGTATTAATAGCTCATTCTGTTTTACTGCTGAGCGTGGATTTGCCTTAACTTGCTGGTGCCTCACTGGTCGAAGGACAGTGTCTAGCTTTGCAATACTATGAATGCAGCTGTTCTGAACTTTTGGGTACAACCTGTACTATATTTTATTCAACTTTTTTCATTAAATTAAGTTAAATTTTTAAATTAAAATTATTTTAAAGTAAAACTTTCTATCACTACCATAAATGGAAAGCCTTTATAGTGTACCACAAATGGCCGTGTAAAAATATTAGAAAGGATAATAAAATTCCGGCTGGATCTTGCTGCCTATTATCTTAGAGGATCTAAGATTGCCTATAAGTAAAGTCAAAAACGAGGACTTTTGTGCAGTGATTTACCAAGGGAGGACTCTGAGTGAAGGAGGCGGGAAACAAGGAGGCTAAGAAGCGTGTGGGTTCAGCTGAAGTCTGGCCTCAGCCTGGTCCCGCAGGAGCTCAGAACAGGATGGTGCCACAGACTTGAACCACCACGACCATGGACTCGGGGCTTTTGTCTCCTGCATCAGTCAGTCATTGCCTGCAGCCCGCCCCTGTAGTGAGGGCATAGTCTCCCACTATTTCCAGGTGAGGCAGTACCCCAGAGAAGGGTGGAAACTGTTAGCAGCCAGCACCCACAGCAGCTTGGAGGTGAGTGTCTCACCTGAGTAAATGGGATCTTGGGAGGCCGACAGCATCTACTACACCAGCCAAGGCTTAGACTTGAGGTCGCTGTCTCTCAAAGTTGAAAAGAGAGATGAACTAGTGTTAGAGAGATGAGAGACCTGTTCTCACCAAATAGAGACCTTCTTCTTAGTGCCAGCAGATGACTGGAAAGAGAGCTGGTGAGAGAGACTAGCATTCTCACTCACTCATAGCCTGTGCCCTGACGCCTAGCCTGTCTGTTTGCCTTCCTCAGCTCCAGTATCTCAGTGGTGTGTCACACACTTTGGGACACACGATTGCAAAGCATTAAAGGGGGTCCAGTTCCAGGCTGCCTTCCCAGCCCCCTTCTCTCTCCATGCTTCCCTACCTCCTAGCTATTTCATCTAGCAGCCTTGGCTTGTGGGCGACGCTGCTGCTTGGTCACTCCCGGATCTATTCCCTGCCTTTCCATTATTCCCTGTATTCAGGAAGCCACATTTCCCAGGCTCCCTTGCAAGTGGCTTCTAGATAGCTTTGCCAAATGGGAGAAACTGGTGGAAGACGGGAGCACAGGAGGAGGGAGAAGCAGGGGCATTTCTCCCTCTTGCTCTGCCTTAGGGGGCTCCTTTAGCCACGGCCGTGTCTCCTCTCCGGTCCCACCTCCCAGAGGACAGCCCTTGCGTGGCTCCAGCTCCTCCAGCTCCCGCAGGATAGCCTTTATCTCCACGTGGCTAGCTCCCACGGGCAGCTGTTGCCCTAGTCCTGCCCCTGCCAGTCAGCGCTGGCTCCAGCTCTCGCTCCTCAGCCTTGGAGGGAGAGGCTTCCTGCTGTTGCTACCCTGGGCCCTTCACTAAGCCTGTTAGGCTTCTCGTCTCTTCCATTTTCTGCCTTGGGAGGAGGACTAACTCCTTTCTGCTGGATCTTCAAAAAAATTCTCTCTCATCCTCCAGTGGGGCTTCTCATTAACAACCAGGATGTAAAGAAACTGAGGGAGAGAGATCACACAATGGGACTTAATTTACCACCCCTTAAAAAGATGGCGTAATGGACCTAACTCCCTCTGTTATCTCTGGATGGTGCCGGGCAGCGGAAGCCTTGCACACTCCGACTCTGCTTGCGGGCAGGAATTGCACTCCACGGGAAGCGTCAGCGAGGGAGTCCATCTGCCCAACGAGGGTAAGGCCAAGGCCAGACTCCAATGCTTTGCCCAGACTCTGTTGTCATTTTCTCTTTCGAAACGGTCCCTGATTAGAGAGAGAGCCAGAAAGGAGCTCCGGGGAGGGAATGAAGGAGCCAGGGAGCAGAGCAGCCTGGCCCTGAAGCAGCCACGAGTGCCTAGGAGCACTCCTTGCTGCGGGTGTCCCAGGACCTCACGGGTCTCCCCTGCTGGAAGGGGCCCCCTCAAGTCAGGAACATACAAAGGCCTCCAGAAAGCAGAACCCTCTCCACGCCCCCAGAGGCTTCCCATTTGTGACAAAGTAGCACTGCGTAAGTTGTCGCTGTCTATGGATCTTCCCCACAGTCTTGGCAAAGACCTCCTGACAACCATGGATTCCGAATCCCGCAGGGCCAGCTTCCTGGGTCTGGTCTTCTGAAGGGCATGGCTGGTCAGATGAATGACGGCAGAGGCTCCCCTGGCTGGGGCAGCTGCAGTATTGCTCCGAGTGGGACTTACCAAACAGCAAAATGGGGAGAAAGGGTCCAGGAGCAGGTTTCGGCAACAGAGAGAAACATGAGACTAAGGCTGGGTCTATTTCCTCTTTCTGTCACTGTGAGCTTTCGTTGAATAGTCACTGTGCGTCAGGCATCGGGCTAGGCTTAGCACATCTGCTCTTCAATGCAGCCCCAGGAGTCAGGTGCTGTTTTACTGGTGAAGAAGACCAAGGCTCAGAGAGGTGAAGTAACACACCAAGGTCACACAGCTGCCTGCGCCTCGTGTTGCAAGACCACTGTTTAGACTTCTCAACCAAGGAGGCAAAATCACCTTCTGGGAGGCAAGGGTCAACTGCTGGACGGGGTAAGGGGGCCGGTCCCAGCTTGGGGATGGTGAAAGGGCTGACCTGAAAGTTAGACCAAAGTAGCCAAATGAGGAGCGGTGAAAGGACGGAACCGATGGGGGGTGAGTTCAAAACTGAGGATCGGTGCGTTTGGAAGCAGGAGCAGTGCCCCTTCCATCCAGACCTTCGAGCTGAGGGCACTGCCTGGAGTGGCTCTGCGTCTGGCGCGTGTGCCAGGAAGCCTTCCTTCTTGTTTCCCACAGACGTGAGGAAGTACTGTGCACTGGTACTTACTGAGCGCTGTGGGGACACAGCTGTCGGCAAGATTGGATCTCTGCTCTCGAGCAGTCCACAGGGTCGGGAGAAGAGGGACATGTACCCAGACAGAGATGACGGAGACACGGCTGGGAGCAGGGAGGGCTTCTCGGAGGAAACGTCTCTGAGGTGGACCCGGAAGATGGGCTGGGCTTGCAGCTGTTGGATTGAGAGCAAAGGGTAGTGCAGGCTGAGGAAACAGCCTAGACACAAAGGTGCAGGGGAGAAACGGGAAGGAAGTGGCCAGGACGGGCACGGAGCCCGATGTGGCGGGAGTCTGAGCAGCTGGGCTGGCGCAGGCGAGAGGAGCTGGGAAGGTCGTGCTGGCTAGGTTATGACTGCTCCACCACGTCACTCCTCTGACCCTCAGAGCATGGCTAGGGGCGGGGTTTAGCCTCCCCGTTTTTCACATGTGGAAACCAGGAATTGTAGATTCTTACTCCATACTTCCTTCCTCCTCCACCATTAGCAAGACGCCTTCCTTGGAGGCCCCCATGTTCCCTTAGGACCACATAGTTCACCCACAAGGTCCTTGTGGCTAGACAGAAAATTGCCATTTCCCCAAGGGAAATGCTTCTCTGGGAAGCATGGTGAATTGGACAGGCCACTGGATTGGGAAATAGGAGACCTGAGTTCTAGACTGGACTCTGTCATCAACTGTGTGACCTTGGGCGAGTCACTTTCCCCCTCTGGGTCTTGGTTTCCTCATCTCTAAAGTGAGGAACTGACTAGAAATCCACTGACTCCTAGAGTCTGAGTAGTGAAATAGGGCCCAGCTACGCAGAGGGAGTGCGTGGAAGGAGCCTGCATGCATTTTGAGGCATCTTTTTGAGTATCTACTGGACACTGTGTCTTATGTCAAGGACAAAGATACAGCAATGAATAAGTTCAGGTCCCTGACATCCAGTGAAGGAGAAAAACAAGAGAAATGAAAGGGACAGAGGTGTTGAGAACACCTGGCAATTGTCAGCCCTGGAAACAGCAGGGCTCAAAGTTAGGCTTGAGGGGGTCAAGGAGGGCCTCACAGAAGAACTGAAGCTTGAGCAGCCATGTGACACAAGGATGGGTGTGTGCTGCCAGGGGGACAGGACAGCAAGGGCCTTCCAGGCAGAAGGAGCTGTGTGCACAACAGCAAGGAAGGAGGCGATGCACGTGGCATTCAGGTAAGCACAAAAGTGGAGCGGGGGTAGGGTGAGGGGGGCCAGGAGAGAGCCATGGGGCCCCAGAGGTCAGCAGGCCTCGGGGCAGGAGAGAGGCACTGTCCCAGGGGCATGCCCAGGGCTTCCCGACGAGCCCCGGTCTGATTGACGCAGGCCGACTGGAGCACAAAGTGGATCCCTGCCCCCTGTGGTTCCCTAAACAGTCTCCGGCCCTCCTGTGCAGGCCTCACCTCCCCATGGGTGACAGGCAGAAGTGGTTTACCACAGACTGCTTCCCTACTTGGGAGCCCAGGGTGGAAAACAGGGTTTCCTCCGGGTGGCATCCCAGAGGGCCTCAGTGGACGCAGGGTTAAGGAGATGAGAGGATCCAGGCAAGCAGCAGCCTGAGCACATGCAGCATTAAACCATTATCTTAGCCAAAGAGAATGGAAGTTTGGGCAGCATGGATCCAGGACTCAGAGCCCTCTTCCAGGGCACACTTCTCCAGGCCAGGCACGTAGTAAATGCCTGGCTCATTCGATACATGTCTTAACTGTTTTCAATGTGCCCTGCCCCCCCCGAATAAGATTGACAGCTTTATGAGAGTAAAGACAATATCTTTGCCATCTTTATAGTCCCCTCAACCGTTGGGTCCCTGCTTTGAAGTTATCCAGAATGGGTTCCACTCCCGGTGGAGCTACTTCCTGCTGTGTGACTTTGACAAGTCACTCACCCTCTCTGACTCGTGAGACTAGGGATGATCCCACCCAGGCCATGCAGGATTATTGAGAAAGAGTCTTATTGGAAGGATTATTGAGGCTGCATCTGCACAGCAGCTCCCACTCCCCAGCGCCTCACTGACAGCAGCTATTGTGGCAAGGGTTGTTGTGGCCTCGAACAGGGGAGGAGGTAAGACGCTTTCCCTCTCTGGCCCTCTAGTTCCTTTTTCTATCGACAAAGGTGCGCAACTAGTTCTCCTTCTACTGGAAACATCGAGTAACCAGCGCTTTCTACAAGAGGAGTCTCCTTGCTACCGGCTTCCCAAGAAACTCCCTTGCCCTGGGCCCATGGACGTGATGGAAATGTGCTGGTCCTCGGTTCTCAGACTCTAAGACTTAGAGCAGAAGTTCATGGATGCTTCCATGGACGTGCCTCAGGGGGACCCAGGAGCCTCCTAAATTGGGTGCAAAATACTGTGAAAGCACATTTCCTGGGAAGAAAGTCTGTATTAATTGTTGTTTTAATTCCTGAAATCAGAGTCCTATCCTAAAGGGTCCTGGGGGTTCGGACAGAGGCTCCAGTGCCCAGCACAGGGTGGATGTCCATGGAGTGAAACTCACGATCATCGGCGCGTTGATATCATCCCCCAGGGGTGTGTTTTGTTCAAAATACGTAGCAGATCTGAATTTCAGGTGACCATGTTCAATTCCACGGCAAACCCCAGTAATTTGGGGATTACAGCATCCTGTTGTTTATCAACTTTTATGCAAGTTCTGGTACTCCTGCGTATTCCCCATACCCAGAGTTCCTGCAAATGCTGATGGCTATAAACTGCTTTTTGAAACAAAATATATTAAAGTTAATTTTATTTGGGGCATCTTTGAGACTCTCCTAGCAGCCTTAAAAGTTGTTGGTACTTCCCCCAAGGTATTGAAAAGCCAGGACTTAAAAATAGCATCCCCAATCCAGGAAATAAAGAAGGGCAGGGAAAATGCCTTTTATAGCCTGTGTCCTAGGAGCTTCTCAAAGCCAAAGGGCCCTCTAGACCTACAGTGGGCCTCGATGACTGTTTGTCAGCAAGTGCAGCGTTATCAGGCCGTGAAACCTCAGAATTCCCTTCTCAGTTCCACTGCAGCCCTCCTGGATTGTATTACGCAATTTAGCACTTATTTTTGTATTGTTTTTAAGTTTTATATTATTAAAATAATAGATGACAACAGTCTTCCAGCCCATTCCTCCCCGCCTCAGAAGCAACCTCGTTACCCACCAGTGATTTGGGTTCTCCAGTGGCTGATTCCATCTTAGGGGACGTCCATTGACTCAGCAGTGAAACATGCGGTTCTCACCGCCTCTCTCCCTGGCTTCCACTAGTCCTTTCGATGGTCAATAGTTCGAGTATTAGTTTTACTCCATTTGTTACCTCTGTAAATTTAAATATTCAGAACTTAAACGTCTTTTCCATCAACCTGACGTATTTGTTTAACTCCTCACTTGGTAAGATAAAGATTCAGAACTCTTTACCATTTTCTCCGTTCTCTTTTCCCCTCGCTTTCATACTTCATCTTTTTTCTGCACTCAAAAGAAAAAGACGAAAAACCTTTTCTTTCAGCACGACATAAAGAAAATTACTCATATCGTAAGAGTACAGCTTGATGACTTTTCATAAACCAAGCACATCATCTAACCAGCATCCAGATCAAAAAACAATGTCTCAGCCCCCTAGAAATGCCCCCGCGGTACTAGGTGCCCAAAACAAAACTAATTTTAATACATGCTTTAAAAACCGGTTTATATCCACCAGCACTTGTAGGAACTATGAGGAGTGGGAATATGGAGGAGTTAAGAGAACGAGCATAAAATTCAATAATACAGTCCTGGAAGAAAAAGCTTTTGGGCTTTGCCATGGAATTGAACATAGTCACCTTCAATGCATTTTTGTTTACTTCCAGTTTGGACCATAATTTTCTTGTACCATCATTCTTTTTTCCTTGAGTCTCTAACAGTTTTTGTAACCCTTGCATTATATGTCTTTATCACATTCTTACATTTTTTTAAAAAACATTTCAGGGCCAGCCAAGGTGGCCAGTAGTTCAGTTCAGCATGCTTTGCTTGCTTGGCTCAGGGTTTGGCTCCCCGGCGTGGACCTACACCCCTCGTCTGTCAGTGGCCGTACTGTGAAAGACGAAGGATGGTAGTGGATGTGAGCTCAGGGCAAATCTTCCTCAGCAAAAACAAAAAAACAAAAAAACCCCACATTTCAACTAACATCCTCCATTTTTCCAGATGCCTTTGTCCAAGTCTCCTCTATCTTTATGCTCTCAGCTGAGCTATTTCCTTCTTGGCAATATTGTGTCTTCTTTTCACTGCTCTCCCAAGTTTCATCTACTGTTTTCCAGGATCCCATTTTTTCCTATTTATTGATTTTAACATCCTCAAGTAGCTTCCTATGATAGGGTGTATGGGAGTTAAATTTTCTGGGAACTTACCTGTTTGGAAAAAGTTTTTTATTTTGTTCTCTTACCTGAAAGACGTTTGGCTGGGTGTAGAATTTCAGGTTCGAAATATTTTTTTCTCCGACCTGTGCAAGTGCTTCTCTGTCGTGGGCAGAGCCGCTGCTAGGATTCTGAAACCTGGCTGACCGACCCCTGCTCCTTTTTGGCTGACTTATTTTGTCTCTTTGGAAACTTATGGAACTTTTTGTTTCCTTGATATTTTGACATTTTGCTAGGATGTCTTTTTTCGTTCATTGTGGGCCTTTCAAACTAAAACTTTGGGTCCTTATTCAACTCTGAGACATTCTCTTCTTCTTCATTATTTCTTTCTCTCCATTTTTTTCTGTTTTCTCCTTTCTCTTGAATTCCTATCTTTCCTTTCACAGCTTGACTCTTTACCAAACTTTACTTTCCATCCTTTAATAATATATTTTATTGGCTTTGCTTTCCATCCTTTAATAATTTATTTTCTTTTGGCAGTAATTTTTTAGTCCTTAAATCTCTTTTCTTATTCTCCAATTGCTCCCTCTTCCCAGCATGCTCTTCTTGCTTGATTGGTGTAATGTTGTCTTGAATTTCTCTGAGTATATTCATTAGTGGCTTTTAAAATTGGTTTCTTACTGTTCCTTCAATTTTCTTTTCCGTTTTGGTTTTTAACTTGTGGCTGTTCCCTTTGCTGCTGCTGCCTGCCTCAGACGCCTAGTGATCCATGACTTTCTATTCATATTTAAGAAGACAGGACAGTGAGGGTGGATTTCTTTCCTGTTGCGAGGGGTAGACTGTTTCCCTCTATCTTCTCCAGAGAGGACCTCTTTGTGAAGTGGGTGGGTGTGCTAGTTTCCTGGGGCTGCCGTAACAAAATACCACAGACTGGGAAGTTTAAACAGCAGACATTTACTTTCGCACAGTTCTGGAGGCTGGAAGTCCGAGATCAAGGCATCGGCAAGGTTGCTTTCTCCAAAGATCCCTCTCCTTGGCTTGCAGACGGCCGCCTTCTCTCTGGGTCCTCCCACAGTCCTTCCTCTGTGTGTGTGCACTCCTAGCGTCTCTTCCTCTTCTTCTAAGGACACCAGTCCTAGTAGGTGCCCCCTATGAACTCATTTAACCTTAATCACCTCCTTAAAGGCCCTGTCTTCAAACACAGTCACATTAGAGGTTACGGCTTCACCCTATGAGTTTTGGGCAGACACGATTCAGTCCATAACAGTTGGGTGTCCTTCCTGCTGCACACTGGCAGATTTGCTTCAGGGTGAACAGGAAGAAAACCAGCTCTAACGCAGTTGCATCCCAAATGTTGAATGAGCAGATCTTTCCTCTGAGACATTGTGTCAGTTAGGAATTTTTTAATAATGCTTTTAAAACCATTCCATTAGCAGAGGTTTCTTTCATTTTTCCACCTAAGAAATCTGGAGCTAGATAGTCTAGCACTGCTGCCAGAGCTTAGACGGTCTTTGAGAAGCCACAGTTTTCCATCTTTGCTCTCTGCTATCTTAGCATTTCAACTTTTCATCACCATGCTTGCAAGACGGGTCCACACCTCCAGGCATCACGCACACATCAGGGCAGGAAGAGGGGGGAGGGCTGGCACCAGCCAGATGTGTCCAATTTATTAGGGAAGCAGAGCTTTGCAGAAGCTCTCTATCAGCGTTTCTCTTTGACCACATCTGGGTCAGAAGCCACAGCTACGAGGAAAGGGGGACTGGGAAATTGGGTGTCTAGAAACACAAGCAGTCATGCATCAGTGCTTAGGATGGACACACAGGCAGCCCCAGACAAACTGGGGTTCTGTGAGGAAAGGAGGAGGAGGAGAATAGTTTGGGGGTAGATAACTAAATATATCTCCCACAGACATCAACATCTGTGCCAGAGACGCACACATGCCTACTCCGAACCCCATACACTTGCCCCCCTAACTGCCCATTCACTTGCCTGAACAGAACGGAGAGGTTCTCCTCTCTGCTCCCATGGGCCCCATGGACACTTTGATGTTGGCGTTCTTTCCCTGGTTTGGAAACTTCTTAGTCCCTGTCTTCCCTCAGGACTGTGAGCTCCATGCAGGAGGAAGTGTGCCTTGGTCATCTTGGGATGCCCAGACCTGCAAAGAGCCTGACCCAGAGTAGGGCTTTTGCTACATATTGATGAATGAAGGGAGAGAGGAGGGGAAAAAAGAAGGAGGAATGGGAAAAGGGAGAGGGAAGCAAGGCAGTAATCGGTTCTTTGGATTATTCTTCTGGCTTCTGGTAACATCTGTAGATTTGGGGTTCTGGAGTTTTTGGTATAACATGATCTGAAGTGAACCCCATAGAGCACTCAGATAAGCGAGGACAAATGTCTGCTCTAGTTTTTCAGTGTCTGATGAGCTGTGTCTCGCAGAGGTGAAAGTGAGGAAGAAGAGCTGAGTCTAGTCTAGTCCAGTCAATGGGAGTTCAGAGCAAGAACCTCACAGCTCCTTTGAGGCACACCTCCTTCACCTCCCCAATATGGTGGGTCACTGAGTCCTGCAGACGACAGAAGGGTCATTATGATCCAGGCGGTGGCTTGTGAGTGCTCACTGGTCTCTGGAGATGAGTACCCCCTTAGCCCTGCCCTTTGGGACTCGTGACCCTGAAGTGTAACTGTCTATCTGGTCTCCACTGCTAACGCCCATGGTCCTGGCCGTGATGGCCTCTTCATCAGACACAGGCCTCTGACAGTCCACAGGCGCTCTGCGTCTCCTCCCTGGGACTTGGGCTCCTGAATGCCGTGCTTTGGAGAGCCATGATGTTCTGCCGTGGACTAGTTGTGGTAGTTACCTCTGGTAGCACATCCTTGCCATCTCTCCCATGTCAGGTTAAGAGTGGTGCCAAACTAGAGGATATGGTTTTCCTCAGGGCTGGTATCCACTTAGACTCTGTCCAAGAGGAAGAAGGGAAGCAGATCATGAGCCCCAGTGTTCTGAGGCTCTGCCATCCCCAGCTGGATGAGCCTCAAGCCCCTACTTCCTCACTCGAGGGATAGCCCCGAAAGGCAGGGAATGTGAAGGACCCAACCTTCTCACCCTACCTCAAGATCCCTTCTTCTCACAATCCTTTGAGGAGGAAAGAACAGGATTTTCATGTTTCCCCCCGTCTGACTAGAACTCCCACCAGGGCATATGCTCCTTCCCAACTCCACTTTCATAGCTTAACTCTAATTGCACCCAGGGTCTCTGCAGGGAGAGAAACCAGCCCACCAATATGGAAATATTCATATCGTTTCAAAATATCATACTGGTACAAGGTATACTCAAATGAACTTGCAAAGAAGAAATATTTATTATAAAGATACAAGAATTTCACACAGACCCAAAGGCAGGGATGAAGCAGAAATGGCAGGATATAGCTGCCTCACAATCCCTTATGGTAAGGAACCCAACATTTCTCAGTCTCAGATTCAGATTCTCAAGAGAGAAACTGACTGTTCAGTTTGGGCCTTGCCCAGGGGCATGGGATCCCAAGGTACAAACATGGCTTCTGGGGGGCCTTACATAGGAGAGCACGCTGTGGGGCCAGCTGTTGTAGAAGGGACAGTGGTTTATGGGCGAGGAGGATGCGTAGCAAAGTGTTCACTCTGATGGAGACCCAAACAACTGATGAAAATGAACTCAGAGGTTCTCAGAGCAATGTAAACATATGTCATTAAAAAACAGAAGTGTCAAGGAAAAAATAAATAGTGTTTTTAGCCAATATTCAGGGTAAATTTGTGGTTTCCCAAATATTTTTTTATAGAAAGATGGTCCATTGACATAACACTTCTGCTGTGTTAATTCTTTTGTGGAACGTTTATATGTCCTGCCTCTCTTGTATAAGAGTCACGAGGTAGCAATGGATTCTTAGATATAACACCAAAACCACAAGCAGCAGAAGGAAAATAGATAAACTGGACATCATTAAAATAAAAAACTATTGTGCATCAAAGGATACTGCCAAGAAAGTGAAAAGACAACCTACAGAATAGGAGAAAATATTTTCAAATCATACGTCTGATAAGGGTTTAATATTCAGAATATGTAGAAAACTTCTCAAACTCAACAACAAAGGGACAAACCACCCAACTGAAAGATGAGCGAAGGACCTAAATAGACATTTCTCCAAAGAAGATATACAAATGGCCAGTAGGCACATGAAAAGATGCTCAACATCCTTAGTCGTTAGTGAACTGCAAATCAAAACCACAATGAGATACCACTTCACACTTACTAGATTGGCTATAATTATTTTCAAAAACCTGAAAATAAGTGTTGGTGAGGATATGGAGAAACTGCAGCCTTGTGCATTGCTGGTGGGAATGTAAGATGGTGCAGCCGCTGTGGAAAACAATTTGGTGTTTCCTCAAAAAGTTAAACATAGAATTACCATATGACCCAGTAATCCCACTCCTAGATATGTACTCAAAAAAAATTTTAAAGACTCAAACAGATACTTTATGCTGGTATAAATAAATAATGTTTATAAAAACTCATGTTTACTATAGCATCATTCTCAATAAACAAAAGGTGGAGACAACCCAAGTGTCCATCAACAGATGGATGGATACACAAAATATGGTATAGCCACACAGTGGAATATTATTTGGCCATAAAAAGGAATGTGTCCAAAATTCTGATTCAAGCTACAACATGGACAAACCTTGAAAACATTGCTGTAAATGAAATAAGCCAGACACAAAAGGACAAATATCATATGACTCCACTCATATGAAATATCTAGAATACTCAAATTCGTAGAGACAGAGATTTCTAGTATCTGAGTGTGAGGAGAATGGGGGTTTTTCTTAAGGGGTAAAGGGTGTTTTTTGGAGTAATGTAAAAATTTTTGGAAAGAGGTAGTGGTGTTGTTTGCACAACATTGTGAATGTAATTAATGCCACTGAATTGTGCACTTAAAAACGGTTAAAATGACATATTTTACATTATATATTTTTTACCATGATAAAAAAAAGGGGGGGTCATGAGGATATTGGATAAGAATTCTCAGTACTATTGGCACAGAGCTGTGCTGAACTCCCAAACATGGGAGGCAGTTCTGCTGAAATGACTGTATCATTAGCACTCTTCACCTCCTTTGTGGGGAAAAAAACCCCAAACAAGCCTGCGAGGAGAAAGCAGAAAGGACATGGCTCTCTAGACGTTCTCTCCTCTTGTTTGGGAGGGGAAATAGCATACTATAATTATCGTGAAATGGAATTAAAAGGTTTGTGGGGGTGACTGAGTGGCAAAGTTCCCCTTTAATTTTTTATTAATACTGCTGAGTGTTTGCCTCTGGTTGGAAGTGGCAGCTGCACCCTGTAATATTAGTGAAGCAGTCTTTTGTCACATGCGCATCCCCATCTGAGGATGTGGTTATTTGGGTGTTTGAGTTCCCTCGAGAGAGGGAAGTTCCCCTGTGACAACTGGCATCAGTAGACAACAAGATCTATTTCTGCTGAGCGTCTGAACTAATATCGTTACTATGATCTTATCGACTAGGTTTGACCCAGCAATTCCAATCCTTGGTCTGCACCCAAGAGAAAGGACAATGTACAGCTATTTCACTGACCAAAAAACACTCATAGCAGCTTTATTCATAATAACCAAAAAGTGCAAACAATCAAATACCCAACAACTAACAAATGGATAAATAAAATGTAGTATAGCCAGACAGCGTGTCGTTTTTGTCAAGGAAAAGGAGGGAAGCACTGACGCTGCTGGGCTTCATGAACCTTGAAATCATGATTCTGAGACAAAGAAGCCAGACACGAAAGACTGCATATTGTATGATTCCATTACGTGAAATGTCCAGAATAGGCAAATCTATTCAAACGGAAAGTAGATTAGTGGTTGCCTAGAGCTGGGCAGATGGGAGGATGAAGGGTGATTGCTATTGGGTACGGGGTTTCTTTTTGGAGAGATGAAAATGTTTTAAAAATAGATTGTTATGATCATTGCACAATTCCGTGAATATGCTAAAAACCATTGAATTGCACCCTTTAAATGGGTATGTGAATTATATCTCAATAAAACTGTTACCCCCCAAAAAAATAAACTGAAGAGAACTCCTGGCTGACTGGTCGTGAGGGCTAAGGAAAAGTCAGAGATCCAAGGGTATTTCTGACTCTCTTCTGCTACATGTATAATCCCCTATGGGTTACAATGTTTTAGTCCTTAAAAAGTGGTTATTAGAATATCATTACTAAGATGAAAACATATGCATCGAATTAAACAAAACACAAAAACCCGTGTGTGTTTTAAAATCAATGATGAGTGGTTTAAATTGTATTTGACAGATAATTTAGAGAGAAAATTACCCTTCTTAAGTTATGATAATATAATCTTTTTAACAACTTTATTGAGATATAATTCATTATTATACATTTCAGCCATTTAAAATGTACAATTCAGTAATTTTTAGTATATTCGCAGTTGTGCAACCATCACCACAACCAATTTAAAACATTTTATTTATCCCCCAAAACCCCCCATCCCCTTTAGCTACCTCCCTTCATTCTCCCCTCCCATCCCCTCAGGGTTGGGCAGTCACTAACCTTTCTGTGTGTATGGATTTGCCAATTCTGGACATTTCACATGAATGGAATCACATAATATGTGGTCTTCTGTAATTGGCTGCTTTCCTTAATGATCTTTTCAAGGTTCATCACGTTATGCATAAGTATTTCATTCCTTTCTGTTGATGAATAACATTCCATTGTACGGACACACCACATTTTCTTCGTCCATGAATCCGTTGATGACATTCGGGTTGTTTACACTTTGGGGCTGTTCTGGATAATGCTTCTCTGAACATTAGTGCGCAGTTTCTGTGTGGACCTACATTTTAAATTTTCTTAGTACATACTCAGGAGTAGAACTGCTGGACCATGTGGAAGCTTCCTTTTGAGGAACTGCCAGACTGTTTTCCAAAGTGGCTGTACCATTTCACATTCCCACCAGCAGCTCATGAGGGTTTCCATTTCTCCACATCCTTGCCAGTACTTGTCGTCTTTTTTTATGATAGCCATCCCACTGGGTGTGAAGCGGGATCTCACTGTGGTTTGGATGTACGTTTCCCTGTTGGCTAATGATGTTGAACATCTTTTCATGAGTCCAGTTTACCTTTGAATTCTCTCTTTTCTCTCTCCTCTCTCTCTTTTCTAACTTTCATGCCTCCTACCTGTTCTTTCCATCTTCCATTCCACTCCCTAAAATGCAATCTCAGACCATGTCACTTTCTGCCTAAAACCTTGAATGACTCCCAATTGCCCACAGGACAGACCCTGAACTGCTGGGTGTGGTATACAAGACCCTTCACGGTCTATCTCCAGCCTACCTCTCTATGTCCCATCTCTCTCTGTGCCTTCCTGTGCAGCTGTGCTAGCCCTTTGCCCGTGCTGTTCTCTCTGTTTGTCATCCCTCCCCTGCAGTGCCCACCTAGTCAGCACTTACTGGCCTTCAAATAGAAACTTCTGAGTGAAGCCAGACAGGGCCCTCACACGGCACAATGCCAGGGGCTGCCATTCTCATCATAATCTATATCAGCAAAGCACAACCCACAGGCCAAATCCAGCCCGCCACCTGTTTTTGCACAAAATAAGTGCACAAAATAAGAACAATTTTTACATTTTTCAATGGTTGAAAATAATTAAAAAGCAGGATATTTCCTAGCACAATTTCAGTGCCTACAAATAAAGTTTAATTGGAATTTAGCCAGGCTCATTGGTGTACATATGTCTCTTGCTGCATTTGGGCTACAACAACAGAGTTGAGTAATTGCAACAGAGTGGTATGGCCCACAAAGCATAAAATATTTACTATCTGGTCCTTCACACAAAAAGTTCTCCAAACTCTGGTCTATGTGAATGGCGCCCTGGAGTTGTGAGCGTACACCCTCTGTGGATGTGCTCCCACAGCACTGCCTCCAGACTCCCCCGGAACTCTCTTCATACCTCTGCTCTAATACCCATCACAGACTGTAACACTGTCTTCTTCCCCCACAGACCTTGTGCTCCAAAATCTGAGACTGGCTCTGAGGCTTTTTCATCTTTGCAGCCTCGGAGGGTAGCACAGGGTCTGACCAGGAGAAGGACCCAGTAAATGTCTGTGTCACTGGTTGAATGAGATATTTCCTGCATACTGAAGATGAAGTAATAAAGCACTAAATATTTCAGGATTAATGTAACACATAAAAATGACAGTAGCACTACTGGCAAATTTCTAGATCCCTTGTTTCTGACTTGAGAAACATTCCACACTCCAGCATAACTTGTGTGATTTGTTCTCTCTCAGAGAAGTGCTAATTGGCCTATTTCATTGAATCACATTAAAA
The DNA here is from genome assembly GCF_041296235.1 of Equus asinus. Lineage (NCBI taxonomy): Eukaryota > Metazoa > Chordata > Mammalia > Perissodactyla > Equidae > Equus > Equus asinus. The sequence continues at coordinate 16,515,092 of NC_091817.1, read as the reverse complement.
CCACTGTGGTTGGTGCAGGCTGTTGGAGATGCTATAGTACCCCTTACCTGGCTGGCACAGACCAGGCTGCACAGAGTTCAGAGTCAAGCCTCAGGGACGTGGTTCTGACTAGGGTAGATTAATGCCGAAAGGTTCATCTGGCGAATCACAGAGATCTTGGTGACAAGGAAGACTGGGCTCAGTTTGCAGAAGGCGGCGAATAAGAACTCTGTGCTGTTGACCTCAAGAAATATTTGCGGAATGCAAAGAAAAGGTGCCAGCCAATACTGAACCCATACTGGCACTGGGTATCATGAAAAGGAGGCACCTGGCCTCCCTCGGCCCATTTAGTCCCTGAAAGAAATTATTCCAGTTGCGGGCATGGACTCAGAGAGGGGACGCCACTTGTCTGTACTTGCCCTGTAGGGCATGCACTCAGTCCAGGCCTCCGGTGGGCACTGGGCAGCCCTCACTAGGGCGTGCTCTCAGCAGCCTCTCGCCGGCCTCGCATTGCTCTGGGTTTCTCTTCAGTGCCCTGAAACTTATTTATTCCCTGCAGGAGAAAAGTCCTAACCTCTTAACACGAATTAAAAGGCCTTTCAAGAACTGTTTGGTGTCTCCCCCAACCATCTACAACTTCCTTCAGTCTCCTCTCACCTCCCTCACTCGAGTCTCTGGGTCAGCCAAATAAAACTTACTAATAATAGCAAAGACACTCAGTGTTTACCACATACTGTTCTAAGCAATTTCACCCATACTGTCCCATTTATATCCCATGAAGTGGGTGCCATTATCAGTCCTATTTTATAGGTGAGGGAACTGAGCACAGAGGGGTTAAATAACTTGCCTAGGGTCTCACAGCCAGTAAGTGGTAGAGTTGGCATTTGAACTCAGGCAGTTTAACTTGAGAAAGCGGAAGGCTTAATCAATCTGTTCTTCATCTCTTACAAATGTCATTTCTTTTAGCTTTTTCAATGGGCCATGCTCTATCTGCCTTCTAATCTCTGCACTTGCAGTTCCTTCTTCCTCAGACACTCTACTCATTCTTCAGATCTCAGCTGGAAAATCACCTCCCCTGAGAAGCCTTGCCTCGTTCCCTGGTCTGTTTGCTGCTCAGCTATCACTCCCATGGCATCCTGTCTTTCTCCTCCATGGCACTTATCTTTGCTGACACAGCTGTAGGCAAGCCCACCTCCCCCGCTAGACTGGAGGCTCTGTGAAGCCAGGAGTATGCTTGTCAGGCTCGTGTGAATGGTGTCCCCACTCTGATACTTGGCCTGACCCAAACTACGCTCTTAATACATATTTGTAGAATCAATGAATTGGGCGGTGAACTTCTTGGCAAAACCTTTACTATGGATCAGCCTGAAGAGGAAACTCAAGTCAGGTTTGCAAACTTGTAAGATCTATGTAGGGGGGTAGGACAGGAGGGAGGAGAAAGAGAGAGACAGAGGGAGAGAGCAGGAGTCAGGATACTGTAGGTGTATATTGCTCACATACCTTCTCTTTCCTCCATTCCATAAGTCACCAAGAATTAGTTGTATCGAATTTGTACTTTTTTTAGCACTGATCTAATCCACTGGCCCTCACCAACAACCCAACAGTTCCAAGGACCTTTCTATCCAGGCTCTCAGTCAACACTGCTGTGGTCGGAGCCACAAAGCAACCCAGGTGCTCATTTATGGTCATGCCACTGTGCAGTAGACGGAGCACGGGCTGTTGACTCGAATGCAGGAGACGAGTGAGGAGCTGAGGACAGGGGAGCGATAGGGTACCAGTAGTGTAAAAAGGAGGGGGCCAGGGACCTCCACTCAGCTGGGTTCCTGGAAGAAACAGGACATCAGGTAACAGTGGTTGCCCTAGGAGACTGCAGGACAGGGAGCACAGGGAGAATTCCTTTTTCCTGTAGACCATTTGAAATGTTAGAATTTTATTTTACTATGGGCATGTATTGCCTACTTAAAAATAATTGAAATGTTGATTTTTAAAAATGAAAGTAAGCAGTCAGAAAGTTTGCAGACTTCCTAACTCGCTCAGGGCTTCCGTCCTCAGGGCCTCTGAGGAGGTGGCCCTGGCTGGAGGCCCTTTGGGGATTGGCTAATTGGAGAGCACAGGCCTGTAGCCTTCCCCCTCCTGCCCCTGCGGTTCCTACCACTTCTTGGAACGAAGCCCATGTCAGCCCCGTGCCCCGAGGGACACGGAGGGCAGGGCGGGCGTTCCCAGTGCCCTGCTGTCTGCTGGCAACGCCAGGCGCTCTTAGGGAAAGATGCACGGCTTTCACGTGTAGTCCGGCCAGTATTAAAACTGTTCAATGATATCTATAACAAATGTCCTAAAATAATTGTTGTGGCCATGCTTACAATTCTATTAAAACCTGTAGTTTGCATAAACTCTTTCAGTCAAAGTCAACCATGAATTCCTCCCTTGTCTCCCTCTGTAACACGGTAACCACGCTGGTGAGAGCAAATATGCGCATGTGGGGATTAGGAGGGACTCTCACTTTCTAGAAGATTTCTCTCTCTCTCTCTTTTTTTTTTTTAACTTTGGTATTATTTGAATTTTTACAATGTGTATACATTACTTTTGCAAACAGGAAAATGTAAAGTTACAAGCGTGCCTCATAAACTCTCAGGTGCCACCAGCCAGCTGACGGCTGACTCTGTGTCCTCGGGGAGAGGCCTCAGTCCTTAAGATAAGGAGGAGGCCGCCTGCATCCGGAGGGCTCACACATGATTCAGAAGCACAGCTAGGTTTAAAAGCGTGCTTTAGGCAAGGGAGAGCCACAGAGGGTTTTAAGTTGGGGAGGAGTACAGCGTCTGGTCTACCATGAGCACTTGTGTTCTTGCATTGCTCTCAAGGCTCTCCCCAGGCATATGGTAAGCCTCTCGTGAACTTCTTATGAGTGTTCCAAACTTTTGATTTTTCCCATTCCATCTGAGCACTCCACCTCCTACCTTCCTAATCTTTACCATCTCAATAAATAAATAAATCCACTGGTATTCAAGCAAGACACTTAAGCGTATTTATCCTTCCTTTTCTCTCTCCTCCCAATAGCCAGTCCTATGGGTTTCTCCTCCAGAATCAGCCTCCAGCGCACCCTCTGCTCTCTACACTCGGGCTACAACCAAAGCCCAGCCCACCCTCTCCTGGGTCACTGCGACAGCCCCTCAATGGCCCCCTGAGGTCACTCTTGCCCCTCTCCCATCCCCCCTGCACTTAGCTGTCAGAATGTTCTTGCTCAAACACAAATCTACTTACTCACTTGCTTAAACTCTGATGACCCTCCAACACACACAAGATGAAATAGAAACTTCTCCATCCGACCTGCAGGATTGTCCCCGGCATCATCCCCAGACTCACCACCTACTGGCTCCCACATGCATTCCACTCTCCACATGGACATTATTGGCAATCTCATGGTTTTTCATGCAATTTCATGTCTTTGCACATGCTTGTTCCCCTGGGATCTGGATTTCTTTGCAGGAATCAGATCCTTTCCCCTCCCCTACTTTCTCCCAAAATTATGTCCACTTGACCCTATCTACACTTAGTAGTAGAAAAACCAAAATTTCAGGTCCTCGTCAAAGCTCCTCTACTCACTGAGCAATTGATCAGGTCCACCCAAACCTGATTTCTTAAAAAAATTAAGTCAACAAATGAAGTTCAGAACTCACCAAATTGGAGGATATCATTTGACAACTCTTAGAAGGATCCAGGAAACAGTGCCATGTGGTGTGGGGAGCCTTGGTGAAGCCTTGAAGCACAGCTTAGGAAGGCAGTTCCAGCCTGACATCCACTATCTGACATCATGGCCACACAACCACTATGGTGAGAGCCCCTGTTGAGCAATGTGAGAGGCATTTCCCAAGTCAGCCACTCCTTTGGTCTAGAGCCCTCATGATTGGAAGTGTGCAGGGCTGCAAATAATAACGCTAGTTAACTAACCCTCAAAGCATCACATCTGCCACTCATCTTCTCTGACCAGCTAACTTCCTTGGCCACAAATATATTTTTGAGCTGTTTATTTCCTAACTCAACTTTGCATAAATTGTTTTCAACAAACACCTGCATCACCCCCTTCTAATGAAGCCACAATTGAAGACTGGTGGACAAGACTGGGGTCATAGATAGTTTAGTGTACTGTTTGGGGTAGCTAATTTTCTGAGCTAGGCCAGATTGCTTTGGTCATTAGGTAACAATTCGTTTCTAGTGGAAAAACTGGGTGAGTTGAGGGTTGTGCAATTGTGTCCTTGCCCCGACTACCTACCTTTTAAGCAAAGGTATTTCTGTCAGCAGAGGCTGCCATGCGCCTTGCAGAGGCAGCCATGTCTGTAGACACAGGTCTGTAATTAGCATTTAGGAGGTAGAGAGGGATGTCACAAAATTCTTGTGCCAGTGCCAAGAAGGGGCAGGACTAGAGAGAGGAGACTTCTGGCCCACCCTGTGAGCTCAAAGGGCAGAACCCACTGGATGTTTGCCTGGATGTTTGCCCATCCTTGAGCTCTGAAAGACCCCAAAGAAACCACCTCACTGACTCTTCAGCCTCCACGACACAGGATCACTGAGATGGGATGGGGCTGAGGAGAAGAACGCACTCAGCTACTCTGCAGCCTCTTTCCAGCATTACTCAATGTGCACCGTGGCCTCTGGCCTACTTCTGATTTGTTGTTGCATGTTAGGTAATTAGTACGTGGAACAGCCCAGTTGACTCATGATACTGACTGATAAGCCCTCTGTCTTTGCATTAAAGTCCAGGTTTGAGTTCACATTGGGAAGAATGGCATGTGAGGTCAATTTAGAGTATTTCAAGCCATATGGAATGTCTCTCCTGATAAGGTTCTCACAAGTTCCACCTAATAAACAGGTTTGTCTATTTATTTTTGTAAAAAAAGAAAAAAGAAGAAAAGCTCTTATTTTTGCCTTCTAGGATTATGAAACTTGTTGCCCAAACTTAAAGGATCTCAAATTCAATTTTTAAAAGTTATCAATTAAGTAAGCATTTGTGGAGATTAGATTGATAACCATAAAAGTTTCTCCAGCTGTACCATTTTAAAATTCCACGAATCTTGGAGATGCGTGTCCCTCCGACATGTTCAGAAAGCAGAGCGAAGCCAACACACAAGAAGCAGGACTTAAGAATTCACTAAAATGAAAAGACTGAATCTATCTCTTCATCAGATTGATGCTCTGAAACAGGAAGACGCGTAAAGGACTCTGTTAATCCTTGCTTCCGTAAAAACTCACATCTCACAACTGTCTCTCCATAACGAGGGAAAGGGGAGCAGGTTTTCTGAGGTGGAGTCATTTCATAGAGACTCTGGCCTCCAATCTGCCCTGTTCCCTTTCTATATTTGCTTTTTCCTTCATCATGACTTTCTGCCCTCCAATGTTTCCCCATTCTTCTGTTTGTCCCCCTTGTATGACCTTCCTTCTCTATTTAGCAAGTTGACCCACACACTCACAAATGCACACCAGTAATTCATATAGTCCAAATTTCTTGGGTATTCAAACCCAATCTGACTGCAATTTACATGTCCAGAGGTAGCTCCCCTCCTGCCCGCAGGGACTCACTGCCCAGCACCCATGCCTCTGTGCCCCTCCAACATGCATGGGCCCCGAGGGCGCTGTTGTTCTCTACTCCCACCTTCTCCCAGCTCTTTGGTCAGTGTTAAATGCTGCCTTGTCCCTTGAGATGTGCCCCCCCCACATTGAATTCCTGCCCCTTCCCTGGCATGCCTCGCCTCTGCTTTTCTTCAAGTTATTTGTACACGAGGCACCTCCCTCCTGAGACGGTAAATTCCTTAAGGGCAGGGGATGAGGGCTTGTACATGTTTCTATTCCGCGTTGAGCGTAGTACAGGTAGGAAAACAACATTTTATTTAAATGAGTGAATTAATTTTTAAAGAACTATTTCAATTCAATTATTCATCTCCCCTCACTCCCCCACCCACACATAAAACAAAGAAACTAATCTCCTTATAAAACAGGGGAGGAGAAGGGACGAATATCCAAAATGTTTAACAGGCTCTGAAATTTTTCTTTCTTTTTTTTTATATTGGAACTTATTTTTGCCATTATAATGAATTGTATTTTATTTTTAGTATTTAAAATCTTTTAAATTATAAAGTCATACAGCTAATTGTGGAAAATTATAACCATATATGAGCATGTCATGTGGGAACAGAAGTCCCCCCACCCAGGTCGCTCCGTCAGGGTGATGGGGGAAGCTCCTGGTGCTGTCCAGTGCAGTGCAGGGGCAGTGACGTCGGCCAACACAAACAAGCCTCAACTTTTTCTTCTTTTTCTCTGAGGATGATGCAAAATTGGCGATATCTTTGTACACAGGGCTTATAAACATTGCAGTGCTGATGGAATTCCCTTATATGACAGCTTCTAAATAAACGCCCTGGCAATTTTATACCCTAGAAATGGCATAGACTTCAGGCCTGCTGTAATTCTGTGCTGTCACTGGAAGCTAGAAGCATGATTGAAGTGAAGCGAACCTGTGTCACCTGAAGCCAGCTTGGTTGTGGGTGTCAAGAACTGTGAAAGGCTTGAGATTTACCCTACTTGCAAGCTAACTGGTTATCCTGTCACAGTTTCATGGATGTCAGCAGAAGACATGAGACTCCTGGGTGAGAGGCAAAGGACTCTATTACTCACAGGAGTAGCACCAGCAGAGTGTCCGCATTCTCTTGTGTCAGTTCCCCAGGCCCCAATTCCCGCAGGATGATGTGAAGAAAGCTGGGTGACCCAAGCCCTCCTAGCGAGTTGTGTTACAGGAGAGGCCCCCTGCATGTATTTGGGAGTCCACATCTTTGATAATGGGCAGTAAGCCCATTTGCTGCAGAGTGAGCATTATCTCTATCTTCCAAGGCTGTCAGCAAACCTGCTCTTTTCTCTGGAAGGAGGCACTCTCTCTATCCTCAAAGGCTGTTCACTTCACAAATATCCTTGAAAAGAGTCCAGAATAAAGGCAGTCATGCCTCTGTTCTATTTAGGAGACCATGGAAAATTGTCTCCCAAGGGCAAGGTTTGACTTGTGCTGATGCTTTGGGCTAATCAGCAAGGATCAGAATCCACAAATGGTAGAAAAATAAAATAAATTAAATATTTACTCTGTGCTCCTTGGTAGGGGAGGGTGGGGTGTCAGAAAATAAATTAATAAATAAACTAAAAGGGCTCTTTGAAGAGTCGACAAACAAGCTGAGGTCAGACTTATTCAGCCATGTGAGATCAGGGGTAAGACAGGCAGACAAGGGCAGGACTCTGGATTTTACTCTAGGGTGGTGAGAAGCCATTGGGAGGTTGGAAGCAAGGTTCTGGGTTCCATGACAAAAACAGAACTACAGCTGCTCACAGTGACCTCCTGTCCTAGTGTCCAAGGCTTTGGATCATCCATGTGAGTAATGAGAACGTTCAGCTCAAGTCAGTTAAAAACCTAGTTTCCAATGAGTCCTCTTGGAGAAGCAAAAAGCTGTGGCCTCTGCTGAAAGCACCCTCTACACTTGCAGAATGGGCACTTGGAAAACTTCTGTGGAACAGAATAGGTTGAACTGACGTCAAATTCTCAGCTCCTTGATTATGGGCTTTTCAAGAGCTGATCTTGTCTGGGTTATGGAGCAGGCACCGTGCCAGGGGAAGGACCCTTTGTCTCCTCAAAGGGCAGCACTGTAACCTAATAGATAAGGCTGGGTTGCTGTCTCAACCTAGCTGTGTAGCCCCTGATGAGTTACTTAACCTCTCCAGCTCTGTTCTGTCCTCTGTAAAGTGGGGATAACAATGGTGCCTATTTCATAGGGTTGTCTTGAGGGTCATGGGAGCACGTGAAGAGCTCATCACAGGGCCTGGCCTGCAACAGGGTTCAACTCATGTTTGCAGTCATGTAGAGAGGTGGAGTGGCCCAGAGAACAGGGCTGTTGGAGAATAAAGACTGTGAAATGTAACCACAAAGCGCAGACTCTGAAGGCCTCACCGGAGGGCAGGATGGCTTCCTCTGTCATTCCAGCGGGGTTGCCAGGGTGGGTCACCGGTAACAGAATGTAGTAAACAAATGGACGGTGATAGGGAGGCAGACTGGAGTAAAGAAATGGACCTGGGAGCCGGCAGACCTCAGCGTGAAGGCCGGCTACACGACTGCTTACCTGTAATGACCGCAGTTGGGCAAGTTGCATTTCCTGAACCTGATTTCCTCATTTATAAAATGGGAGAAACAATTGATAAAATGGGGAGACCTGCTAGAGTCGCGAGGATTAAGTGAGTTATCATAAAGTGGCTGACACGTGGTAGGCGTCCAGTAAACACGAACAGTCTTAGCAGAGGCTTTTCTTTGGTAAAGATCTGCCTCTGCGCACAGAATTGAAGCTGGAAAAGAGTTTCCAGGCCGATACCTTCACCCCACAGGGGAAACAGAAAGAAGGCACTGAGTGGCCTGAGCTCTCCATGGGACGGGGCTCAGGGCTCTTTCCAGCTCCCTGGCCATTGCTTTGCCCCATCTCCATGGGGCCCCTGTGACAGGGCTGAGATGGTGGGAGGATATCTGACATCCCTGGCTGGGGTGAGTTGGAGAAACCTAATCCTGCTGAGACTTTGGTCAGCTCCCCAGCAGGACCTGTGTCAGTTAGTTTAATGGCTCTTTTGTGCGGGCCAGCTAGGGAGCAGAAGGGGACAGTGTTTATTTGCTTTTTCCTTTCACTACCTGGGTTTCACAGACGCGAATCCTTAAATTGACTTTGAGGCCCTCAGTGTTGGGAAATCTATGCTTGCCCATCCCCGTTGCCATAACAGGGTCCTGAAGGGTGCCAGATGCATAATGTCCTGCCTTGTTCCTTAATATTCAGAAAAAAAATACGACCACTCAGATCTTATACTCTTTCCAAGGAAAAAACAACAACACTATAGTTAACATAGTTTAAAGAATCACACAAAAAAGCTCTTTGGAAACTACTGAATGACATGCTGAACAAGATGCCTATCTGCCTGGGCTTTTGCTTTACGCCTCAGCCCTGGATGCTCGCTCATGGCCTTCAAGTCTCGCGATACTTACCAAGCTGGCAAAGAAGGTCTAGAAATCTGACGAGCACCCCGTCCCTCCCAGTACCAAGTTTCCAGTTTTGCTGGCAAGGATTCAGTTCTTCACTATATGAATATCTCACTTTCCTGGGCCAAAAACTTAGCAACTTCCATTTTCACTAAATATCCTGTGCTTTTCCACTAAATCGTACTCTACCAGGTGAGGGTGGGCCAGAGAAATTTGCATTATTAATTAAAGAAGGAAGGATTTAAATCGGGTAGAAGAACCCAGTATTTTTTTCTCTCTGTGTTTAGAAAATCATTTGGGCACATTCAGCCAGCAAGAAAGAGAGGATCAAGGAATTATCTACAAATTGGAGCCTTTTAAATTCTAGAATCTCATAAAGATATCCCTAACACAATGATGTCTGGTTTTCCATTTCTAGCCTATTTTCATACTATAACTTTCCTTCAAGGGGTCTAGAAAGTGCGAACTCAAGAGGAACAAGAGTGGACACATATTCTAAGGGAGTTGCCCAAGACAAAACAGAGCTGAAGGAAGTGTTCTTTAAAGGTATATGGGCAGGAGCTAGAGAGCTAGATGTCCTGGCACAGCGCTGGTCACCTAGATGACCTCCTAACAACCTGCTTTAATCTCAGCAACATCACAGATTAAACAGAGACATTTTGCACATCACCAATCACTCTGAAATTACCGTTAGGACTCTGGAGTTAAGTTCTATATCCTTCTAGTCTCCGTCATACCTACCTTCCTTCTTTCCTTCACTGAAAATTTTTCAATCACCTTTGCTATCTGCTGTAGGGAAACCAAACGCAGAGAAGCCACAGCCCCTGTGCAATTTAGTTATAGGGACAAAACATATACACATTTAACAGAGAACAAAAATGAGGAGATGCTGGCCAAATTGTGTCCCTAGCACCTATCTAAAGGGGAAATTCTAAAGGTCATTCACAACAAAGCTGGGAAGATTTTCCAAAGGGCACTCTTCGAATTGGCTCTTGAAAGAAGTGAGAAACAGATGGGTAAAGAGGTGGCCTTCCTGGTAGGGAAGGCAGCAAGGTGTAAGGGAAAGAATAATCAGCTGAGAGTCGGGAGAACGTGGAGGCATCCAGGCTATCTTCAAGTTGGATCTGCGTTCGGGGGGGTGGTGCAGTGGCCCAGGGTCTTCAAAGCCATTTTCGGATGGTAATCATCTATGACAACTTTATGATTCTGTGAAGGGCCAGACATAGAGAGATGTCAGGCTTCTGTTCCCAATGTGTGCTACATCCTTCTGTAGCCCAATGGGATTGTGTCCTTCCCAGCATGTTTGCATGGACCCTTCCCTCTGCCTGGAACTCATTTCCTCTAGATCAGCTCTATTCAATAGAACTTTCTGGGAGGATGGAAATGTTCTGTTGACCCTCGTTGTCCAATATAGCAGCCACTAGCAAAATGTGAGTATTGCATATTTGAAATGCGGCTAGTGTGACTGAGGAATAAGTTTTTTATTTTACTTAATTTTAATTTAAATAGCCACATGTGGCCCCCATATTGGACAGCAGGGCCCTCGATTTTCTCGTGGCTGGCTGCTCCTTTGCAATGTTCAGATCTCAGCTCTCAATCACTTTCTTAGAGAAGCTATTTGTTAGGATTGCCACCTTTGGTAGGTGGAAGAATGGCCTCCCGAAGATGTCCACATCTTAATCCCCAGGACCTGTGAGTATGTTACATTACATGGCAAAGGAGGATTAAGGTTGCAGATGAAATAAAGTGGCTAATTAGCTGATCATGAAATGAGAAGGTCATCCTGCATTTTCTGGGTGGGCCCAATTTAAGCATATGAGTCCTTAAAAGTAGAAGTGGGCAGAGAAGCAGTATGGGCTGGAGAAATGAGATGGATGAGAAGGAGGAAAGATTGGAAGTGTGAGAGGGAATCAACCCACCACTGCTGGCGTTAGAGATGGAGGAAGGGTGCCACAAAACAAAGGATGTGGGTGGCCTCCAGAAGGTAGGAACAGCCCTCACCTGACAGCCAGAGAGAAAATGGGGATCTCAGTCCTACAACTGCCAGGAACTGAATTCTGCCAACAACCTGAATGAGCGAGGAAACGGATTCTCCCCTGGAGCCTGCAGAAAGGAGCGTAGCCTGCTCACACCCTGACCTCAGTCCTTCGAGAGCCCCCAGATTTCTGACATACAGATTGTGAGGCAGGGAGTTTGTTTTAAGCCACTCAGTTTGTGGTAATTTCAGTAGTGATAGGAAACTGATCAACGACCTGCAACAGACCCGCTCTGACCTTCCTCTGGTGTGAGGAGTCTGAGAAGCCAGGGAGAGGTGCCCACCCGGAGCCCCTCTTCTGGACCACATTTCAGCTACCAGGACCTTGGAATCCCTGTTCAGTGGCCCCAGGGGCTGCTTCTGAGACCATGTGCACCCCTCCCTCATCGTGCACTCCAGAGAGTGGATGGAGAGTCAAGAACAGCCACTCAGGCATAGGTTTGGGGGGGGGGGGTGAGGCCAGAACTGGACACTGGGCTACACAGTCCACATAGGTACACGTGAGGCCCCTTGAGGTGTGATAGACCAGGGTGGGCGCCAGGGGTGGGGGAGGTGGCAGAGAGAAGAAAGTCAGGAGAAGGGCTAAGGGTCGAGCTGGCCCTCTCTGTGCTGCCATGATCCCGTGTGGGACTCTGGGAACTCTGCAGATTTTAAATTCAAACCTGGCATTCCAGGTCTTTGTGAAGGTTTATCTGTCCACATAGGAGAACAAAACATATTTTCATCAATAGTCTGTTAGTCTGACTTACATTTTTTAACTCCACAGACATATGTCCAGGGCCCCCTTGGTGCTCTTAGTCTGGCCCCTGCAATGACAGAGGCAGGCCCGTTGCTCACTCCCTACAGTCACACTCCTCCATCCAGTCCATCTCCCTGTCATCTTGTTTTATTTTCTCCAGAACACATAATGCTGTCCGAAATTACTTATTTTGCATCACGCTTGTATCATCACTGCCTTTCTCCGTTAAAATATTAACTCCAGAGAACAGGTCTGTCTTGCTCGCCGGCGCCTGGATGAGTGGGTGGGCAGGTGCGTCGAGGAGGAAGGGCCTTGCAGCTGGGCAGAGGCGTTTCACTTTGCATGGAGAATTTGGAAAGATGGGTCTTTGTGTAAGCTTTGCCACCAACACTTCCACACTTCCAACAATTGGAATAGGAGTCCCTGAGATCCCTTTAGGTTTTAAATTTCTAGGATATGCTAGGAAAGGGGGAAACCCTAGTGGTCCCTGGTCAGGAGGCTCCTATTGCTGACTTTGCTGGTTATCTATTGATATATATAAAATTACTACAAACTCAGCAGCTTAAAACAACAGACACAGATTATTACACACTTTCTGTGTATCAGGAATCTGGGAGTGACTCAGCTGGGTGCTTCTGATCCCATGTCTCTTATGAGGCTGCAGTCAAGCTGTTGGCTAGAGCTGCCATCATCTAAAGGCTTGACTGGGGCTGGAGGATCCACTTCCGAGAAAACTCGCTCACACAACCGTTGGCTGGAAGCCTCAATTCCTTGCTGGCTGTTGGTAACAGGACTGGGCTGCTTACTACACGGACTTCTCCACAGTGTTCTCATGACAAAGTGGATGCATCCTTTAGAGTGAATGATCCAAAAGAGAGAGAACAAGAAGGAAGACAAAATGCCTTCTTACTCTGACCTGTCTTGGACAGGACGCACCATCACTTTTGTCTTACTTTTTCTTTTTTGCTGAGGAAGATCTGCCCTGAGCTAACATCCATTACCAGTCTTCCTCTTTTTTTCCTTTTATATGAGCCACCACCACAGCATGGCCACTAACAGATGAGTGGTGTAGGTCCACGCCCATGAACTGGACCCAGGCTGCCTAAGCAGAGCACACCAAACTTAACCCCTAGGCCACCAGGGCAGCCCCATTTTGTATTATTTTATTTGTTAGAAATGAGTCACCAAGTCCAACCCACACTGAAGGTTTAGGGGATTAAGCTCCACTTTTTTTTTTTTTAAGACTTGCACCTGAGCTGACATCTGTTGCCAATTTTTTCTTCTTCTTCTTCTTCTTCTCCTCCCCCTCCTCCTCCTCCTCCTCCTCCTCCTTCTTCTTCTTCTCCTTCTCCCCAAAGTCTCCCAGTACATAGTTGTATATTCTAGTTGTACGTCCTTCTGGCTGTGCTATGTGGGACGCTGCCTTAGCATGGCCTGATGAGCAGTGCCATGTCCGTGCCCGGGATCCAAATCAGCAAAACCCTGGGCTGCCAAAGCGGAGAGCGTGAACTTCACCACTTGGCCACGGGGCCGGCCCCTAAGCTCCACTTTTTAAAAGAAGGTATATTTGTGGATATATTTTTAAACCATCGCACTGACCAAGACAGGTGTCACTTCCTTGCAAGGGCTAATCTCTCTTCCCGCTCTTTTTACCGGCACACTTCCTTCTCTTGGGTCTTCGAGTCTTTCACCATTTTCTCTCTACCTTGTTTCTCCTATTTCCTCTGGCCACCAAAGCACACAGATCTTCAGCCTTCTTAAAAGTCCTCTTACTCATGGTTGTTACCCATCTTGGTCTGGCTCCCCACTAGTACCCCCTCCTCCCATCTGCTCTCTTTATGTCACTCCTCTTCCTCCATCCTCTCTCTGAACATAGACATCCCCCAGTGCCCTTTGTTTCTCTGTACGCTCTTCCCCTTGTAAAGCTCATTGGCGTCCATGATTTTAACCATCCCCTCTAGGTAGAGGATACCCCAAAGCAGACTATTCTCTCAAGTTCCATTCCCACATTTCATCCTGTCCTCTGCACCTCTCCATCTGGATACCTCTGAAGCCACTCAGCCTACCATGTCCACATTTAGTTCCTCTGTCCCCGCCTGCTCGTCACCCCCCAACCACTGAGATTCAGAACCTTGGGAACTCTGGCCCTTCCCTCTCCTCCACCTCATACCTCTCTTTTGCCACTAAGCCCTTTGGATTTTTCCATCACCACAGTCTCACTAATCTACTATGAGAGCCTATAGATTGATCTCTCTGTCCTCAGGGTACCTGGTCCAGTCCTTCCTGCTCAGCATGCCCAGACTGATGCTAGCACAGCAGGGCTCTGAGCATGTTACTCTCCCTGTGCAAAAACTTTCAAGGACCCCTCCTGGTTACAGACTTAGGGGTGAACTTTTCAGCCTGGCGTCCCAGGTCTCACAGTAAGAGAGATTATGGTGCTTTAATGTTTAACCTGCAATAGGCTTGAACTCCCAAGACCTGAGATGAAATCCTGGATGTGTCACTTACTACTGATGTGACCCTGGGCAAGTTGCTTCACCTCTCTGAGCCTGTGTTTTCTCATCTCCAAAAGGGGAATAGCAGCATTTCTAATCAAGTGTTTTGAGGATGAAATGAGATAATGTATATAAACGACTTATCCTTGCTCACGTGAAACCATGAGCTACATTGTAGCTGCTATCATTATCATCCCATATAAAGGTGCTTGGCGAAAAGTGCCCACCACAAAGCAGGTGCTCAACAAATCAGTGCTTTCCTAAGGTGTTACTTGAATGTGTACCTCTGGTGTTACTTTTATTTTTAAATTATTTGTCCCCCTTGCTTTTCTTTTATGAAGGCATGATTTCCAAATGCATATGTTAATACATTTGCTTTATGTCAGAGGTTGGCACACTTTGCTGTAAAGGGCAAGATAGTAAATATTTTAGGCTAGGCGGGCGAAGCATGTCGCAACTATTCAACTCTTCCATTATAGCATAACTGTAGCCATAGACCATATGTAAATGAATGAGTAAGGCTGTATCCCATAAGACTTTATTAATGGACACTAAAATTTGGATTTCATATAATTTTCATGTCACGAAATATTATTATTCTTTTGATTTTTCCCATCCATTTTAAAATGTAAAAACTAGTCTTGGCCGGTGGGCCATACGAAAACAGATGGTGAGCTAGATTTGGTCTGTAGGTCCATTTGCTGACCTCTGATACAGAGTGTTCATTAAATTTAAGCACAAAACAGTGAATTGATTAAATAATAATATGAAGTAAAGAAGAGTACAGATGATATGTGGATCTGGAGAATATTCTGACAGCAGTGCAAGAATGATCTAAGTTGGGGCAACACATCAATAGATATTTATTGCCCATAAGGCTCTAGAATCTGATTCAACCTGGCTGTCCAGCTGTATCTCCTCCAGGGCCCAGCCAAACTGGGCTTCTGTTTCCCCACGTATATTCTGCATGTTCCCCAGGCCCTTGGTCTAGAATACCCCCCTGAGTTATTTTTACTCACAATACTTCTGACACCAAATGTATGGGATTTTTCCACACCAACAACCAGTTCAACTCTCCAGACGCAAACTGGGTGCCCTACAATTCAATTCAGTTCTGGCACTAACTACCTGGAGCCAGCAGCAGGCTCCATAGGCGTAAGGCCCAGCCTCACAAGAATGCCCTCACCTCAGATGCCACTTGTAAGCATTGGGTGCCCAAGGTGCCCAGGCTTCTGTCCGACTTGGCTGCAAAGCTAGGGGTTCCCACAACCCATTCCTTTCAGGGTTCCTAATTTGCTAGCGTGGCTCACAGAACTTAGGAAAGTGTTTTACTTGCCATCACCAGGTTATTATACAGGATATTATGAAAGACACAAAAGAGCAGCTAGATGGAGAGGTACGTAGGGTAAAGAACAGAAAGGGAAGGGTCTGGAATACAGGAACTCCTGTCAGGGACAAAGACTAAATATGTATTTCTTATTATATCAAGATATTCCCCCTTCCTATTATGCTCTTTAAAACCGTATCCTTTAGGGCCAGCCCCCAGTGGCCAAGTAGTTAAGTTTGGTGCGCTCCGCTCTGGTGGCCCAAGTTTGGTTCCCGGGCGCAGACCCACATCCCTTGTCTGTCAGTGGCCATGCTGTGGTGGCAGCTCATGTACAAAAATAGCAAGATTGGCAGCGTATGTTAGCTCAGGGTGAATCTCTCTCAGCAAAGAAAAAAAATCATATCTTTTAAGGGCCACATCAAGTACCACCTCTGTTAAAAGCTCTCCAACAATTCCTCCCTGCCCCCTACAAACGGTCTTTCCCTCCTCTGTCTCTTCTCTACAAGCCCTCTTCTCTCAATAAGAGCTTCTTGGCACCTCCATTATTGTAGTTGTATTATAGTTATTTGGCTATTTATCTTCCTTAAAACCAAGGTTCCTGAAGTTTGGGACCTTATCTAGCTAGGATCCTGCAGTGCCTGGCACACAGCAGGCACTCAGAAAGCATGTCTTGAATTTTGTTTCCTTGAAATGAAAATGGGATTTGACATTATCCTGGCCACTGTGTAACTGACATGACAGAGTGAAGAGATTAGCTGGTCAAAGTTAGAGTGAATAGAGTGGGTCTGGTGGGAGGCTGAGGAGGAAAAGCCCACCCTCGTGGGTCACGACTGGCAGAGAGTCCGGTTTGGTCTGCGAGGTTGCATGGCTGGTCTCTTAGTGAAACCTTTGGCAGGAAGTGGATCTGAATAGAGGGAAAAGTAGGCTTTCTCGACTTCCCATGCATCTGAGAGGCTGAGCAGAGAGCGCAGTGAAATCCAACTGCTGATTCTCTCCGGGCCTCAGGAGAGCCGAGGTCTGAGAAGACCTCAGGACACTCATTGTGCCCCAGTTCCACCGAGTGAATCAGGCTCTGATGCAATTGGCATTAGGCCTTAATCACGAGCCCCATCTCGCAGGTCCAGTACAGACGAGCTTTGTCATTTCTCTGAGGGAATCGCTGCCATTTCTCTTCCAGGCTCAAAGCAGCCCCCTCTGCCCCTTCTAGCCCTGATGAGACAGCAATTCAAACCGCTCCAATTACCAGGTTTCACTAGGTAAGGAGGACCGATTAAGCAACGGTGGCCCAAATAACTTCACTAGTACAGACACTTTTTCAAAGCCAGCGGAAGTCCTGCCAAATTAAAGGATGTCAGGATGAGATGCTATGAATATCAGTTTCCTTCTCTCTGGCAGTGGAGAGGATTAATTAAATGCTTGTGAAGTGCTTTGAAAATTTAAGCTGTTAAGAATTATTGTTCTGTGTAATAGGGAAAAAATAGAATTCTTGGCTCATTAAAGCTGTAATGTTGTAAGCCGGAATACTTTTTTTAGGATATCTTTGAGAGCTACATTTTTATTAAAAGGAAGAAAGAACGAGAAAGAAAAGAAATGTGGCTATGAATAGACATATACACATGCTTGAAAGGCAGCTGGGTTAATCAATGTTTCTGTTGATTAAGACATGAACTGTGAGAAGCCCTTTCTTATTGACTACCAAAGAGACAGTTACGAAGACTCAATTGTTCCAATATGCAGGGGCAGTTCCACTAAAATGCGAACAGATGGGCATTTGCTTTCGTTCCATAGGATTGAGGAGCTGAGAGGCTGTGAGAGAGCAGGCGCGTAAACGTGGACTTCAAGGAGCTCTGTGGCCTCTTCCTCCTGATGCAACTGAACGAGGCCGACATCTTTCTGCTTTCACTTTGTTGGCAGATTTGCCCAGGGACGTTTTTGCTTTGTTTCCATCCTCAGTGGACTCTCACTTCTCTTTCAATCTACATTGATGGGCGACATACGCCTCCTTTGGTGTCATACTAGTTTCCTATGGCTGCTGTAACAAATTACTGGAAACTTAATGTCTTAAAGCCACACAAATGTATTCTCTTACAGTTTTGGAGCTCAGAAGTCTGAAGTCAGTCTCACTAGGCTAATGGCAGGGTGTCGGCAGGGCTGGTTCCTTCTGTCGGTTCCAGGGCAGAGTCCGTTTGCTTGCCTTTCAACTTTCTGGAGGCCGCCACATCCCCTGGATCACGGCTTTTCCCTGGCATCACCCCCACCTCTGCTTTGTCCTCGCATCTCCTCCCTGACTCTCCTGCTCCCTCTTTCCCTTATAAAGACCCTGTGATTACACTGGACTCACTGGGAGAACCCAGGATACTCTCACCTCAAGATCCTTAACTCAGTCACATCTGCAGTCCCTTTGGCCACATGAGGTTACACATTCACAGGTTCTGAAGATTAGGGTGTGGATGTTTTGGGGGCCATTATACTGTCTATCACAGTTTCAATCTCTAAACCCCTCTCTATCTTTTTCATTTAGAACAAGCCAGGCCGTTCTAAATGTTTAACATGGATTAACTCATTTAAACTTCACAATCACCCTAGAAGAGAGGTCTGCTATTATAAATGAGGAATCTGAGGCAAAAAGGTTAAACTACTTGCCTGGGGTCACTAATTTAGTACCCAAGCCTGGAACTCACAGACTTTGTCTTTAAAGACTTAAAGATTGTCTAAAAGCAACACAATTATATGTAATTAAAAATAATTCAAATGAAAATCAGTCCCCTCTCTTCCACCCCATCTTCATCTGGATCCCCCCCCCAGAAGCCCTTTGCAACTTTAGTGCTCCTGGCAGTCACCACTATACCCTACATGTTATACATACACCGTAATTTTTTAATTAACATAGATACGTGTAGGTAGTTGTCCAGGTAATATAACATATTTTAATTAATTCTTCTAAAATTATTAAAATGAAAATCCTGAATTTTGAAATTCTCCTAAAAGACTTGAGGGCTCTGGAGAAGAATTCATGGGTAAACCTTTACAGATCAGTGTCCACACAGGCCCACGTCAAAGAGCGAAGGCTGTGGAGTCAGGCAGATCCAGATGCTAACTTTCATTCCATCACTTATTAGTATGGGCCCTTGGAAAAGTTACTTGTCCTCTTTGAGTTTCCTAATCCGTAAAATGCTCCCTTCGAGCATATTGTTAGTTTTAAATTAAATAACTTGTGAACTCAAGCACATGTCAGGAGTTCAATAACTGCTAGTTCTTCCAAGAGAGAAGGAACAAATATCTGCCAACAATGAATGAAAACATGTAAAAGAAAAACCATAAACAGATTCCATAGACAGCCAGAGTTTTAAGGACATGGGCTTTGTCTAGTATTTCCTCATTTGCTCGGCAAAAATTTTGGGGGCTCTCTATGTGCCAGGCACTGTGTTGGGCTGGGACACAGTGGTGACTGTGTCATGCCCCTGCCTTCAAAGGGCTTAGAGTACTCCTTCGTGCATAACAGTATCTCAATGTCTAATCTTTTAAAAGGCTAAACTCTTTTTTTTTTTAAAGGTTGATACCTGAGCTAACAACTGTTGCCAATATTCTTTTCTTTTTAAATTCTTCTCCCCAGTACATAGTTGTATATTCTACCTATAGGTCCCTATGGTTGTGCTATGTGGGACGCCGCCTCAGCATGGCTTGATGAGGGGTGACATGTCCGCACCTAGGATCTGAACAAGCGAAACCCTGGGCTGCTGAAGTGGAGTGCCTGAACTTAATCACTCGGCCACGGGCCGGCCGCATTAAAAGGCTAAATTTTGATGACTATAAAGAAAAGATCTGGATCCATGGAAATGAGTATGTGTGTGTTGGGGGCCAGAGATTGTATCAAAAACAATAGGCAGATACTAACTGTGTTTCAGTTGACTTAGACTGACATTTGGAAAGTAATTGTTAATATTACCTACCCCCAGAGACTGTTAGGTGCATAAAAACCTAAATGATTTTATAGCTTCTTGCAAAATTCAGTGCCTAACATATAACCTTTTTCCTGAAGAAATAGATTAAGTTCAAGGGAAAACAGTTGTGTTAATGCATTTTCTGATCATTCGGCTTTCAGGAACTTTCTGCAGTTAATCCCAGTTGCATTTTTGGATGCTCATGCTGATCTCCAATTTCTTCTCCACGATGTTTGGCAGAATTTGTTTTGGATGGTGTTTAATACGTTCACCAACCCCAGACAGGGAATGACCAGCAACAGGTGTGTCTGATAAAGAAAACATTGTTTCTGCTCTGCTTCAGACATGTTTGACATGTTTGGGACCTGCTTTCTTTTGCAAAGCTGATAGGAATCTATTTCAGAGGGAGGCGTGCCTCCCAGTTTCAGCCCAAGTAAGGCTCTTGGTTTGGTCAGCAGCAGAGCTAAGCTTGGAAGGGAATGCTAATATGTCTTCAGAGCTATCTACCTAAGCTAAATGATAAATGGGTGTTAACGGTCTAACATAAGAGGAGATAGCAGTAGTTTCCTGGACAAAGGATATCTAAGATTGCCTGGAAACAAACACAGCCCATCAGTGACCCAGGAGTGATGGGCTTGGTCTTGTGAACTGGTCTGTTGTAAAACAATTAGACACTTGGAAATCATCTGTACTGTCTTAACTGGTTTTGCCAACTTTGAGAGCACTATCTGGGATTGTGTATAATCCATGCAAAGGACAATTTACTTTGACTATATAGAGGACATGCAGTGTGCCTGGAACGGCACTAACACAGTCTAGCAGAGGCTTAATTGAAGAGAAATTTGAGAAATGGGACTTCCAAAAATTCAGGGATTGCAGAGACCCGTACGTAAAGCTACTAATTAGAGCAGCAGCAGGACAAGGACTTAACAAAGGCAGGATTCGTGCTTTGGGAAAAGGGCTCTGGCGGCTGGGAGGAAGGGGGCCCATGCTAAGTGAAGCTAAAGCTTTGAGCTTGGGGAACATTTGGAAAGTTACTACAGCATTGTGTGGTTGTATTGGTGGGATGCTATGGTGTTTAGAATGTTACATACCTGAGATACATATATTATATATATATACTATATATATATATACATAGATAATATGAATTCATGTTTCTTAAATTAAGTACACTCATGTGCCCAAAGATCTGGCTAGATAGGTGTGTCTGAGTGCTCTTAATTTATGGAACAGTTTAAAAATAGTCATATAAGAGAATGTGGGAGAGAAGAGGAATGCATGTGTATGCGTGTATTTTTAGGGAATTCCCATGTGAAAGAAATAACGATATCTAATTTTGAACATGGTTCAATTGCTAAAAATCATGGACCAGTTTAGGATGTCAAAACACTTGCTACTTATTCCACTTGCCCCTACTTCATCTCCTGGTAAAATCTCACCAGTCATCATGGAAAGAATAGTTGTTTTTGAGAAGATACCAATGAGTTTTGGTATCTGACTTATATTAAATATCAACTGACTATGAATTCATGTAAGATCCCCAAATATAGATTCTATCATCAGTGCCTGCTTTATTCATAAGTAGGAATGAGAGAAGTAAAGTCCCTCACTATCTCTGGAGCATTTACCCTGGGTCCAGCTACAGGACTAGGACTTTATGTTCCATTGGAGTAGATGGAATTACCATTTGATGTGATTTGAAGGGATCAGGAAGCCTCCCTACCCTGAAATATTTTCCCCAGTGGCCTGAAAATATTTGGCACCTATCCTGAGACGCCATCATGTAGAGCACTATTTGGGTTGGCTTCACAGTTGACAAAATACTTTCCTATAGATCAACTGTCATGGAAGCAGAGTTGCCTCCTTGTTCAGAAGAGGATGTCTCGTTACTTCACAGTGGGGCTATTTTCTTTCAAATGTTTAAAATTTATAGTAGTGTTGCTCGTGTCCCACCCACACCTTCCAGCCATTGCTACCTTCAGTAGGAATGAACCAAATCAGATTGAGCCCCTCCTAAATCTAATTAAGATTGGTGGAGATGAAATTAATCTAGTGAGATTAGTTTTGTATAAAAAGGAAGCTGAGAAGGAAGGAGAAGTAATTCTGACTCCTCTGGAGGAGAGCAGGCACAAACCAAGCCAAGAAAAGCAAGTGCAAGAATTCCAGAGGCAGAAGTTGTTTCTGAGTGGCTGACGCAAAACACTTGGAGCCCAGTGAGCAGCGTCTCCAGGGAACACTCTGTCCCGGGCACCCCTGCGGCTTAAAAGACGGCACCAATTGATAAGGTAACTCCCCGACTGTCAGCAGTGGGTCAAATGAGGTAGTCGTTTTCAGATGGACAAAATGCTTTTGGATAGAAGGGAGGGGAATGTGAGGGGGCTAAAACTTGATTTTGGCAAAGCAAGGTGTTTGGAACTTTGATTGCCACATTGGCAAGTTCTCTTCAATGTCCATTACACCGTTTGCAGAGGGGCCAAGAGATTCTGGGGAGCAGGCAACATCTCACCCCAATGCCACTCCTCCCCTTTAGGGCCAGAAAGTGACACGTGTATCCATTACAACCCAGTACAAAGCCACATGGCTATTCCCGGCACATGGCCTGTGAAAATGGAGAATTTACCTCCAAACCGAAGTGAAACCGAGTTCTATTGACCTTCCCATACGCAGAGGAGTTATAACTTCCCCCCAAAAAATGTGAGAGGAAAGTTGTAGTTTAAATAGTATAATTAGGAATACTGTAAAATCATATTTTGCAAATGTAAACTTTATCATATGCTGGGCATTTACACATACAAACCGACATGGGATTGCATAAACAAAACAACATATGCTGTAATTTATGGGCACTTCAAAGGCTTTTCAACGGTAATTTTGGTGACACTTTTTTTTCCTTCATGGGCGGAGTTTAGAACTGACCCTGGTGGGATGAGCCGCCGCTATATGTCACGTTTACCTGCAGGTTTGTATGTACCATGTGTTTGCATGTCTGCTTTTTTTATTTAGTTTGTTGAGATCTTATATCTTAAAAATATGTTCTGTACTTCATCTTGTAATGTTTAGTTTTG
Organism: Equus asinus; assembly: GCF_041296235.1. NCBI lineage: Eukaryota > Metazoa > Chordata > Mammalia > Perissodactyla > Equidae > Equus > Equus asinus. The sequence continues at coordinate 16,492,468 of NC_091817.1, read as the reverse complement.
CCTTAATTGAACTGAAATTGACAAATATCAAAATGGCTACTCCACAAAGAACCCTTCTTGGGGTGAGCTGGGTGGCGTGGTGGTTAAGTTTGCACTCTCCAGTTTGATGGCCCAGGGTTCGCAGGTTTTGATCCTGGGCGTGGACCCACACCCCTCATCAGGCCATGCTGTGGTGGCATCCCACATACAAAATAGAGGAAGATTGACACAGACGTTAGCTCAGGGACAATCTTCCTCACCAAAAAAAAAAGGAACCCTTCTTGGTTTTCCTCATTATTTCACCTACGAGGCCCGTTTTCTCTGTGACTGCATGGAACACACCCCACCTTCTGCCCCCACCACCTGGGGAAGTGGGGAGAGTGCCCTGCAACCTCCTTCTGGAGTCCTGGGCCCCTCTTTCCAGCTGCTTTCCACTTCCTGCAGTTGCCCCAGGTACTTCACACCCAATGCCTCCAAAACAAGAATTTATCTTTCCTCCTCAGCTGCTCCCCCTCCATCACCATTTGCCAAGCTAGGAATCTCTGAATAGATCTTAGAGCAGAGCAACAAAGATGGGCCTGGGTTTGAACCCTGGCTCTGCCACTTAGCAACTATGTGACCTTAGGCAAGTTATTTGACCTCTCTCTGCCTCAGTTGCCTTATATATTCAAGTGGGGATAATAACGGTATCACTTCATGGAGTTTTTGTGGTGACTAACGAGGTATTGCATGAGCCTGGGACAGAGTAGCTGCTTTAAAAATGGCAGCTAATACTATTTCTACTATATCTTTGTCATTATCGCCAGCCTCACCTCTTGCTCTCCTCCCTACCCTCACTGAATCCAGTTGAATCCACTCCAGATCCAACTGTCTCTCCAAGTCTCTCCAAGACCCTCCACAACACGTCCTTTGCCACCTCTTTGGTTCAGGCCTTCATTTCTCGCCTAGATGGACGTGTTCCCCTGGTCGGCCTTTGCTCACTTTGGCCAATCCCCTCAGCCAAGCCCAACCTCCCTGTCACATTCAGGCTTGGACACAACCGCTCCTTTTTGTGGTGGTCCCTTCACAAACCTAACCTTGCAGCCTTTCCATCGTCCTCGGACAGCCCCTATGCCCAGCTCCAACTTTAGTCCTCAGCGAGTCCTTCCCCGGTCCACCAGCCTGAGAAGTATGTTCATTACGTACTGTGGTGACTTGGCCCACAAAGCCCAGCACTCTCTGAACCCCACCAAGTCTTCAGCATCATGTCTACGCCACATCCCCGAGCCTTGTGCCCTCCCATCCCTTTCCCCTTTTCCCCAAGGGGAAAGCCCCACGGTGGAGATTTTTTCCCTTCCTGGAACTGGGCAGGCTTCTTACCACGCAAGGCTTTCCTCTGCCATGCTTTCCTCCTTAATCAAGTCCTCCACTTTCCACTGCCCCCAGCCTGGTCAGTTCCTTCTAATCCTCTGGTTCTTTCCTCAGTCACCGGTCCTATTATACACCTAGCCTGCTTTACACTTTTTTAGCATCAGGCACATTTTTTTTTTTCCTTTTCTAACATTTTCCCCGGTGATACATATATTTGTGAGGCTGATCAATGTCTGTGTCCCCCACTACACTGTATAAACCCCACAAGTGCGGGACTACTGGCTCTCTATTCCCGGAACCGAGCACGGTGCCCGGCATTGGTCAAAAGAACGAATGAAGGAAGAAGGAGCGAATGCGTATCTCCCTCACGAGGGAAGCTCCACGCCGGAGGGAGCGCAGCGTGCGACAGTTAGGAGACGTTAGACTCCCTCTGGAACGCCTATTGTTGAAGAAGCAGCTGCCCGCACCATCCACAGCTGCGTACGCAGACACGGCTCACCCAGGGCTCTCACCGACACTCGGGCTTCGGGGACCCGCACCCCAGCAGCGGAGCTGGCGGCTGAGGACGCGCGGCTTTTCCTCCCAGCCCCGGGGAACGCTGGACGTGCTAACGGGCCCGGGCGGAGCGCCCGCCGAGCCAGGGCCGCGCCCGCAGCCCGCACCCCGCAGCCGAGGCGCGCGGGGACCGTCGGTGCGGGGCGCAGCGCGAGCGGGAAGCCCCCCAACACCTCCCGTTCCCCGGACGGTTTCCAAAACTTGGTGTAGAAAGTATCCGTGTTTTTTCACATAGAACACTATTTTCCGGGAGGGTCTTACATGGAAATCCAATCAGTTTGTGAATGTCTCAGACACTGGCGTTTGTTCAGACAGACACACTGCACCCATCAAAGAATTGTGACGCTTTCCTTTCATTTTTTATTTAACGAAAACGAAACGCAGTCCCACTCAGCTTCCAGACGAGGACGACGCCCGGGAGGGGCGCCGCCCGCTTCTCAGCTCCAAGGAGCCCGGGCGCCCGGCCTGCTCCCGCCGAGCGGCGGCCAGACCTTCCCCTGCAGGGCGGGCGGCCAGCGAGCGGGTGTCTTTCTCCGCGGGGACGCGGAGCCGGGAAGAGCCGGTGGAGGCGCTGTGCTAGCCAGCACACAAAGCCGGAGGGGCTTTCCACGGGGGACGCGGCGACTCCTGACGCAGGGGCCGGCGCCCGCTGGTGCCCGCGAGCGGACGGCTGCCGCAAGGAACGCGTCGCGCCGGGGTGTGCGCAGCGCGAGGCGTTCGGTCGCGGCCACGGCAGCGAGCAGCCGGCACGCCGACCGCCGCCCTCAGCGACCCGCATCGCGACGCCTGCGCGGGCCGCCGCCGGCCGCGCTCGCCTCTGCGCCTGCGCGCCCTCGGGAAGCTCCGCCCACCCCCGGGCGCCGGCGCGCGGGGCCGCGCCTCCTCATGGCGGCCGCCGCAGTGTGTGGTATTTAGCGGGAGCGCGCGGCGGGCGCGAGGACGCGCGAAGCGGCGGCGGCGGCGGCGGCCAGGGGGGAGCCGGAGCGGCCGTTGCGGGGCGCGCTCTCGAGCGGCGGCGGCGGCCGGGTGTCCCGTCGGTGTCTGCCCGGGGAAGAGGCGGGGCGCGGCCCGCGGCGGCGGGGGTTGGCGGCGGCGCCGCAGCGCGTGTGAGCCGGGCCGGGGTCCGCGGCGCGCTCTCCGCCCACAGGTAAGTGGGCCCGCCGAGGGAGGAGCCGGCCGCGGGGGCTCCCGGGCGGAGGACGCCGGGCCGGCCCGGGCGGCGGCGGCGGGCAGGGCGGGCGCGGGAGCCCCCGGCCCCGGCGCCTTTGTCTCGGCCCGGCCCGCCGCCCCCGGCCCGGCCCGCGGGGGTCGGCCTCGCGCCGGCGGGGCGGGGAAGGGCCTCCTCGCCGCGGCCCGGCCCCCGCGCGCCCCGGAGGCGGGCCCGGCCGGGGGAGGCGCCCCGGCCCCGGCGCCGGCCTTTGTTGTGGAGGGTCCCGCGGTGTGCGGCCAACATGGCGGAGGTCAGCTGGGTGCGGGCCGGGCCGTCCCCGCCCTCCGGCCCGCCGGCCCGCGTCGGCGGCGGGGGCAGCCTGCCCTTGTTTACGTCGCGGGCGCGCGAACGCCGCCGGGCGGCACCCGGGCCTCGGCCCCTCGGCTCGCGTGTCGCGAGGTCGGGCCTCTCGGCCGCCACCGCGCAGCTTAGGAATGCGGTGACCTGGGCCGCAGCGCTGCGTAGGTTTTCCTTCCCGGTGGTGGAAGGATTCGGAACCTGCGCGTCTGGCTTCCGGAGAAGTCCAGCTCGTATGTGCGGAAATGAGACTGTGTAGCTGGCTGGTCAGTCGCGGAGGCCTGAGCGCGGATGTAGGACGGGGGCCGCCGCCCGCTGTTAGCAGCTGAAGCGTCACCGTGTCCTGAGGAGCGCCCGTCAAGGGTGGACTTAACTCCCCGCCGCAGCGAATGCTGCGAGCGCGGACGCTGAAGGCGGGCCGCCCGCCGGCTTCTGCCCTTGGGCAAGATGCTTAACCTCGCTGTTCTTCGTTTTCCTATCTGCAAAATGGGTGCAAGGCTAGTGCCTGCCCCAAAGGACTGTTGGGGGAGCTGAGGAGAGGCGAGAGGTGGAGGGCTTCGCCCGGGGCGAGCGCTCGGAAATGTGTGCTGGAAGGCCGCGCTTGTCACTTTACAGTTAAAACTTAGGGGGTGTCTCGGCACGATGGCTGTGTTGAAAGTACATAGGCCAGAAAGATGTGAAATCACATTGTAAATTGCTGGTGCTTGAGTGTTTCTTTCACTGCATTTTGTTGTTAGAAATGCAAATAAGACGTTTAAGTGATAAACTGACAGGCTTTCTGAGATGATGGCATTTGGAAATTTCTCTGGTAAAGGATTTGGGTAGGTCTTATGTGGTCTGGAATTTAAAAAATCGGATTAGTTAAAATGAAGTTTCCTTTTAGCACTTACATTTATGGATCAGTTCGTTTCCAAGGACGTGAGTTAACGAACTTGGAGAAGGGGAACAGCGAGTCCCTTTGAGTGTTAGGTGTCTGTGGTGTCACCATCCCTTCTAGACATTACTGGAGAGCAAAGTGCAGCATGACGATAAATAGAATGGTCTGGTAATTTTGTCACGGAGATACTGGCGCGAATTGTGGAGGAGGGGGTTTTGGTTAGCTGTTAGGAAACTTTGTGACAAGTAGATTTTGGGACTTAAAGTGGATTATACAAGTCGTGTAATTTAATGAAATTAAAGATAGAGAATTTTGTGATATGGAACGGTTAGTTACAACCGTAAAGTTTGCTTTGCCAAAATATTTTCTTTAGATATAATATAGAATTGGTGTAAATGACCCCTTTTGGCACCTTTCTAACATAGTTTAGTAACATTTAATAATATTTTAAACTGAAGTACAGTATAATTAATAGATATGGAACTTTTCAGGTTAAGTGTTCCAAAAACTACAAATTCAGTTCAGTTTAGCTTAATATCTGTTCCCTCTAAGCTTTGGGAAATTCTTATAAAATTGATGTAGAGCAAAATTCTTCAATATCTCTAATTAAAAAGAAGATTATAAGTAGGCTAAAATTAATTGGAGCTACAAAGGAAATATCTAGCTTTGGCAATAATGACATAAGAAGAAGAGGATGGAAGACTTCATTTTCAGTGTTTAGGGTGTTTTGAAAACAAGTGTTTTTTTTAAAGATTGGCACCTGAGCTAACAACTGTTGCCAATCTTTTTTTTTTTCATTCTTCTCCCCAAATCACCCCAGTACATAGTTGGATATTTTTAGTTGTGGGTCCTTCTAGTTGTGCTGTGTGGGATGCCCCCTCAGCATGGCTTGATGTGCGGTGCCATGTCCGCGCCCAGGATCCGAACCGGAGAAACCCTGGGTGCGCGAACTTAACCACCTGGGTACTGGACCGCGCAGAAAACAAGTCTTATAATGAGGGTGACAAAGTAACTTTACAAAGTGACCAGTTCAATTGTGTTTTAAAACAGTTTATTTACTCAATTTGTAAAGATTGGAGGTTTTTCTTTCTTTCCTTGAAGAGATCTGTTACAGACTTGTGGTTATAATTATGGAATTTCCATACACACCTGTAAAATGTTTAAATTCTGGATATTTTTGGTATAAAACTCCCTACAAACAAATATATGAAAACCTGAGACTCCCTACTCTCCCTTCTTTCCCCCTCAAAAAACAACTGAGGGTAAGTTTTTCTTCTTTATCGTGAGTATTCTTAATGGTTTCTTTTAAGTAGGAATTTTTCTAATGGACTTTAAATTATTTGTTTTTCCATGGCTCTAGTTAGTGGAGCATTTGCTGCATAATGGCAGGAATTGTGCTTTTTTATTCCTATATCCTTAGTGCCTGATACTAAATACATATTTGTTTCCTGACCTACTACTCTATATGCTGGTGAAACTCAGATCTCCCAGCTTGCTGAACTCCAGATCCATGTATCCTCTTGCCTGCAGGTCATTGTTTTTTAAAATGACTTTATTTTTTAGAGCAGTTTTAGTTTCACAGCAAAACTGAACAGACGGTACAGAGATTTCCCTGCCCCCACTCATACATAGCCTCCCCCATGATCAACATTCTCCACCACAGTGATATATTTGTTACAGTTGATACATCAACACTGACATCATTACTACCCAAAGTCCATGGTTTACTTTATGGTTCCCTGTTGGGGTTGTGTATTATGAGTTTTGACAAATGTATGATGATACACATCCACCATTATAATATCCCACATAATAGTTTCATTGCCCTAAAAATCCTCGGTGATCCTCCTGTTCATCCCCACCTCCTCCCTAACCTCTGGCAAGCACTGATCTTTGTACTCTCTCATAGTTTTGTCTTTTCCAGAATGCCATAAAATTGGAATCATACAGTATGTAGCCTTTTCAGATTGGCTTCTTTCAACTAGTGATACGCATTTAAGGTCCCTCCATGTCTCTTCATGGCTTGATAGCTCAGTTCTTTTTAGCTCCTGAATAATAACCCGTTGTCTGGATGTACCAGTTTATTTATCCACTCACCTACCAAAGGACATCTTGGTTGCTTCCATGTTTTGGCTTCCAAGCAATTATGAATAAAGCTGCTGTAAACATCTGTTTGCAGGTTTTTGTGTGGACGTAAGTTTTCATCTCCTTTGGGTAAGTAATGAGGAGCATGATTGCTGGATCGGATGTTAAGAGTATGTTAGTTTTGTGAGAAACCGCCAAACTGCCTTCCAAAGTGGCTGTACCATTTTGCATTCCCACCAGCAACGAATGAGCGTTCTGTTGCTCCACATGCCCACCAGCATTTGGTGGTGGTAGTGTTCTGGATTTTGGCCATCTAATAGGTGTGGGGTGGCATGTTGTTGTTTTAACTTGCATTTTCTTGATGACATAATGATGTGGAGCATCTTTTCACATGCTCATTTGCCATCTGTACAGTATGTCTCTGGTAAGAGTCTGTTAAGGTCTTTGGCCCATTTTTTAGTCGGGTTGTTTGTTTTCTAACAGTCCTTTATCAGATATGTGTTTTGCCGATATTTTCTCCCAGTCTGTGGTTTGTCTTCTCATTCTCTTGACAGTGTCTTTCCCTGCAGTTCTTTTTTCGTTTTTATGTACCACGGTACTTTAAATCTACTTGTCTCAGACTAAAACTTTTATTCTTCCCAACCATCCAAGGCTCTTACCGTTTATGTTCAGTTAGTTGTCAACCCCTGATATTTCTACTGTCTGGTTATCACAACTCTGGCATTGCTTCTCTCTCAGTCACTCATTTTCACATTTACATTCAGTCCTTCTCTTCTGCCTTCTCAGTGGTCTGTCTGCTTTTGGTCTCTGCCTCCTCCCTTTGGTTCTTCCTGCTGTAATTTAAGGGAGCTTTCTAATATAGGTGACTTACAAGGCCTTCAGTGTAAAGTTCCAAGTTCCTTGGTATGGAGTGTAAGTACACAGACTTTCTGTGCTGGCTCCTCTTGTTACTTCCCTGCCATTTTCAACTACATACTTGCACGTGCCTACATGCACCATATTTTTTCTCTGCCTACTAAGCTCTATGATCTCAGCCTAGACATCACTTAGCTGAGACACTCTTCTTGTACTCCCCACTTTGAGTTGGGTGTCATCTCTCTGTTCTCATGGCACTCTCTGCTTAGCCCCATGTAACACGTAACTGTAATTTTTCAGTAATTTTTAGCCCCCGAACTGTAATTTTTCTGTACTACTTTGCCTCTCCAAATAGACTGCAATCTCCATGAGGACTTTGTCTTGATCACCCTTGTTTGTCTAGAGTTTAGCCCTGTTTCTGGCATGTAGTTGGTGCTCAGTAAATATTTGTTGAATAGTTGACTAATACCTTCACACTGCCCTTAATATGCTTTTCCAGTCTTATCCTCCAGCATTTCCTCTTTGCCCTACCTGGTCAAACTGGATTCTTTTTGTTTCTTGAACACTCTCTGTACTTCAACATCTCTGTGCCTTTGCTCTTGATTGTACTTAATCTCTCAAATATCTGTCTGTGCTACTTTGGGCAGATTGCTTAACCTCTTCAAGCCTTAGTTTCCATTAGCACATGAACAGCTATTAGGCATATTGCCGCCCCACCTCCCATGTCCTCATACTGGAATGGCAGTGTAGTTGAGTGGTTAAGAGGACAGGCTCTTAAGAGTCAGACCTGGATGTGTCTCATGGCTCTATCACTTACTAGTTTGTGTTTGTGACTTTAAGCTCCATGAGAGCAGGGACACTGCTTACTTGCGCATCTAAAAAGCACATTGCCTGACACATAGAAGGTGCTTAAATAATTTTAAAAAAATTAGTTGTTGAGTCACTTAATTTCTATAAATTTTACCACTTACATTCTAGTGAGGGAAGTAAACAGAATTACAAATTGTGATATGTAGTATAAAGGAGTCAGAAGTGCTGAAGGAAAGAATAATGGGGGTGGGAGGGAGACCTGCTGTCATAAGTGGTGACATTTAAGCAATGATAAAAGGATGAGCTGGCCCTTTGAAGGAGGGAAGGGAGAACATCTCAGATTGAAGGAGCAGCAGAGATAAAGGCGCTGGGGCAGGACTGAACATGGACTGTTCTAGGAGCTGAGAGAAAAGAGTGTTGTGGAGCACATGGATGAGGGGGAGAGATGGGTAGAGATCAGATCCTGCAGAGTCGAAGTAAGGAATGTGAATTTTATTTTAAGGGTACTGAGAAGCCATCAAAAGGTTTTAATTAAAGGAGTAACATAATCCACTTTTAAGATGCCTACAGCTGTTGTTTGGAGAATTGATTGGTTAGAAGGCTGGTTCTTTGATCAAGCAGTAGTTGACTATGACCTGGATTAAGGTGGTGGCAGTGAAGATGAGGAGAAGTGGATGGATTTGAGATGTACTTTGGGGACAGAATTAACAGGACTTGCTGATGGATTAGATATGAGAGGTGAGGGAAGGAAGGAATTAGGTGTTTCTGGCTTGAGCAACTCTGTGGATCAGGGTACTGTTTACCAAGATGGGAAACACTAGAGGGGGGCTGGGACAGAAGAATGGCAATAAAATTCAAAGTTCTGATATGTTGGATTTGAGGGATCTATGAGACATTCAAAATGATCCAGTGAGAGAGGAGGAAAATCAGGGGTATGTGTTGTCACAGAAGCCAGATGGGAAGATATACTAGAGCATGTTTGGGTGTTAGAGGGAATGATCTGGTAGAAAAAGAGGGAGAGGGGCTGGCCCCGTGGCCGAGTGGTTAAGTTCGCGCACTCCGCTGCAGGCGGCCCAATGTTTCGTTGGTTCGAATCCTGGGCGTGGACATGGCACTGCTCATCAAGCCACGCTGAGGCAGCGTCCCACATGCCACAACTAGAAGGACCCACAACAAAGAATATACATCTATGTACTGGGGGGCTTTGAGGAAAAAAAATAAAAATCTTTAAAAAAAAAAAAAGAAAGAAAAAGAGGGAGAGACTGGTGCCAGAGAGAAGGGATAATAGAAAGAGTGTGAAGTCTGAGACGTGAGAGGACAGTGTCCAAGTGCAGGGTCACTTCTTCCATTCTACTGGGAGAGGAGGAGGTGGTAAGTCAGCATTTGATGGCTTCTCTTGTATTTTCTGAAGTAAGCATGGGTGAAGCCATCAGTAGAGAGTGTTTATAGTTAGTGAGTACTATACTATGGCAGGTTAAAGATGTAGTAGAGAGAGATACATTGAGAAACTGAGCAGAGGGGAAGCCAGGAGAGATTCTGCGATGTGTTAGCCAGTGATGCCACCTGATGCTTACTGTTCACAGGAGATTCTAGGAGAATACCTAGAGCAAGAATGTTAATTTTTTTCCTAAATGTGAACTTTTTTGTTGATGTGTGTCATAAATGCATGCAGAAAAGTGCTCAGTTTATAAGTCTACAGCTTGATGAATTTTCACAAAGAGAACGCACTATTGTTACCAGCTCTCCCGTGTTCCATTGCTTTTACTTTGATTTTTCTTTTCTTAAATATAACTCTTCAGGAACTCCAGGCTGAACGATATAGATAAAATAGTCCATTTGGGGTCAGTTTATTCTCTAGGCTTGAACCACAGTGACCAGAATGATGTTGGCAAAGGCCTTTTATTAGGTTTGAAGAGGTTGCCTAGTCATGTTGAACTTATTTGTGGTTTTTGTTTGCTTTGTTTTGCACAGCAAGGGACTTGGCGGTACATGGAAGGAACTAAAAAGAGAAGGTTGGAGGAAAAACCTTTGGAGAACTAATTAATGTATATATTTATGAAGCAGATGTTGCCAGTGAGAAATATTTTCTTAAAAAATTAGAAGACTTTAATGCCAGTCTTGAATTTTACAGGAAGGATTATACTGTACTTGTTACAGTTATTTATTGTCATGTCGACAAGCTTAGTTAGTGATGGTTGATACAGTAGAATTAAATGTACACTGGCTTCTTTGCAAAGACTCTACCTTGGAAAGATTACTTCAATAATTAGTTTAACTAAATGAAGTAATCTAATTGTTAGAAACTTCTTGCCCCCACCCCCACCTTTGTTTTACCTTTTGCTCCTTTGAATTGGGCTAAAGTTCAGGCATGTTTTTTTTTGTAAGTATTAACTAATGTGTGTATATGTATATGAAAGTACACATAGGAAATATGTATGAAATATGTGGGGTTTTTTAATTTGAGTAGGCTTTTTTTAAGATTTTTTCCCCCTTTAAGTATCCATCTATTTGAGGCATTTTAAGAAAAAAAGAAATCTAAGAAAAAAAGAAGGCAGTAAACAAAATCAATTCTTGATTTCTCAGTGTATTAAGTTACCAGCAATTAATTAGCAGGAAAGTGTGGGGACATAAAATATGCAGTAAAATTTTAAAATTTAATCCTTTTTTAAATAACCAAAAGAGAAATAAATACATATGTGTTTTGTGGGACTTTTGAGAAACACTTACAGAAATGCAACCCCCACCTCCCCCATGATCGTTAATAATCTGATTTGGAAAGTAACCATTGTAGACGTTTTGGTGTCGTTTCTAGCCTGTGTATGTGTTCCACATTTTTTTGAATCAGCCATAGATATTTTAAAGTTAATTTCTTGGATCTGACTTAAATCCTTATAGATAAGGATTTATTTTCCCATTAAATGATTACTACTTGTTAGTAACTATACATGTTTGAACTGTGTAATTCCAAATGATGAAGTTTGTGCTTAAAGACTCTATATCCTGGCAGTTCTTGATATTTTGTGTGCCTGTAGTTCAGTCTTCCCATCTCTGTTCTCTGTGGTTTCTGGTTCTAAACTTGACCTCCCTCTCTCCTTTTCTAATCCCTCACCTTAAGCCTTTGAACCACATTCTGCAGTTCGGATGCCCTTCTGGTTTCTTTTCTGTCCCATATATGGTACATACATACATAAAGATAGACAGCTGTATCAGTGTGCGTGTTTACTTAACTATTTTTTTCTTTTAACATAAATGTGCTTGTAATATATTCTGTGGCTTGTTTTTTCCTCCACCCATTTAAACAGTTTGATTCTTACATGTTAGTAGATATGAGGCCATCTTATTGGGGAAAAAAAGGCGGCATAGTATTCTGTTGTATGGACCATAATTTAATCACTCTCTTAAGATAAGGCTGTTTTCAGTTTGTTTGCAATTACAAATAGGGTTGCTGTAGGTGTCCCTATACATACACCTTTGCCAATGTGTAAATTAGAGGATAGACTCTTGGAAGAAAAACTGCTGGGTCAAAGAGTTTACCACTTTAAATTTTGAAACAAACTGCCAAATCTTATTAGAAGCCTTCAGAGTGGACATTCCCAGCAGTGTTTCCCTACATCTTTGCCAATACTTGGAATCAAATCTTTGAAAGCAAATTTGTATCTGTCATTTCTTAAGTAATGTATACAATTTGTGATGTTTCTCATACCAAGTTTTGTTTTTTTTGGTAATTTTTTTTATTGAGTTCATAATAGTTTACATCATTGTGAAATTTCAGTTGTACATTATTCCTTGTCTGTTACCACGTAAGAGCTCCCCTTCATCCCCTGTGCCCACCTACCACCCCCCTTACCCTGGTAACTACTGAACTGTTTTCTTTGTCTATATGTTTGTTTATATTCCACGAGTGAAATCATATGGTGTTTATCTTTCTCAGTCTGGCTTATTTCACTTAGCATAATACCCTCCAGGTCCATCCATGTTGTTGCAAATGGGATGGTTTTGTCTTTTTTTATGGCTGAGTAGTATTCCGTTGTATATATATACCACATCTTCTTTATCTGATTTTGGTGGATGGGCATTTGGACTGTTTCCATGTCTTGGCTATTGTGATAGTGCTGCAGTGAACATAGGGGTGCATGTGCTAGTTTGGATTGTTGATTTCAAGTTGTTTGGGTAGATACCCAGTAGTGGGATAGCTGGGTCATATGGTATTTCTATTTTTAGTTTTTTGAGAAATCTCCATACTGTTTCCCATAGTGGCTGCACCAGTTTGCATTCCCACCAGCAGTGTATGAGGGTTCCCTTTTCTCCACACCCTCTCTGACGTTTGTTATTTTTAGTCTTAGTGATTATAGCCATTTTAACAGGTGTAAGGTGGTATCTTAGTATAGTTTTGATTTGCATTTCCCTGATTAGTGATGTTGAACATCTTTTCATTTGTTTATTGGACATTTGTATATCTTCTTCAGAAAAATGTTCATATCCTCTGCCCATTTTTTGATTGGGCTGTTTGTTTTTTTGTTTTCAGTTGTGTGAGTTCCTTATGTATTATGGAGATTAACGCCTTGTCAGATATATGATTTGCAAAGATTTTCTCCCAGTTTGTGGGTCATCTTTTTGTTTTGATCCTAGTTTCTTTTGCCTTGCAAAAGCTCTTCAGTCTGATTAAGTCCCACTTGTTTTTTTTTGTCTTTTGTTTCCCTTGTCTGAGAAGACATGGTATTCAAAAAGATCCTTTTAAGTTCGATGTCAAAGAGTGTACCACCTGTATTATCTTCCAGGAGTTTTATGGTTTCAGGACTTATCTTCAAGTCTTTGATCCATTTTGAGTTTATTTTTGTGCATGGTGTGAGATAATGGTCTACTTTCATTCTTTTGCGTGTGGCTGTCCAGTTTTCCCAACACCATTTATTGAAGAGACAGTCTTTTCTCCATTGTATGTTCTTGGCTCTTTTGTTGAAGATTGGCTGTCCATAGATGTGCGGTTTTATTTCTGGGCTTTTCAGTTCTGTTCCATTGATCTGTGTGCCTGTTTTTGTACCAGTACCATGCTGTTTTGGTCACCCATGGCTTTGTAGTGCATTTTGAAGTCAGAGATTGTGATGCCTCCAGCTTTGTTCTTTTTTCTCAGGATTGCCTTAGCAATTCGGGGTCTTTGGTTGCCCCATGTGAATTTTAGTTTTCTTTGTTCGATTTCCATGAGGAATGTTGTCTGGGATTCTGATTGGGCTTGCATTGAATCTGTAGATTGCTTTGGGTATATTTTAGCTATGTTTATTCTTGCAATCCATGTGCATGGAGTCTCTTTCCATCTCTTTATGTCATCATCTGTTTCTTTCAATAGTGTCTTATAGTTTTCATTGTATAAATCCTTCACCTCTTTGGTTAAATTTATTCCAAGATATTTTATTCTTTTAGTTGTGATTGTAAGTGGAATTGTATTCTTGAGTTCTCTTTCTGTAAGTTCATTATTATAGAAATGCAACTGATTTTTGTAAGTTGATTTTGTACCCTGCAACTTTACTGTATTTGTTAATTATTTGTAATAGTTTTCCGATGGATTCTTTAGGGTTTTCTATATATAAGAGCATGTCATCTGCAAACAGCAAGAGTTTCACTTCTTCCCTCCCTATTTGGATTCCTTTTATTCCTTTCTCCTGCCTAATTGCTGTGGCCAAAACCTGCAGTAGTATTATGTTGAATAAGAGTGGTGAGAGTGGGCATCCTTGTCTTGTTCCTGTTGTCAGAGGGATGGCTCTTACACTAAGTTACTAACTTTTTGAACTTCTTTTTCCTTTTTTTCTAAAGAGTTTTACATGCACATATAATTTAAAATAAAATACTCCACTGTGTTTTCTTTTTGTTTTGTTTAATACATAAGAGTCCTTGCCCCTACTCCTCTCCAGATGTCCTTTGCCAAAGGCAACCACTTTTACCTCTGTGACCTGATTATTTTTGTATTTACCTTCTTTGTCTCTAAATAACATGCTTCTATTGTTACTTCCTGATTGCGCTTTCAGGCCTTACCTCTTGATTGTGGATTTAACTCTTCCTGCCCTGGTCACATGTACATACCCTTCCTATTCCTACACTCTCCTAATTTAGTAACATCATAATTTTGAGTTTGCATTATTATGACTGTGAAAGTTATTCACAATTTGAGCCATGTACTAAACTGGTTACTTTTTTCCCTGCACTATTTAATTTGTATTTGTATAACTTTCCCTGTAGTTAATACTTCTCTTTTTTCATTTTTGCTTTATATTCTCTGTGTTTACACTAATGCTCCCTCACATTCATCACCTCTTGTCTAATCTTCAAGTAGCTTGCATGTCCCTCACATTGCCTTCTTCCTCTAGTGTAAAGTTGTCATTATTCTCAACATTTCCTTCAGCTTTCTCCTGGGTTAAGGATTCTGTTTACTGTAGGTCATGTCCTCTCTCTTGGTTCATTCCCTTGTATTTAAAGAGCGTGTCCTCTAGGAGCCTCCCAAGAATATATCCAGGGGAAGTAATGTATTGAAACCTTGTATCATTATTCTGCCCTCAACATTTTTCTTGGCATAGATTCTAAAATGGTAATCCTTTTCTTTGAGGATGTTAAAAAGCATTGCTCTTTTGCATCTTGCTTTGGATGTTACTGCTCAAAAGTCCAAAGCTGTTTTGCTTCCTGATTTATTTATTCATGCAAAAAATATTTATTGAGTCTGTACTATGTGCTAGGCACTGTTTTAAGTGTTTAGGATACATCAGTGAACCAGACAAAAATTCTTACCTTCTGTGGCGGGGCGTGGTGGTGGGGGAACAGGGGTGGCTATAATAAAAACCATAATTCATAAGTAAATTGTATAGCCTGATAGAAGATAAGAGTGAAAATGAGGGAGAGGAAGGAAGGGAAGAGGAAGAGGGGTGGAATGGGCAAGGATTAGGAGTGCATACAGTGGGCAGACTACTGATCACTGTTTTAAATGGAGGGGACAGGGTAGGCCTCCCTGAGAAGGTAACATACAAGCAAAGATTGGAAAGAGGTGAAGAGAGTTAGTCATGTAGATATCCGAGAGAAAAGTATTTTAAGGCGGAGGCCCAAAGGAGCAACCCAGCTTTGTGGAACAAGAAGGCTAGTGCAGTGAGTGAAGGGGAAAGAAGTGGGACATGAAATCAAAGAGTAGTAGGAACACATCACCATATTGTGTAGGGCCTTATAGGCTGTTTTAGGATTTTATTGATTACCCAGATGTAGGTTGCCACTGGGGAGGGTGTTGAGCAGAGGAGTGACATGATCTGATATAAATTTTAACTGGATTTTTCTGATTGCTGTTCTCAGAACATATTGGGGTGTGGAGGTTGGAGACAAGGTTGGAAGCAGGGAGATTGGTTAGAAGGATATTACAGTAATCCAGGTGATAGAGAATGGTGGCTTGGACTATGGTAGTGTTAGAGGTGGTGAGGAGTGGTTGGATTCTGGATATATTTTTAAAGGAGGTACCATAAGATTTCCTGGTGGTTTTAGATACGTGATGTGGAAAGAAGAATCCAGGATGACTTCAAGGCTTTTGAACTGAGTAACTGGAAGGATGGCGTTGCCATCAAGTGAGGGGAAGGCTATGGATAGAGTAGTCTGGGAGAAGATGGCCACCCCCTGTAGGTGTATCCAGGAGGCAGTTGGATGTACAAATCTGGGGTTTAAGACAAATCTGGAGGGTGTTTTTGGTTTGTTTTTTAATCTGGGCTGGAGATAATTTTGAAGTCCGTGGCAATATTGGTGGAGTTTAAAAACGAGAATACTGAATGGGATCACCAAAGGGAAGAAAAGTATGGACTGTTGGACAGTTTCCAGTTTCAAGAGTTTGAGGAGAAGAGCAAGAATCAGTAAAGGAAGCTGGGGAGTAACCGGTGAGATAGGAAAACCAAGAGTATGTGGAGTCAGTGAACAAAGTTTATCAGGCAGGAGCCCCAGTGATCAATCACCTCTGTCAGATGTTGGAGACAGTTCAAAACTTGCAAATTAAATACAAACAAAACTACAAAACCAATGAAATTCAAGTTACGCTGATTTACTAAAGTATTGGATACTGTCTGTTAAATTGAAGTCTTGAAGTAACATGGGTTATGGAATTAACTGTTACGCTGTAGGTTCTTTTGGAGTTGAATGTACCAAAATTGCCCTGTATGGAGTGGTCACCATGTGATGCATTTTCTTACCAGCATTTAAGTACTTCAGTGAAAACCATGATGTCATTTGGGCTTTGCTTCACACAAATGCATCATTTTATATTAGGTTCCCCTCTGCTTTCTTCTTTAACTTGGCATAATTAGAGCAATGTAGTCCCAACTTGGAGCCAGTGTGACCATAAAATGCGAGTAAGAGCTTTCAATTACGTGGCTAACAGATGGATTCAGATGATTCTAATGTGCTATACTGTTTATTATTAAACACAGGAAAATAAAACATTACATTTTTGTAGAGAAATATGGACCCCCCCCCCCAGAATAGAGTCTTAGTTTGAGGAAAATTAAAGTATGGGTTAATTCACGTGTTATAGTCTATTTGAAATAACTAAAATGATTTGCTTAGAGTTTCAGATGTGATAGGAAGAGATTTCTTTCCCATAAATTCCATTATTTTTCTATTTTACTAGTAAAGAGCCATCAATCATGTAATGTATTGAGACTCTCTGGTGTGACTTTTTACCTCGTTTCTTTAATTTCTTCTGTCTCCCAAGCAATGTGCTGTTTTCTGTTTAGCTTAGTATCACCAACTCTTCGTAGGTTACTCCAATTTTGATCTCCTTTGAAATTTTTGTTCTGAGTGTGTGTGTATGTATGTATTCACTTACCATAGTTGTCAAATGGAATGGGCAGTTGAATGTGTTCTATGTTACAGTATAGAACTGGGTACAATATGTTTTATAAGTAAGATTTAAAAAGCATAGCTTAATGCCAAGATGGAGCAAAAGAGCAAACGTCTACTGGATTATGTGACAATTTTATATCCTGAGAGAATATAAAACATAATCAGTGTAGTAACAGTTGTATTCAAACTTGGATACAAATAACTAAGTGAATAGTATTTGGATGCTTTTATCTAGACACTGTGAGACTTGGTTATGTTGCAGTAGTGATTGTGTTGTAATCATAACTGACATAGTTTCAATAATTTCAAATGTGTTACCAAAAATTCCAATTTCTAAAAGTAATTGCTTGCTAGGACTAAAGGTTTAATTTAACGAATTTAGGGAAATTTTGAATTTTGGGGTCAGTTTTTATAAACATTGAAAAGATGTGTTGAATGTTAAGTTAAATATTCTGTACCATAGTGAGAAAGAGATTATGCATAGTGTTTTTTAGGGTTATTTGAAATAAAATGAGGTTTAGGGACACAGCAGACAGTCTGGCTCCACTCTTATTATTTCTTAATTATTCTGATCTTCAATTTTCTCATCTTCAAAATGGAGATACAACCTACTTTATGAGGCTTACATAGTGTTTATGAAGCTGCTGACACAGTGCCTTACAGATTGGTAGGTGTCCAGTTTATGAGCTTCTTTCACAGCAAACTCTGTAATCTTTATCAGATTTCAGACTCAATCCCACATTGAGGTTGTGAAAATGAACACAGGAGGTTGAAACAACAATTTTCGGTAAAATCCTGTATATTCAGGATCTTTTTTATGTAGTGATTCATTACAGCGTTCCTAGTATGTCTCTGTATACATCACTAAGTGGGTGTTAGTAATATGCCGAACATTCTGATATATTTGATCCCAGTTAATGTCCAAAAATCTGTTATTAGTGGTTTTATTGTTTCACAAATAGGGATCTTGAGACCCAGGCTATTGTAGTTTTGCCAAAGATAAAAATAATTAGTAGGAGCCAAAGTAGGAATTCAGGTTTGAGCTTCTGATTCCAACCAAATTCAGTGTTCTTTTCACTATACGTAGGTACATTCTCGAGGTATGTTATTAGTAGTGCAATGCTAAAAGATGAAATTACTTTCTAGGAATTGATGGATTTATGGAACTCTGATGTCATAAATGTAAATATTTTAAGAACTTAGAGAATTGATATGGAACTACATCCAATTGTTGTAGATTACGTTTATGGTGATAAAATGATTTACTTCACCACATAGTGTTGTTATTTTTAAAATAGACTTTATTCTTATTTTTATTTTATTTTTTTGAGGAAAATTAGCCTTGAGCTTCCATCTGCTGCCAAACCACCTCTTTTTGCTGAGGAAGACTGGCCCTGAGCTCACATCCACGCCCCTCTTCCTCTATTTTATATGTGGGACACCTGCCACAGCATGACTTGCCAAGCGGTGCCATGTCCGCACCTGGGATCTGAACCAGCGAACCCCGGGTCGCAGAAGTGGAACATGTGCACATAACTGCTGCGCCACCAGGCCGGCCCCAGCTTTATTTTTTTAGAGCGGTTTTAGGTTCAAAATTGAACAGAAGACAGAGAAATTTCCCATATTCACCTTGCCCCATTTGTAGCTTTCCCCATTATTAATGTGTCCCACCAGCGGAGTGTTAGATATTTTGCAGTTGATGCACCTACATTGACAGATCATTATCACTCAAAGTCTATGAGTTACATTAATGGTTCACTCTTAGTGTTGTATTTTATGAGTTTTGACAAATGTATGATGATACACATCCACCATTATAATATCCCACATAATAGTTTCATTGCCCTAAAAATCCTCGGTGATCCTCCTGTTCATCCCCACCTCCTCCCTAACCTCTGGCAAGCACTGATCTTTGTACTCTCTCATAGTTTTGTCTTTTCCAGAATGCCATAAAATTGGAATCATACAGTATGTAGCCTTTTCAGATTGGCTTCTTTCAACTAGTGATACGCATTTAAGGTCCCTCCATGTCTCTTCATGGCTTGATAGCTCAGTTCTTTTTAGCTCCTGAATAATAACCCGTTGTCTGGATGTACCAGTTTATTTATCCACTCACCTACCAAAGGACATCTTGGTTGCTTCCATGTTTTGGCTTCCAAGCAATTATGAATAAAGCTGCTGTAAACATCTGTTTGCAGGTTTTTGTGTGGACGTAAGTTTTCATCTCCTTTGGGTAAGTAATGAGGAGCATGATTGCTGGATCGGATGTTAAGAGTATGTTAGTTTTGTGAGAAACCGCCAAACTGCCTTCCAAAGTGGCTGTACCATTTTGCATTCCCACCAGCAACGAATGAGCGTTCTGTTGCTCCACATGCCCACCAGCATTTGGTGGTGGTAGTGTTCTGGATTTTGGCCATCTAATAGGTGTGGGGTGGCATCTTGTTTTAATTTGCATTTTCCTGATGACATATGGAGCATCTTTTCACATGCTCATTTGCCATCTGTACAGTATGTCTTTGGTGAGGTGTCTGATCAGGTCTTTGGCGCATTTTTTGATCAGCATGTTTGTTTTCTCACTGAGTTTTAAGAGTCCTTTGTATATTTTGGATAACAGTACTTTGTCAGATATGTCTTTTGCAGATATTTTCTCCCATCCTGTGGTTTGTCTTCTCATTCCCTTGACACAATGTCTTTTGCAGAGCAGAAGTTTTTAAGTTTAATCAAGTCCAACTTATCAGTTGTTTCTTTCCTGGTTCATGTCTTTGGTGGTGTTTTGGAAAGTCATTGCCAAACCCAAGTTATTTGGATTTTCTCCTATGTTCTAGTATTTCTATGGTTTTAACATTTTACATTTAGGTCTGTGATTGATTTTGAGTTAATTTTTCTGAAGGGTGTAAGATCTGTGTCTAGATTCATTTTTTGCACGTGGATATCCAGTTGTTCCAGAACCGTTTGTAGAAAAGACTGTCTTTTCTCCATTGTTTTTGCCTTTGCTCCCCTGTCAAAGATCACCATAGTGTTTATTTTAAAGTGAATTTTAAATCTCAGTTGTGAATTCCCTTTGAGGTTATATCATGAGGCAGATACATTCTACTTGCAGGGGCATCAGAGATGAGTGAATTCTGGTTGTATACATGCTGTTCCTTCTACTTGGAATTCTTATACCATTTTACTTGATTTATTCATTCTTTTCAGAAATATTTTGAGTACCTGGTCTAGGCCGGTTACTGTCCCAGGTGCTGGAGATACAAGAATGAGCAAAACGGCAGTCTGCTCTCATGAAGTTTATCTTGTATTGCCGAGGTTCTGAACCAAAAGTTAGTGGTTCAGGGATCCTGGGAGTTCTCAAGACCCTTTGAAGGTCAAAACTTTATTTCACAATAAGGAGACGTGAGAGTACAGTGGAGTTTTCCAGAGGCTACATGATATGTGGTTTCTTAACAGATTAAATGCAGAAGCAGATAATTAATACCCAACTGTATTTTATTGCATCGGACATTAAAGAGATTTGTAAAAATATACAACATAGACACTCTTCTCTTTATTATGGAAAATAGTTATTTTTCGTAAACATTTAACATGTCATGGATTTTTACATGTTATGTAAAAGTAATGGTAATTTTAGAATAAATATTTAAAAAAAATTCTTGGCTTGAATTTCTAATAGAGCAGATATCAAGACATATAAACTACATAAAAAAAGCTCTTTTGGGGTCCTCACTCATTTTTTTAAAGTATAAAGAGTGAAGGCAAACTTTTTCTTAAACAGCCAGATAGGTTTAAATGACTTAGGAATCATAGGGTCAGCTATTCAACTCTGCCCTTGAAAGCAGTCATAGGCAATATGTAAATGAACGAGCATAACTATGTTCCAATAAAACTATTTACAAAAAGAGGCAACTGGCTTGCAGCTGTAGTTTGCCAACCTTTGGTGTAAAGGGTTCCTGATACCAAAAAAGTTTAAGAACTGCTGTTACTGAAAAGCTGATCTTGTACTGAGGAGGGAGAAGCAGAAAAAATAGTAAGTACATAGTCAGCAAGAGAACCTCAAATGGTAAGAGATTACATGAACAGTAAGAAAGGGTGGTCTGGCCTTTAAAAAGTGATCAGCAAAGGCCTCTGTAAGGAGCTGACTTTAGTTCACTTTTACTCGGTCAGTACTTAACGAGGTATCATCTCCCTTCTTTTTTGATCTCCCCTGGCTACATTAGGGATCTCTCTTGTATTAGGAGGGAAGACAAAGTATAGTTTAATTAAATTTTCATTGTTATTTTGAATCTTGCTAGACTCAAATTCAGAAAGGATTAATTTTTCAAGTTGAATAGAAAGTATTCAAAGCATATCTGCTTTAAAAGGATCTGGGAAATAGTAGCATACAGCCCAGATTAGCACACTGATCTAAGTTATATGACATTTAGCAAGTTACTTCTCTGTATCATTTTTCTCTTCTGAAATCATGAGAGGGTTGCTTAAGATCTCTTCCTTTTGTTTTTTACTAGTTCTGTGATCTGAAACATTTATTGTGAAATCTATTTTCTTATCTATAAGATGGGGAATAAATGCCTATCTTGGAAGCGCATGCAGGTGGTTAAATTATAGTATGTGTAAACCACTGAGGACATTACCTGGTACATTCTAGGTGCTTAATAAATGTTTGGGGCAGCTGTTTTAATGAGAGTGGAGGAAAGTCTGCTTTGTCTCGGTGTTTAGCTTACTGACCCTGGAACTCATTGAGACTATAGCAGCAAGAGCAAAACCAACAACAGTCAAGCTCCAATGAGAGACATGACAATTACGCAGGAGAACTTAAATAGAAGGGTTAAGGAAGTACAAGGGCAATGCAATCCAAATTTATGTGGTCATTCCAACTTCAGAGAAAGGAAAGGGAAGCAGCTACTCCTGCCATCAAAACCTCTCTTCCCTTGTTGGACATTGAGGGTATCTACCTGAGTAAAAAGTGCTTTAGCATATCAAGACATAAGGTAATTTTAGCGAAACCAAATTCATGAATTAGAACTTGGTGAGTTCTCTTGGAATGCAGTGCAAAACAAAGATTGTAATTATGAGAATAAAATATAAGTGACCAGAAGATAGATCCAGGAGAGTCAGTATTAGAATTCTCTGAAGAAAAGAACTGTGCAGATGCAAAAAATCAAAGAACATTTACAAGAGAAATCCACAAAGGTAAAAGACTTGAGCCTTCGTATTAAAAAGACTCACCTAGTGTTTGGCAAGTGCTAATGGCATACACCTAGATGTTCTGGTGAAGATTTCTTCCAGAGATAAAGAAAAGAGTCCAACAAGCCATCTATCGGGGGGAAAGGTTACCTGTAAAGGAGTAAGAATAAAATGACATTAGGTTTTTCATCTGCACCATTACATGTCAGAAAACAGTGAGCAGAATTTGCGTAGTTCTTAGGGGAAAGGGGTCTGACTAGAATTCTGAGCTTGTGCAGTCTGTGCCAAAGCTTCAGACTGCTACGATTGGGACTTAATCACTTATATGCTGTTTCTAAAAACTTTCTTGAGGTACTCTGCCCATACCAAAAAATGAATCATAATTAAGGATTCAAGGGGAGAAAGAGATGGCTATTTGCCTTGTGATATAGTTGTGAGAAGTGAAACCAGAATGGTTGCAATTGGGTTTGAAGGATTGTTTTGACAGAGTTTTGAAGTTTAGTACAATCTTTATCCTGGCAGGTGGGAAAGGGAACGTTTTACTGTCAGCGTGTTAATAGGCTTGCCTTGTTTGGGGAGATGTTAATACTTTCATTTTTGATGTTAATAAAAAGTTGTAGATTCAATGTGAAATAAAAATATAAGGATAACAGGTAGTAAAATAGAATTAGGATAGAGAACCGTGCTGTCCAATAGAACTTTCTGCAGTTATGAAGATGTACTTGTACTATTTTTCTTTCCCATCAGCAAAGTATGAGAGTTTCAGTGCTCCATGTCTTCACCAGTGCTTGGTATTCACTGTTAAGGTTAGCCATTCTAGTTAGTTTTAGGTTACTAATCCTAAAATTTGGAGAACATATTAGATTAATGGCAAATTATTTCTCCTTTGGTTTAAGAAAAGCAGTAGGGATTTTTTGGGAGCCAAGATTATGATTTACCCACATATATTTGACTGTCTTCATTGTCCTACCAACAAGACCTAGCCAGTTCATAAAAAACACTCTGCCGTGGCCTGATGCTTAGGAGAGGGGTCCCTTTAAATCTCTGACATCATTTCCTCCTTATCCCCTCAAACCCTGCCCCCCGCCAAAAAAAACCCAAAAAACGGATAACTGCCTGCTTTGCAGAGAACATGGAAACTCTCAGAACCCTTCTGCACCTCTTACACCCTGAGCGAGGCAGCTTATGTCCTCTCTGTTCTTACCATGGAGAAGTATCTCTTCCGACAAAGTCTAGTCACTCTGTCTTGAGTTTTGAATCCCCCCTCATCTTACCAAGGACTTTTATTTTATCACATTGCTCCATTTCTTTGGATTACCCTCTTTTCTGGACTCTGTCAGCTTTCACTGTATTCAGGTCTTTCCCGTTTAAAATATAAATGAAAAAAGGAACCAAGTAAAAAACTCCCAGAGGCCTTCCAGCTACCATCTAACTTGCCTCTCCTCTCCACAGTCCTACTTCTCAAGTTAACAGAGCATCCTGTTCTGCTTTCTTTAGTCTGACTTCCACACCAGCCGCATCTCCAAGGTTGCTTTTGCACAGGTCACCAGGAACTTCTATATTGCCAATCCATGAACACCTTTTAGGCCTAATCTTTACTTGATCTCTCAGCAGATGCCACATGGTTGACTTGTGTTATTATTTTTGCTATTTCCTTACCATATTTTTTTAATGTAATTATTTACACCCTGCTGAGGTTTATAATATTTAGATTCTAATTTGTAATTGTAATGCCTTATAGTTTCAGTCTTAGTTCTGTATTTAAATGGCGTAATTTTTGACTAACTTTAATCCTTTTACAACAGGATCACTATTTCTAAATTAATTATTGACTCATCACCTGATTTTTTTTTTTAATCAAGTAATTTTCTTAAGGGTTCATGGGTACTATATTCCTTGAGTTCTTGCATGTTTAAGCATGTCTGCTGGTTGCCTTTTTTAATTTTGTTCCCCAGATTATAGAAATAATACAAGTTTCTTATAAGAATATAATAAAGCATAATGTATTCTAATATTGTTGCATATGAGTTTTTTTTTTGAGTTAACAATAGGTTACAATCTTGTGAAATTTCACTTGTACATTATTGTCTGTCAGTCGTGTTGTAGGTACACCCCTTCACCCTTTCTGCCCACCCCCCACCCCACCTTTCCCCTGGTAGCCACTAATCTGTTCTCTTTGTCCATGTTTAAATTCTACATATGAGTGGAGTCATACAGAGATTGTCCTTCTCTATCTGGCTTATTTCACTTAACATAATTCCCTCAAGGTCCATCCATGTTGTTGCAAATGGGACGATTTTGTTCTTTTTTACGGCTGAGTAGTATTCCATTGTGTGTGTATATGTGTGTGTGTATATATACACACACACACACACCACATCTTCTTTATCCAATCATCTGTTGATGGGCACTTAGGTTGCTTCCACGTCTTGACTATTGTAAATAATGCTGCAATGAACATTGGGGTGCACAGGACTTTTGGAATTGCTGACTTCAAGCTCTTTGGATAAATACCCAGTAGTGGGATAGCTGGATCGTATGGTAGTTCTATTTTTAATTTTTTGAGGACTCTCTATACTGTTTTCCATAGTAACTGCACCAGTTTGCATTCCCACCAGCAGTGTATGAGGGTTCCTTTTTCTCCACAACCTCTCCAACATTTGTTACTATTTGTTTTAGTTATTTTTGTCATTCTAATGGGTGTAAAGTGATATCTTAGTGTAGTTTTGATTTGCATTTCCCTGATGATCAGTGATGATGGACATCTTTTCATGTGCCTGTTGGCCATCCGTATATCTTCTTTGGAGAAATGTCTGTTCATGTCTCCTGCCCATTTTTTGATCGGGTTGTTTGATATTTTTGTTGTTGAGTTGTGTGAGTTCTTTATATATTATGGATATTAAGCCTTTGTCAGATGTATGACTTGCAAATATTTTTTCTCAGTTAGTGGGTTGTTTTTTTGTTTCAATCCTGTTTTCCTTTGCCTTGAAGAAGCTCTTTAGTCTGATGAGGTCCCGTTTGTTTATTCTTTCTGTTGTTTCCCTTGTCTGAGAAGACATGGTGTCCGAAAAGATCCTTTTAATACTGATGTCAAAGAGTGTACTGCCTGCATTTTCTTCTAGAAACCCTATGGTTTCAGGTCTCTGCTTTAGGTCTTTGATCCATTTTGAGTTTATTTTGGTGAATGGTGAAAAAGAATGGTCAATTTTCATTCTTTTATGTGCACATGAGTTTTTATATATCTTCTTAAATCCCTATCTTCTCTTGACTTCTGAGATACTGCCCTCTCCTGGTTTTCTCTCACCATTGCTTTCCTTCTCAGTTCTTTAGGCTTTTGCAGCTCCTGTGGGCCTCTGCCAACAGCATTGGCCACACCTGGGAGCTGGTTAAAAAATGCAGAATCTCAGGCCTAGCTGTAGAGTCATTCTCATTCTACATCAGAATCTGCATTTTAACAAGATCCCGAGATGATAAGGAAGCACAGTAAAGTTTGAGAGCTGTTGCAGTCTATGGCCCACTACCTTTTGCTTTAATGAACTCTTAAATCTTAATGTTGGGATTTCTTTTATTTTAGGCAAGCTCCTCTTCTCTGTGACTTCACATAGCATCTGTGTGTTAACAGCTCCTCATCTCTGGTCTTAACTCTTTTGTGTATCCACTGCTTTTTTGATTAGACATCTCACAAGCATCTCACTCCTACTTTGTGTTTCCTCTATCA
The DNA here is from genome assembly GCF_041296235.1 of Equus asinus. Taxonomy (NCBI): domain Eukaryota; kingdom Metazoa; phylum Chordata; class Mammalia; order Perissodactyla; family Equidae; genus Equus; species Equus asinus. The sequence goes on along the minus strand of NC_091817.1, from coordinate 16,466,704 downwards.
TCATATCTCAATATCTAGCCTAGTGCCTAATAGGTTCTGATTATAAGTATATGCTGTTTGTAACCAGGGATGGAAGCCTTAAAATACAGTGGTACTTTGCTTTTCACATTTGAGTTAGGGTTTGCATTTTCCTCTCCCTTTACTGTGTCGTCACCTTTGTTCAGACTTCTGTTTTTACGGCAGCTTTCTTTCAGGTCCTGTGTCCTGGGCTTTCTTCACTTAAGATTATCAGTCTTACCAGACACATAACTCTTCTTCTATAGCTACAAAACTTTCAGAATTATCTTCAGGAAAATAAAGCTTTTTGGAAAATATATACAATTTGAAAAATTTTCTCTTATTACTTCGCTACAGTTCTGGAAACTAAAAAATAGGTTAATTTTTCTTCTTAGCATTGTTTTATAATGAAGTTTGATTTTTAACTTCTGGCATTTTAAGCTGTTGAATTTTTAAGGAGACTTGCCTTAAATTTTTGTCAGTTTGTGAGAAGTAAATCTTAAAATAGAAGCGACTTTTAACACTAATTTAACAAACATTTTCTGCATAATACCCATCACAATGTCAAATTTAGAAGGTTCCTTTTTTTGCAAAAAGGAGTTGAGGAAAGGAGGAAAGCCTTGAAATGTTGAATGGAGAAGTTTTACTTAACCCATCGATTCTTCGTAATAGAGAGCAAATTCCTAATCTGAACCTCTACTTTTATTTTACAATAAATATTATGTCATTTCTAGGAATAATTTTTGGACAAGTAAGAGGGGTAGTGGTATTTGCATCCTATCTTTTTTTACTAAATTAAGAATGGGAATCTTATTTTGACTAATTGTTTTCACAATTCTCAATCAGACTAATCTCTACAAAGCACATTCTTTATTGTTCCCTTTGAAGGAAATATAGCTAAAAATCACCAGTATCCTACTACTCAGATAACTCACTCATTGGTCATTTTGCAGGAGGCAGTCTTTCTGATTTCTCATGCATCACCCCCCTCCCCCCCCCCCCCGCCCCAAATACCTCCCAGGTATGTTCTTTCTGTAACTTGCTTTACAGTACATTGCCATCCTTTTCGCTTTCTCCAGTTTAAACTTTTGTACTTAACTGTGTTAACTTCCTGTTGCTGCCGTAACTAACATTTTCACAGGTTCAGTGGCGTTAGGATGTGGATGTCTTTGAGGGGTCATTATTTGCCTGCTGTAGTAGCATTTGTAAACTACAAGAAAATGGTAAGCACAACATTGTTTATTAATTAGAGTAGCCGGGCATGAGCTTATGATTAATCAGAGAAATTCTTCATCAGTCATTTATAAAAGGAAACAAATGTTCTCACATGAAATTGAGAATACTACTGCTGTAAGTATGTTATTAACATGTGGCAAAGCAGTGGTTAAATGCTCTGAAATTACTAAGACAACATTAAAGGCTGATTCTAAAAGTGTTTTGATTTAGATTAAAATCTCTTTAAACCTTATACCAAACTGGGCTTGAGATGTAGGCTTTAGAAAGTGTAGATAATAGTGCACTCGTGCTAAAATTTGAATTTTTGCTAACTTTGGGATATGTGGGCTTATCTTAGTGTAATGTAGTTTTTGTGAGATTTTTAACTATTCTGTCTAGTCTAGAAATTCTGTTAAGGTTCATTATGCTAAAAATTAGTTAAATGGCAGTTGATCTTTGGCGGGCATGTTTGGTCATCTTTACAAGCTAAAGGCATCTTTTGAAGTGTATATCTGGAACCCACAAGCTCTAGCTCTCTAACTAGATGATGACCTCAGGCAGAGCAAGAAACTTTCAGAGGTCTCAGGTGAATACTTACATATTTTGGCATATGTACCACCCATGGTATACATAAATTATCTGTCTCCTTTAATCCAGACAAAAGCCATGGGAGGCTGGAAATATTGTCCCAGTTTTAAAGCTGAGCAGGTGGTGAAGACTGGGTTTTAATCCAAGTGTAGATGACCCCAGAACACTTCCACTTTTACTGTCCTGACTCACTTGGTAAGTTTAAAGGTTTGTCCATAGGTTAATAGTTTTCAGACGGTGCTACAAGGCTGTCTGCAGGTCCTTTGGAAGTTTGGAGAAAAATGAAATTTTTTTTTTTGCTTGAGAAATCAGTTATCCCCTTTACTTGTTTTATGCATTTGGATTCTGTCTTAATTCTGTTTGGAAAGAGTTTCTCTGCCTAAAATATTTGAAGTCTCCTGTGCTAGAAACCGGAGACCTATCTAGGATGACTGTGTGTTAGAAAATAAAAACGTAGGTGATAGTAGTTTATATTTGTCAATGGACAGACTAATTTCAATTATATTTCTGTTCCTAATGATATTTTGTGTAGCCTGATACTAAGATGAGGTTGAGGTGATTGAAGAAACTATTAATAGGATGGGGAAGTGATTAGAGTTAAGATTTGATACTGAAAGTGGGTCATCTGCAATTTTCTGCACTGGGTTTACTCCCCACACCAGCTTGTGCTGTGTTTAAAGGCTGCCCTAAGCAGGATGTCATTACAGGTTAAACCTCTGAATGCACTAGCTGACACACTGCGCATCTGAGACCCAGGACTTTATTGGGGCAAGGGTAATGCTTGTTTAAATGCAAAACAAGCTGCTCTGTTTAATGAGGCCGTTTAAATTGGCCTTCCCAGAGTGGGAAGAGAATATAATCTCAATTTGGAGGTTAAAGTAGGAGTTAATATGGTTATGTGTGTTTACTACTCTCACTGCAAAGTCTTGTCAAAGGGAGAGGGAAAATTTAAAATATGGTGCCGATAGGGGTAGAAATGTAGACGTGAGTTAGAATTGAGGAAATGTAGTTGACCCCTAGTAAATAGTTATTGAATGTAGTGGGGAGAATGCTTTTACTCTATAAAAACTTAAGAGTTTGCACAGTTGATCAGGAGAGGGCTTGTGTGGCGGCATATTTCCCCCATACTCTTTGTAGCTCTTGGGTTGAAACCATACAAAATTGCCAATATCCGACTATTTTGGACTACATAAACAGCGTGTTTCGACCTAAATGTATGCTGGTGGAAATGCTGAGGCACAGTGTCGCTGGGGGTAGTAGTTTTGCCCCGCTGGGTGGGAGGTGGGTGCTGCGGTGCCCTGGAGTTGCCCTGGGCCCCGTAGGGTGGAGCTTGATGCCCCCCACCCTCTCTGCTGCCCGCGCAAGGGCGGGCAGCGGGGCCTGAGACCGGGAGGCGCTCTGGGTTGCAGTGGGCCTTCCTAGTTGGGGCTGGGCCCCAGCCCTGGCTTCAGGTGGCCTTCCCAGCTGACCGGCTCTGCGACCACACACTGCAGCCACGTCCTTCACCCGAACTGGCCGGAGCCTAGCTGATGAATCTGGGGAAGACAGACTTCCAAGACAGATGGAGGTTTAGGGCCCAGCAGAGGACAGCTCAGTGATGGCTCCCATTTTTGGAGTCTCAGGCACATTTGAGCTCCCCGGGAGGTGTGGTCAACCCCTCAGGGCGGGAGAGGCTTTCTGTCTCCTCCTCCTCCTGAGAAGTGAATGGAGTGTCCGGAGCAGGGTGCTGACCTTCGCTTCTTGACAGCCTACCCCGGGCATGCTTAGGAACAGAATGTGTCCAGGAGGGGCCTCTGTTACATTGTCTTTGCTTCTGGGGGCAAGGCTGTGAGCTGCCCGACTTCTCGTGACTGGGAAGTCTGCCTTGCCTTTTCTGTGCTCCTGGAGGAGCATCTTTCTCACATGTTTACCAGCAGCTGGGACAAGGAAGAGAAAAGGTATTAACATTAAGAGACCGCGTTGCTTAAACTGAAACGAGAAAGTTGTAAGCCAGTGGAATCTGACTGGATCGTGGAATGGCTGCAGCATAATTGAGCTCACAGTGATGTTTCTTTTGATCTGTACTTTTCTTAGGTTAAATCACACTTCACATTATGTTGTGACTTTGCAGGACTGCTGTGTGGTTGGGATTCTTTTTCTCTTTGAAGATGGAGCTAGGTTCCCAACTTTGGAGCATTGGGAGGTTTTAGCAGCTGCTATCTTGTAATCCCTCCATTGACCAGAAATACCAGCACATTCACTTGTTTTCACACTTTGAATGGGAATTTAAATTGTGCTTTTTCTACAATGTTTGGAAAAATAATAAAGATATATTGTAAGGTGAGCCCGAACTATTGATGGTAAACGTATAACTGCTTTGCTAGGTCAAGAAATTGAATTGTTTTCTTGCTTAAGTAAGTTATCTTATGTTGATTTGATCACACACTGAGTTTACTGCCCCTGCATGTGATTAGCTGTTTTGGTTTAGTGACTTGAAAGGCATTGGTGTCTTAGACTCAGGCAGCTGCCTTGCAGTTATTACGTTGCTCACTCAAGTGAGCAGCATAACATGGATCATGAACTAGGCATACAGCATACATATAGGGCATTTGGGCAATGCTGAGCCCACTGTTTTACAAGTGACCTAAAATGATGGATCTTCATATGCACATAGCATCTCCTCAGCGGGAAACTGGATTACAAGAGAGTACCTTTATAGTCCCTTTGTTGGGCTAGGACACCTGCTGTATACAGGGCTTCAGATGGTGGAAACTGATTCATGTGGTCCACGTGTTGAGCCACATTGTGATGGAATTCTGCTGTACTTTTGTTTCCCTTTGAACTTTAGAGACAGTGGAATTAACCTTTTTTTTCTCTTTGTATCCTCAGCCCCCATCTAAGGTTGTCTATCCTTGAGTAATCTAGAACCCAAATTGCATTTACATGGTCACATTGGTACCCAGCATTGTTTTTTTGAAAGTTAAATTCTTTGCAACAAAATAATTATAATTGAGCAAACATTAAATTTGAGGCATTCAGTTTTAATTTTGTAGAACTGTCGCTTATAAAGTCACTGGGAGTGCATTCTTAGCACGTCGACTGCTCTTTTGTCGTGCCCAAGACAAATAGTGGCCTGCCACATCCCAGCAAAGGCAGATTCTTGGGAAAAAGTGCTTCTTTCATCTTTCATTCAGTCTGACAAGTTAGTCAGTCACATTGTGGATCATTTCTTCCAGATGACCTCTCTCTCTCTTAAACACTGTTTATTACTGTGCTGATAAATGCTCCAGCAACACTGGTGAACTCGAGGGTATAAGGAATTCTTTACCAGTTGACTCTAATCCCCAAGCCCCAATGTTGTGTGTCTCTCTCTGGTGCTTTTATCTTTACTTACCTTCTTTTCCTGACTCTCCTTCTCCTTTGCAAATTATTTCTGATTTTTATTATGGAAGTAGAATAGAATGATTTACTTTCTGTAAATACCAGACTAAAACCTTTTATTTGAGGATGGCCCTGCATTTCTCCTCTATCCCTCTTTTGAGGGAGGCACTGATCAGTAGGAAACAAGATGAATACCTAGCTGATGTTAACGTTCTAGAGGATGAAGATGGATGAGGGGATGGCAGCAGGCCCTTCCCCTTGTGACACTCTCCATTGCCCAAATATGCCTCTAGAGCAGATAACTGTTCACTATTAGGAGGAATTCATCAAAGTCAACACCCTGGTGATCCTTTGGATCACTTATAATTCCCTGTAGCTTTCAGCAGCTGACACAGAATGAGAAAGGAATAGACTCAGTTAGGGGAATTGAACACAGAGATAGCGGAGAAAGTGCAATCAAAATAGATTTGATTGAACTTCAGCTACTTGTACAGAGTTTCTTAGTTGTTTATAGTCCAATTTCTCTTTCAGCATTTATTCCATGTAGTCCATCCAGGGACAATTTCTAACATTTTTTAAAGAAAGTGGATTGTAAATGTGTTCTGGAATATTTTGAAAAGAGATTTTATCCAGTGTACAACTCCTAATAATTAAAAGGTATATTTCATGTCATTTATGTTTTTTTAACCCTGTTTTCCTTTATTCTGTTGCTCACAGTAAATTTTGCACGGTGCTTAAGTATTTCTAGCATGTAAACATTATTATAGAATAAGTTATAGTTGTAATTATTTTTCTCCTGCCTCCTTTTATTTTTATTTATGTTTTTTATTACAGAAATGAGCCGTCAGACTGCAACAGCATTACCTACTGGAACCTCAAAGTGTACACCGTCCCAGAGGGTGCCTGCCCTGACTGGCACAACTGCGTCCAACAATGACTTGGCGAGTCTTTTTGAGTGTCCGGTCTGCTTTGACTATGTGTTACCACCCATTCTTCAATGTCAGAGTGGCCATCTTGTTTGTAGCAACTGTCGCCCAAAGCTCACATGTTGTCCGACTTGCCGGGGCCCATTGGGATCCATTCGCAACTTGGCTATGGAGAAAGTGGCCAATTCAGTACTTTTCCCTTGTAAATATGCCTCTTCTGGATGTGAAATAACTCTGCCACACACAGAAAAAGCAGACCACGAAGAGCTCTGTGAGTTTAGGCCTTATTCCTGCCCGTGCCCTGGTGCTTCCTGTAAATGGCAAGGCTCTTTGGATGCTGTGATGCCCCATCTGATGCATCAGCATAAATCCATTACGACCCTGCAGGGCGAGGATATAGTGTTCCTTGCTACAGACATTAATCTTCCTGGTGCTGTTGACTGGGTGATGATGCAGTCCTGTTTTGGCTTTCACTTTATGTTAGTCTTGGAGAAACAGGAAAAATACGATGGTCACCAGCAGTTCTTTGCAATTGTACAGCTGATAGGAACACGCAAACAAGCTGAAAATTTTGCTTATCGACTTGAGTTAAATGGTCATAGGCGGCGATTGACTTGGGAAGCGACTCCTCGATCTATTCATGAGGGAATTGCAACAGCCATTATGAATAGTGACTGCCTAGTCTTTGACACCAGCATTGCACAACTTTTTGCAGAAAATGGCAATTTAGGCATCAATGTAACTATTTCCATGTGTTGAAATGGCAATCAAACATTTTCTGGCCAGTGTTTAAAACTATTGCATTTAATTTCACAGAGAATAAGGCACCCATCTGCCTGCTAACCTGAAACTTTCGGTAGGTGGAGGCTAGACACGTGAAGGTAAATAAAAGGAAAGGCTGTTAAGTACAGGAAACAGTTGCATGTAATAACACTAATATATTTAAAAATAAGTCAACAGTAAACCACTGAAAAATATATATATATACACCCAAGATGGGAATCTTTTGTATTAAGAAAGGAAGCATTGTAAAATAATTCTGAATTTGTGTTTGTTGTAGGTTGAGTGTACTGTTGAAAAATATTGGGGTTTTTGTTTTGTTTTTGCGTGCGTGAGCCTTTGTATGTGTGCGCGTTTGTGTGTGTGCGTGTTTGGTTTTTTTTTCCTTTAACTGACAAGCCATGTTGAGTGGTCTTGGACCACTGCTTTCCCCTTACGTGAGTCAATACATAGTGCTGCTGTGTGTGTATATTTTTTTGTGTGTATTTGCTAATTTTTATTAATTCTAGTTTTTCATTAAATAAATTTGACTTTCTTTTCTGTAATTCAGGTTCTTCCTCACCTTTTTTTTGGTACCTTTTTAAAGTTAGTGTCTTTTTGATATGTATAATTGTTTATGGTAAAGTTTATACATATGTGTTCAATACATATTTTCTTTCCCCCATTAATCAGTTCATTAGAAATATTTTAAATTCAGCTATTTTGTGAAGATATGAGTTCCAAGAAAGGAAAGGTAACATCAGAAGAATTATCAAAAGCTATTTAAAGCAGCTATAAGATGAGCTCTCTTTTTCCCTCCTGTTGAGTCATCCCTTCAAACTCATTCTTTGAAAGGTTAGGGAGTACTGATTTTTTTTAAATACTGGGGAAAAAAAAAATCAGCCTTTCCCCCCCTCCCCAAATATAGTGGACAAATCACATGTTTAAAATTTGCTCTTGTATTTATTGGTTTTGCAAAAGAAGGCATCATCTTACACAGTATTTGTAATTAAAAGCAAATCATTTGTTTAAAAAAAGGCAGTTTGCAAAAAAATGTTTTTGGTCTTTTATAATTCTCATTAAAAGAAGATCTGGCAAATTAAAAACTCTTATGTGTCTGCTTTAGCTCTAAGTTTGATTAAAATCCAAAGTTGCTCGCCTACTCAGTTCTGTACCTTCTAGCCAAAAGCATTGTGTGCTGTATTTGAAGTGTGCTAGATGAGTTTTATTCTACAGCAAAAGAATGGGTTATATGGCCTCTGTTTGGATTACAGAGTCTTGTTTTTTCTTCCCTTATCATTTTGATTCTCACAACTCTGTTGGGAGACTCATTAGTGAAAATACTGATCACTTTTTTCCCTCTTAAAAAAATAAAAATGAGTTAATATTTTATACCCTAGTGGTTATGAGCTTGGGCTCTGTAGCCAGACTTCCAAGGGACCTCCACGGCACTCCTAGCTCCAACCCACTTATGAGCTGTGAGACCCTGGGTCCTAGTTTCCTAGCATGTGAAATAGGGTTAATTATGGTAGCTGCCTCAAAGGGTTAAATGGGGTACAAGTAAGTTACCCTAGAACGGTGTTTGCACATAACAGGCACCTAACAGATGTTGGCTGCTGCTATTATGCCTTTAGCACCGTGTGGTTAACTGCTTGCTAGTTATTCTGAGGAACGTGGCAAGATTCTGAAGTTGCCTTCTGAATGGCCCAACATCATTTTATTTTATGGGTACCCTAAAAACGTAGACAGTCAGTTAAAATTAATTTGAACTTTCCCCTTATCCGATCATCACCAATTCTGGATAACAGAATTTACTCCTATTAACCATTTTCAGGAAAGAAGACTGTGTAGTCTTTTCTCTACATAAGCGTTATTTTTTGAATTGGTTGAAACAAGTGCTTGTGCGGCAGTCTTTGTGGCGAAAGAGAATAAGTCAACCACAAATGTATATCCAGGTCTGTTCCTCTTAACGTGTGTTTAGAAAAGCAGTTTTCCTCCCTCATTTAATAGTTTGAATATTTTTGTGGAGGTATATTATTTTGTGTTTTAAAAATACTTTTTTTAAAAGTTTTTTTGATTATAAAAGTATTATGTGCTCAGTAGATAAACTGTGGAAGTTAGAAAATGGCACACAACAGAGATGATAATGTTAGCCCATCAGAGATGACTGCAAACATTTTTCTTTTCTAGTCCTTTATATTTACATGTGCTTACACACATTTTGAAATCATGTAATTTTGATCATGTAATTATGTAACTGCCTCACACTTCCATACACAGCATGATCATCTAAGCATTTCACCACATAAGCAGTCTTAGAAAAGCACCATTTTGGATAACTTTTGTGAGGCATGACTATAATTCTAGCCAGTCTCCTGATATTGGGTATCTGCTTTGTCCAATTTGTCCAGGTAAATCTTTTTGGCTATTTCTGTGTGTTTTCTGATTCTATTCTTGAGATTCTTTTTTATTTTCTAAGGTCTTGATACTGGCATTATGGTTTTCTGGAGAGGCTTCAGTGGATGGTAGCAGTGAGGATTTCCCATTTCATCGTAACCTCATGTTTTGCTAATTGATGCAAATTGAGTAAATTCTGTGTGTTGGACAGCTAGTAAGGTTGACCTTGTGATATGTAACTATATTTTTTTGAAGTCATCTCCATTATTCTTGGTATACAGGGATAATGAGACCTACAGCCATGTTTCTGGGTCTGTTTGATTGGATTTATGAGGTCTCTGGTTCTTAAATCATCTCTATTATAATCAATAATCTACTTTCTCCAAATCACGCGCCTGCTCCTTCTTTGGGTGTCTTGGTGTTTTCTCTTGGGACTGTATGGGGTGGAGGGTCGGTGACGCTCTTGAACTTTGTTCTTTTGCTTTTGTATTCTTAAACTTGAATTTATCCTGTTAAATTGAATGATGGGCCAGTTTAATGTGTTAATGATCTTTGGAGAACAATTTTTTCTTTTGCTCTGAGTGATTTTTATTACATGTGTGACCTTTTTTTTAAGGCTCAGATGTCTGTAAACTTTAAAATTAATGTCAGTGGCTCTCGATTATTTTGGGTTACCATAAATCTTAGTGGCCCCCCTCCGCCACCAGAGCTCAAGAGCTCTTTATATCCAGGGACATCTGCAATGATTCTACTAAGGGTGGAATTTTATTTCATTCAGTTTCCTGAGAGGAAGAATTGGTAAGTAACCCAAATTAAAAAAACACTGCATCAAACTAAACATATCTGGGGGTCAGTCTGCTGTATTAGAATTTGAGTAAGAACAGAACATAATAGGGTGAATTTAGTGTATGACCTACCAACTAGTACCATAGTCATTTATGTAGGTTTTACAAGAAAGGTACAGATAGAGACAGAGTATTATGGAAACGTATAGAGTGAATGTACTGGTAGAATCTTGGTCATTGCCCTCCCCACCTACCCACTCTGCATGTTCCAAACATAAAGGATTATTTGCTGGTTTACTCTTATCATCTGAAGCTGGTTTGATCATTTACATTTATCTAAAAACAGCATCATCCCAAAAATTAGTTTAATACTATCAAGCAGCTACTAATATTTGGTGAACAGTGTGGGCTGCAGGTTCTAACTGCCCGAGTTTGAATCCTGACCCTCTACCTACCAACTTTTATTTAATTTTGCTCTGCCTGGTTCCTCCTCTGTAAAAAGTTGTAATGGTGTATACCTCATACAGGAATGAAGATGGCTAAGTGTGCTATAATGTGCTCCTCTTTATGCCTGGCACCATATTCCCAGTGCCTTGCTGAATCAGACAAAATCTTATTATTACAGATATAATTAGGCCTTTCTGAATTCTGAAAAGCATAAACAATGGTATGGAGGAATACTTGGTTTTATAAAGTCACATTTGACAAGCTTGCGCTGTCCTGTTAAGATTAGGGTTAGGCTAAAGGGTTTCAATTCCTATTGCCTAGAAATGTACTGACAGTAAGTTACAGCTGAACTTACTTAAAACTTTTTAATAGGAAAGATTTTCTCTTAGGTCCAAAACTGTTAAACACATTCTTTACATCACTGGTAAGTACAAACCATACCTAATATGTTCTAAATAAGTGAATTTTCATAGCAAATAAAGCTTTTCCTAGAATTAAAAAAAACAAAAACTTTTGATAAAGCTGTTTTAGAACATTTCAGTGGTCACTCACAGGATTACCTATGTGTCTATTCAGATCCTTTTACCATTTCCTTCCTGTTGTAGCGTTTTTCTTTTAATTTTTTAGTGCGATTTTCACTGTAGCATCCACTAAATGTTAGTGAAACAAAAGAGCATAGCACCGGCTCATAAACCATGAAACTGGATAATGACTATACTTCTATAGTCTGGATTTTTTTTTAAGCTGCTGGATAAAATTTTCATGAGGCTGGGTGCTCAAACACAATTCATTTTTGCCAAAATAATGTGAGCTTGAACATGTTACTTAATCAAAAAAAAAAAAAACAAACTTGATGTTTACATCTAATAATTCCAGCTGAAATAAACTTTAGATCTGGAAAGAGAAGTGACAAACTTAACATTGTGGAAGGTTTATCATTTCAGTGGTTCCTAAAATAGGAAAATACGAAGTCAGCCCACTCTCCCCTCAGCAGTTGATTACCTCACGTCATGGCTGACTTTGGTAAGGCTTAAATGTGGACCCGTCACCTATTACAGGAGTTCCTGGGGGTGGACGTCACTAGTCACCACCTCCACAAGAGGAGAAGCAGCATCTTCTGGATGGCAAGCAGCCACTACCAATCACAGGTGGCACTCATTTGCATCCCCACTCTTAGGAAGAGAATCTGTGCTAGGACCAGAATGCAAATGTTGACTGATGTCAAGGGAAGAAAAGGAAAGAAGGAAATCTTTGTGTTTCACTTAGGACATACACTTATTGCTGCCTCTTGTTTAAAAAAAAATTCAGGTACGTTTAGTATCCTTTAAATACCACTCTCATGATCAGGAGACCTTAACTATGGTCATAAATTTATAGACTGATGTTAAATATTTTAGGATCAACCACTTACATGGTGTTTTTCACTCTATTTGCAAATAGGTAGTCAAAAACACTAAAGAACTCTGCCTCTTTCATGGTTTGCAGTAAGGTTCAAACAGAAGGGACACGTGGCAAATGTGTGCCTCCAGCAGACAGTATAGATTTCTTGATTACCAAGGCACTGAAAGTTTTTAGTTTTAATACTGAAAGAGCGTTAAAAAGCCTGCACATAAAAAGCACGTGGAGTACTGGTTAAATACTCAGATCCGAAGACTGACTTGTAGGTGTACCGAATTGGAATTTCTGAGTTCATCAGCATTTTCAATTAAAAAACCCAGCTGACTGTGACAGAAGGGATCTCTGGCTAACACTAAAAACAGTGCTAGAAAAAGTCCACATCACTAGTAGGGAAATGTAAATCAAAACCAGGAGGTGCTACTTCGCACCCATTAGGATGGCTATGAAAAAAGGAAAAGTGCTGGCAAGGATGTGGAGAAATTGAAACCTTTGTATATTGCTGGGAATGTCTAATGGTGCAGCCACGGTGGAAAAGAGTTTGGTGCTTCCTCAAAAAGTTAAGCATAGAATCATGGATGTGATCTGGCAGTTCCACTCTGGGTCTACACCCAGAAGAACTAGAGCTTGGGACTTGCAGAGAGAGCCGTACAGCCATGTTCATGGCAGGACGATTCACAAGAGCCAAGAGGTGGGAACAACCCAAATGTCCATCAGCAGAGGAACGGATAACGTGACCTGTGCACACAGTGGAATATTAGAAAGAAATGAAACTGACACATGCTACAACATGGATGAACCCTGACAACGTGCTAAGTGAAATAGGCCAGACACAAAAGGACAAATATTACATGAGTCTACTTACACAAGGTACTTAGAATAAGCAAATTCATAGAAACAAAATAGTGGTTACCGGGGTGTGGGGGAATAGAGGAACGGGGACTTACAGTTGAATGGACACAGAGTTTGTTTAAGATGAGGAAGTTTTGGATATAGATGGTGGTGACGGTTGCACAACACTGTGCATGTAATTAATGATAAAATTTATTTTGCCATGCCACAGTAACAAACAAGTGAATAAAAACTTAGAATTAAAAAACCAAAAACCATGCTAGAGAAAGGTCATACTGTTAAATGTCATACACATCAGGGTTTTCTCAGCTCCTCTGGAAAGGAAAGGCATGCTTAATAAAGCCAGAGGGCACAGAAGATGCCCTGCTGCTGTTGCCAGACAAGTACAAAGTGCATGTTCAGGACTCCTGAAGAATACAGATAACTTCCCACTTTTTTTTTTTGTTTGTTTGTTTTTTTTTTTTTTATTTTTTTTAAAGATTTTATTTTTTCCTTTTTCTCCCCAAAGCCCCCCGGTACATAGTTGTGTATTCTTCTTCGTTGTGGGTTCTTCCAGTTGTGGCATGTGGGACGCTGCCTCAGCGTGGTCTGATGAGCAGTGCCATGTCCACGCCCAGGATTCGAACCGACGAAACACTGGGCCGCCTGCAGCGGAGCGCGCGAACTTAACCACTCGGCCACGGGGCCAGCCCCGATAACTTCCCACTTTTTAAAGCATGCCTGTTGCCACTGCTAGATGGCACAAGGCAGAGCAGTTTGGATGTGGATTAGCTCCCTCTGGTTGCTTTAAACGAAATAACATCATAGTTTCTTTCTTTTCCTTCCATGTAAGATGACTGAACAAAAATGACAAAATTACAATAGTGGTAAGATGGTCAGTGAAATGTTCTCGTAATTCCTGATGTGTGCACGCTCCCACCAGCCATAAGCCCCGGATCTGGACTTGTCTTCCCAAACACTTTCAGATTTTACTAGCAGGTCTGAGCACAGTATGTGGCTAACTCACAGACCCAATTCTCATCCAAGAATTTCCAAAGTATTTTTATATATTTGTTCTTAGATTTTGTAATAGAAGATTCTAAGTCCATTACTGGCTGGAATGATAATTAGAAATTGCTCAATGTTATTTTACACTGTAGTCTAACTTCTTCTTCACAGTAACACTGACTTAGGTACTGTTATTTGCATTTTACAGGTAAGGAAAGAAAAGCCTTACATCCTAGTTATCCAGACCGTGGATTGAGTCACAGGAGAAGACAGGCACGGAAAAGTTTACCAGATCTGGGAACTGGCACAGGCAACGAAGAATAGAAGGGGAGGTGGCAGCAGTCAGTATATCAAGTGTGGGATCATCCCAGGATGGATGGCTGCCTCCCTCTGGGGGCTGGACTTTTTTTCTAAGATGACAGGCATTCACAACCAGTGTGTTTCTGTGATGTGTGCTAACACATGCCATTCTGCCCAATATAAACGCTGTTCTGAGTGCTCCCTTCCCTCAGCATAAGTATTGGGATGTGGAGACCTCATCATCGAGTTCACTCGAATACTTTATTTTCCACAAAGACTAATCGTTAACTATTTCATCTTTGCCCAGTTCCCCGTCTAATGATTGTTTTCAGGATCCAGTAAAGTCTGCAGGTGCAGCTGCTAAGATAAGGTCTATACCAATGGTTCTTGACCTTGACTACGCATCAGAATCACCTGAAGGGCTTATTAAAGCAGATTTCTGGGCCCCATCCCCAAAGTTTGATTCAGAAGGTCTGCTGACGGGTCTTGAGGATTTATGTTTCTAGCAAGTTCTCAGGTAACACAGCTGCTTCTGGGGACCACAATGAGAGCCACTGCTATATACCTTTCCAGGGACAGTGATGATCCCACTTAGACAAGAACTCAATTTCTATCAGTTTATTGAATTAACATTTCTGTAATGACTCAGGTTTGTTACTGTTGTGATTATATTCCCAAATTAGGGACAATTTGCTTACCCTTCCCAGTATGAATAAAATCAACCCTGTCAGTACCTTTTGGCACTTCCTAATTTAAAATTCAGCAAAGTTGAGATTTGGACCTACAGTTTGCTATTTAAGAGACCAGGTCTGGCCTTGACAGTAAAGCCACCATCAAAAGCTGCATTAAGAACTTCATCCAGGCAGCTTGGTGTGACAAAACTTAAATCCTGTCGCACGTTGCCTGGGATTTCTTCCAGGTCTTTTTCGTTCCTCTGAGGAATGATGATCCGCTTCAGTCCTGCTCTGTGCGCTGCCAGCACTTTGTCTTTGATTCCACCCACCTGTCAGGAGAGAGGAAAGTCACTAAGGGTGATGATCCTCCTCAGGCTCTGAAAGAAACCCTGACCACCTTTCTTTCACTGCTATTTTAAAACATTCAAATCATCTTCCATTTTGTTATAGCATGAGCTAGGAAAGCCACTAAAAAGGTTAATAAATAGTAAATTCTTTACATTTCAATTAATGTTACATTAAATCCTTTTAATGGGGGAAAACTCAATTTTTGATGGGTGTGAGCACTTCTGTCCATGATTCATTCCTTTTTACACTGTCAAGGTTAACACTTTTATCCACTCTGTAATCACAACCCTCTTATGTATAGTTTGATTCTGATAAAGCATTACGTTATTTTGACAAATAATCTACGCTCTCGTGGTGGTTTTAAAATACGCCTGCAATGGTCTCCCTTCAAAAGGCAGAGTCTAATTCCCTTCCCCTTGAACGGGGCTGGGCTTAGTGACTCATAAGAACATGTGGTGGAAGTGATGTTATATGACTTCCGAGATTAAGTCATAAAAAAAGGAGAGCTTGTGCCTGGATCTGTCTTTCTTGGATCTCTTGCCCTGGAGGTAGCCAGCCGCCATGCTTGGGTGACCCAAGCAGCCTAAGGAGAAGTGCTCAGGTGAGGAATGGGGCCTCCTGCCGACCAGAAGCAATCTGCCAGCCACGTGGGAAGAGGATCCCCCAGGCCCAGGTAACCGGGCGATGACTGACCTGGCCCGTGTCCTGGCTGGGCGACAAGAGACCCTGAGCCAGAAGAGCCCAGCTAAGCCTCCTGAATTCCTGACCCACAGAAACTATAAGAATCAATATTGTTTTGGGGGTGAGTTATGCAGCAATAAATACAGTTCTCAATCATGCCATCTAGAACCTGCAAGGCTTGGAGACAGCCCTCTGACCATGTGCTGCGTCAGACTGGCAGCTGGCGAGGCCCTCCTGCACGGCTACATCCTGCCCCACTGCCGTCCATTCAAGGGTTCTTGATGCTGCTCAAGTGCACTTTCAAAGTACCTTCTTCAGAAGGTGTAAGACAGGCATTTTCATACATTCAAGGAATCTGTTTACTTTGCTTTCACACTTGATAGTAAGGCTGTTATAAGACTAGATATAAAATCATTTTTCCCTTAGACTTTTGAAGGTACTGCACATTTGGTGTCACTGATGAGAAAGATTTTTTCCTTGGTGATCTGAAAAGTTAAGAGGATGAAATCTTCTTTTCATTCTGAAGATAACCTTAAATTCTAGGAAATATTCCATTATTTCTTTGACAATTTGTTCTACTCTGTTTTCTCAGTTCTAAATCCAAGAGCTCTGTCTTATCCTCTGTTGTTGAATTACGTTTTCTCTAGCCTTAGCCTTTCTCTTAAATGCCGCCGCTTTTCTTCACGTCTCGTGGAAGCGTTTCAAACTGAAGGCTTCCTCAGAGCTGCCGTGGCTTCCCCGGGGGTGGGCAGCCTTTCCGTGGGTGCTCATCTGCCCTGAGAGCAGGCACCGAAAGTGGAGGAGCCATGTGTTCTGTGGAGATTCAATGAATCCCCTCTAGCTTTTGGTTCCCATCCATCTCCTTCCTGCTCTCCTGGTCTCTGCCTTCTGGCTCGGAGCCGGTGCTTTTCCCAGACTCACGCTGGGAAGGCTCTCTGTACCTCTAACTCTGTGATCAGCAGGACACTTCCATCTTCCAGAAGTTGGCTGACCTATCAGCCGATGACTCCCAACTCATTTTTGAGCGTTAGAATGTGTTCTCATTATTCCTTGCTTAGTCTCCTATCTTTAACCAGGAGACTGAAGAGTTTATGGTCAGTAAAGCCCTTGCTCGTTTCCCTTCAGCAGCACCTTGTGTTAATCGCTACTGCCACTTGAAATGCAGTGCCTCCGTGTAAGGGGAAGAAAAGAGATCAGCCATTCCTTTTAAGTAGAGATCTACAAATATAATAAATAGGGTTTGGAATATGACTTTCTGGTTTAATTAAATTAAAAAAACTGGGGAACTGAGAGCATTTTCAGTGATCTCGGTGCTTCTACAATCTACTTTCACCATTACCTCATAAAACAAAGGCCTTCTCAGAATAAAGAACATTCCTTTTTTCCCCCTCATTTTGTTATGAACCTGCCAAAATTTTGTCATGGACTGGCACTGGTAACTAACCACTTAAAGCCCTAAATGATCCCTCAAGTTCCATACATTTTCTCAGTGTTTTATCAGTAGTTTAGGATATGGACTGGAGCCCCAAAGCCCCATATGGACAGACTTTTTCAAAATTTAGCAATTAGATGTGGTTAGTCTTTGTTACAGTTTCCATTTGACACTACTTATTTGTCCATAAATCTATCTGATAGGAGGATACAAGGTCCCACAGGAACTTAAAAAGGTAAGAATTGGGCTTAAAGTTTAAAAACAGCTACTAACACAGTTTGCTAACTACAACAAAGCCTCAAATCTTCACCTGAACAGCTGATATTTCTCATGATCAGACTGATTTTTTTCCCCCAGCATGTCTTCCTAAGTAGAAAGGAAAACATGGGAAAAATCGTCAGTTTTTCTTTTATCACAATTTAAAAATATGAATTAGTTACAGGTATAAAAATTTAATATGGAGGGCTGGCCCGGGGATGTAGTGGTTAAGCTCTGCTTCAGCAGCCTGGGATTTGAGGGTCTGGATCCTGGACGTGGACCTACGCACTGCTTATGAAGCCATGCTGTGGCAGCATCCCACATACAAAACAGAGGAAGACTGGCACAGATGTTAGCTCAGTGACAATCTTCCTCCAGCAAAAAAAGGAAGAGTGACAATGGATGTTAGCTCAGAGCCAGTCTTCCTCACCCACACAAAATAATAATTTATATGTGTTTAAAATAAGGTATTCATAGGAAGAAGGCAAAGC
Organism: Equus asinus; assembly: GCF_041296235.1. Lineage (NCBI taxonomy): Eukaryota > Metazoa > Chordata > Mammalia > Perissodactyla > Equidae > Equus > Equus asinus. The sequence goes on along the minus strand of NC_091817.1, from coordinate 16,448,812 downwards.
ACTATTAATTTAAATTAAAAATATTAATTAAAATTTAAAAATCATATAAATAGGTTTCGTCACACTTACTGGAAGAACAAGACCTCTCAGTGTAATTTCTCCAGTCATGGCTACATCTGAACGGACCAGCCGCCCACTGAAAAGGGAGGCGAGACAGGTTACTATGGTAACTCCAGCAGATGGTCCATCTTTTGTGACAGCTCCAGCTGGAAAGTGCAGATGGATGTCTGTGTTGTCAAGAAGATCAAAACTTCCAGAAGCTTTAAAAAGGAAAAAGTGATTTTAATGTAGAAAAAATAAGCCTGCTTTTTCTCCTAAAAAAGAAAATCAAAGGGATAAAAAATCAATGTTTTGGGTAAATGAATCCTTCAAAATGTTAATGGGTGCTACAATTAGAGTGAGGGTCTGAAAGCACAGTTTCAGTCTATTCCAAGTATGATTAAAAACAAGACAGACTCTCGGAATTAGTTTCTTGTTAAGGCATTAGCCAGACAGTCCAAAAATGGGAACTAGAATTTTCACAGGGGTTCCAAATCAGAAGTTTGTACTTTACTGAAGGTATAACTAATAATTTAAAGCTCCTCTTAATCTTTGTCACAGGACTGTGAGATGCCTCCTGGATCGTGATCCAAAGGCGCGTCTTTGCTCACAGCTGCATCCCAGCCATGGCTAGGTCACTCACCATTAGTTAGATGGTACTTCTTGGCGTTGCTGCGGAGCCAGCTGATGGCGAGATGGGCAGACTCCTTCATGACGTCCCCAAGCTGGCCAGTCAGGGTTAACTGACCTTCACCATCCATTCGACTTGCCTCCACGAACATGATTTCCCCACCTAAGGGAGTCCAAGCCAAACCTATTGCCACTCCTGGCTGACTCAGACGCTCAGACACCTTGAGAGAAAGAAGGAATGATCGGTTACGTCAGCAAGAGCCAAAGTATTTTCAGGCTGGCTAACCTAATCACCATGCGCTGCAGGAGGCTGCTCCTTCCACGGAGGGCCTCGGTGCTAGCCACACGTCACAGGACTTCTTACCCACATGATTTGGAGTCACACCCACCACTTACTATACTATGCGGCTTTCTGCCAGAAGGAAAGCTGAACTTCCTCTGTGGCATCTATCAGAAGCAATTTTACCTTAAAATACGTGTGAATAACTTTGATTCTTAAGAGCCATATCAGGTTACACATGCCCTAATTTTCAAGGAACAAACCCAATTGTTTTATCTACTTAAATATTTTTATTAGGCTGCACATTTATACACACTCCAAAACCTGACTTCATTTTAAGTAACCATGAATTTGTTTTAGAGTAAAGACCCTCTTTCTAACACACATTTAAGATGTGTTAGCTGCAGAGGCCACGTGTGAAAGTGTAGATTCAAACCTTTTGCTTTTACTTCTCTGCCACTTCTTACTTTCTCCGTTACTGCTGCATAGACATACAATGTTGCTTCGTGACGGCCGAGATCCTGTCCCGTGTGCTCAGAGGCCCAGCATGCTGCCTCGCTGCCATTTTGAACTGAACGCATCAGTCACCTGACATTACGAGCCGAGGTGATGCGCCAAAGAGGTTAACACATCACGTCCACGTTACGGAAACACATAAAAAGTAACAGTTGAAAAACAGTCCTGGTAACTTTTATTGCACCCTTTGAGCTTCCAAATTTCTTATCCTATAGAATTTGTGTGTGTCAGAGGAACTGAGCACAGTATGTCAAGCCAGCACTAAACCAAATGCAAGCTCTCTCCCCCGAGAGGGACTTCTCCTTGAGGAACAGCGGGTTTCTGAGTCTCTGGTTGCAGGGCTGGGTCGCTGACGCTGATTCCTTTCTCAAGAGGCTTAGATGGTGACAATCCTGATTTTAAAACTTACTCCACAATCATGTGTGACATTCACTGAAGCTATTGGACATTTATTTTTAGCAGTAAAATAAAAGCCTATTTTTAAAGTTGGTTTTATAATTAAAAAATTTACTTCTAATGAACTTCATACGATAAGTGAGACTTGAAGGCCACGCTGCAGCGTAAGCTGACTGATGCCGGGCAGCGGAGTTCACTTCCCCTGGCTTTTGTATGTGCCCTGATCTACATTTACTTGAGGAGAAAGACACAAAAGATCAACAGGCAAAAGATCACTACTATTTATGGAAAAAACAGAAACAATTATTTATAAAAGTGTTCACAACACTTGTTTTTTCTAATATAAACCCAATTCTCTACACCGTAATGAACACCTACTTTGGCTAGAAATTTGCCAAGGGTTCCTGTTTTACTACATGGCTCTTTCCTAGGGCTGAGTGAACTCATCCTAAATAATTATCCTCAATATAATGAATCATGTGTTAATTTAATAGAAAAAGCCATTTGGCACAATTTTGTTTACTATAACAAAAACAATTCCTTTGTTACAGCTAAATCCTCAAAACTCATGTCAGAATAATACCAAAAATGTCCCCAAAGGATCAGGAGTAAGATTCTTGTTGATTACCATGTTGCTTCAAGAAACCAAACCAGTCTTCCAACACTCTCCATATGCTGGAGAGTCCTGGTACACTGGGTAGAAGTAACACTGTTCAATGAACGGAGAGGGCGGCAGATGCACAGCCAAACCCAAAACATCCAGGCTCACACCCACTTTATTCTAACCTGACAGTTTAAGAATTCTAACATCAACCAGAAGATGGGGCTAAGGACAAATCTGTGTAACGCAACAGCAACACACATAGGTGGGGGGCCTTAAGGGCGTGAGTCCCCATCGCACCTAGAGTCCCTGTGCCCGAGGCTCACAGCAGTCATCTAAGAAGTAAAGAATCTTTAATCCTCAGACCTGAAGTCAGAGGCTTCGAGGACATGTGTTCTGAAATTGTAACACTCAAGCGCCCAGCTTCTGTGTATTTTTCCCTCAGAAATGAGGAGAGTGCACGTACACGTGAGTTTAAAGGGTAACATACGTGCTCCTTTCTTGCTCTTGAATGCAGTTTTCCATCTTAACCCCTTTATACAAAACAGTCTGTATCTTCTAGCATTCCTTGTAAGTGATTCAACACAAGAATTTTAAAACTATATTTATCTAGCAGTACTTGCCTATCAGTTTGTAATTCTTTACTGGTTTGTGGAATCATCAGTTACATCAGCCAAGACAGGGCTTAGAATGTTTTTCCCACTAGATGTCACAGTGGAACATGAGTACCTCAAGTTCATTTTTGTTGTTCACTTTCCCACTGGTACATCCTTGCACTTCAGCTTCCTCATCTGTTAACTCAATCTTGTTCAAAGAAATGGTCAGTTTCTTCTGTAGTAATTCCATCAATCATGTAAATATGCAAACTGAGGAAGTATTTAAAAATTTAATGAAAAACCTAATTAATAATAGAATATGTCTTATAAAGTATGGCTGCATTGTTAATACTTCAATGATAGCAGTATTTAAGCAGCATTTAAGTAATCACTGCCAATTTCACACTGTTCTTCCCTCTTGATTAACTACAAATAGTGCTATTTGATTGAAACAGTAAATATGTACAACTCTGTGATCCTTCTAGGCCCAGGGCAACACTTCCACTTGTATTTCCTCCTGCAGCGCCGTCAGAGTCAGGAGTTTTACAGTTATTCACAGCGCTTTACCAAGCATCCTGAGCCAGGCTCCATTACAGATCAGAGGGGTCTACAAGCGAACGCCTCTGAGAACTGACGGAGTACTTAAGGACATCAGACAAAGGGGCCGTTATACTCCAGCACAGGGAGCGCAACCAGTGTCTACCGAGCGCTTCCATCTACACAGAGCCCTAAAGAGGCCAGGCCCCTGTCTGAGGAGCTGGGACAGGTGTCAGACACGCCAAGTAGTCTTAAAATGTGGGTAGGAGTGTGTGGGGCAGAGAAAGGCCAGGAAACCATCATAACAGAGAGGCCAGCCAATGCCAAGGCCTGGAGATACGAATTATATTGTGGCTACTTTCTTTCCAGAGACAAGCACGGTTCCCTGCCAAATGCAACCTGAGCTGTCAGATGGCTGTGGGATGGGTGCAGGTTCCTTCTGCAGTGATGTTTACACCACAATTGGTTTCTTTTATAGCTCATCTAGGACTTTTTATGCTCCCGCCAGGGTTGTCACCACAGCAGCTATCCATCTGTCAACTTCTTTACAGTCTTTGTACTAAGATCCCAAGCCTGAATTCATGAATATTTGATTGTTCTAGCTGTAAATTTATTTCAGTAGCGTTCAGAAAAGGGAAGGTCAGATTGCCCTTCCCTTGGAGAGGCGCCGGGGTCTCCCGGAGCCATCTCTCACAGCGGTGCTAGCCAGCCCCAGGCTGGCTGACCCTCCACTGTTGAGAGCCAGCTGCTTTCAGAGCCTTCTGCCGGGGACTTTTCCTGGCACAAGGAACTCATGGGGGGCCACTGGGCCAGACTGAGTGTGCAGCACTGGTGCTGTCTTACACAGCGGCGTGTGGCACAGCATGTTTAAATGGCGTGGAATGGAGAGGTAGTTTACTGCCACAATTCTCTTGGGCACTGTGTCAGTGTCTACACCCTGCCCATTTCTGGCACCTGATTCTGTCTGTGTGAAGGACAAGCGTACTGACAGAATCTCCGGGATTCACCTTTGGATGGTTCTATTCAGGACACTTCTTAAATTCTGCCATGTTTTTCCTCTTCTTCGCTTTTTATGTTTTTAAGGGCAGTGGCCTTTGGAAAAGGACTTTTCATACACTGCTGTCAGAAGCCAGCACTGAGGCTTTAATGCAAGATGCGAATGGAGGCAGGAATGTGCAGATGCGCACTCTTGGGATTTACTGGCTACACAGAAATATTTGTGGCTTGGATGACTGGTTTTCTGAGGCTGAGGATGAAAGCTATCCTGGAAAGAACAGAGCTCACTTGTTCTGACTGTGTCACTAAATTTACAATCATGAGTCTAAGACTGTTACCCCCAGAAATAAACAGGAACTCTTTTCTGTTGGCTTTTTTTTTTGCCAGATAGGATATGCATCTAACAATGTGGAGGTTTCTCCTGGCTTCACTAGGCTGAAAGTGAAAATTGTAAGATTCTCATTTCCCCTCCCAAAGATGTTCATGTAATCAATGAAAGTTAACTGCAACTGAGTTTACCACTGTTAACGGCAGTGTCATAAACGATCAGATCGGAGAGCTGGGACTGGAATCCTGCACCCTTCTCAGTTCCTCCAGGTCTGATCTGGCCCCGGAAGGTGTTCTGAGTGAGCTGTGCTGTGCCCGCATGCGCCGTGGGATGAAGTCTCTGTGCTCAACACTTGCGCCTCCTCCCGTCTTTGCCGCTCTTCCTCTTGCAGTGAAGGAAGAGATTTGTTTTTTAAAAGTGGGTTTAAGTGATCGTGTTTCTTTAGGAAACTTTATTCTATTTGAAAAGGTGACTTATGATATTATTCCTAAATTTGAAATCTAGACTAAGTTCCTAGAACTCACTTTTTAACCTGTTTAGAGAATTCTAAAGGGATAACTTATTAAAGTGTGTCTTCTCACCTTTCTTCCTCACTGCTAGTTTGCTACGTCAGTAACATTTTTGGTACTAATATTTTTTTGCAGACTCATCTTCAATGAAAGTAAAGAACAGTAAGAGGTAGTAAAGGATTATTAAATGAAGTATAAAATTAGGATTATAAACACAACAGGGATTTTTTTGGGTGACTGGGGATAGGTCTGTTTGTTTTTAAAGGAGTATGGTGCAGGAACTTGCATTTGTTCATTTTTTTAGCATGTACCAGGCACTATGGTGGGTGCTTTATAGAAATTAACTCACCAAATTCTAAATGCTGTCTAAAAACATACATATAATTGCCCCTATATGTCAGATGAAGACATCACACTCAAGCAGGCTTATCACTAAGGTTTATCACTTAGAGAGTAAGAGGCCTCCTTGCTGCTTTCACACCTTACTCCTCCTCTCTTCTACTAAGCCCCTGCTTGTGGCAGCCGCTTTTCCCATCTTCATTCTCTCCTCACTATCTTCTACATTCAGAACACCCTTTTCCTTCCTGACCACCTGAGCCCTGCTATCCTGCTGGGTGTCCAGCAAACACCGGGTGCTCATCTGCAACCCGACTCCTCTGTTCTCTAAACACCTCCTTAACTCCAAGAACAGCTTCCTCACCTTAACTCACTCACTCACTGACAGGTCCTCATCACATCAAAGAGGAAGCAGATATCCTCTGAAATCTGAATTTTAAACATCTCCCTCCCTGACCATCACCTTCTTATCCTCACTTGTACTCAAGACCATTAACTCTACCACCTGAACATTACATACCAGCTCTGTCCTAGCTTCACTTCTCTCTTTGTGCAACTAACATATCTTTGTTCCATCATTATAATCTTTTCCTCGTAAATAAGTCAATATTCTTCCCCGTTCTTCATTATACCTTGCAAAGGGGTATCCTCATTACATTTCCTCTACTCACACTATGGATCCCAGCCCATCTCACTTCCCCAGACTTTGTTGCTGTTGTCCCACCTCCTCCAGCAACATTAGTCCCACTCTTTCCACTGGATTCTTCAGATCAGCAAACATGATTCTATTTGAAAACACTGTCTCTCTGACATCCATACTCCCTTCTAGCCACCTCATTTAAATCTCTGCAATCATTCATTCACAGCCAAACTTCTGAGAAGAGTTGCCTACACACAAACTCTGTTTCCTCCCCTCCCATTCTATCCTCAGCACACTCCCAAATCTACCATCCACACCACTCCTTGCGAACCCACTCTTTCAAGGTCCCCGACAACCTCCACAGTGTCAAATCGAATGGACAAATAGCAAACACATCTGGATGTTCCGTCCTTCGAGAAAGTTTCCTCCCGTTTTCATGGCAGCATATTATCCTTGTTTCCTCTTACTTGACTGCTTGTTCCTTCTCAGTCTCTTTGAGGGCTCTTCCTCCTGTCCATGACCCTAACTGTTGCATTCTTCAGGGCCTGCTCCTAAGCCACCTGCTCTTTTCTGCATATACTTTTTCCTTTGGTAATCTCAACATTTCTGGGACTTTAAATATTCTCTCTTTTCTGACAACTCTGCAACTTATATCTCCATTTTGGATCTCTCCTCTGAGCAATGGATCTGCGTGCCCAAGTGTCTCCACTCTGATGCCTCACAGACAGTTCAAATCAGAGCTTTCCCTTTTCTTTGCACTACTCCCCCACCCCGAGTCTTGCCCTTCTCAGTAAATGGCCACACAGATACCCTGTTGCTCTGGCCAGAGCCTGGAAATCCCTTGGATTACTGTCTCCTTTGTCGCCGTGTGTGGCCCACCAGCAAGGCTAGCAGGTCTGCCTCTAGAATATATCTCAGGGATAGCGGGAGCAGTTCCTCCCTAGCTCATACCAGTCTGTTTGTCTTCTTTACAGCATCACTCTCAATTTATAATTATTTCTTAACTTGTTTACTTCCTTTACTAAAGTAAGCTCCATAAAGGCAAAGATCACACCTTTCTGGTTTACTATTGTATTACCAGCAGCACATACTAGGAAACTCTTTCTAGAAGAAATGACAGACCTTACACTTTTACCTTCATGGAGAATACAGGCGTTTAAGTCAAAAAGGTACCTTACAACGTCTTGGGATCACGTCAACATCTATTTCAATATTCCTAGTATCATCTCTCCCTCTAGATTCTTTACCTGGGAGAGTACAAAGAAGAGAGACAAGCCTGGCCACTGTGACTCTTGGCAGAGAACAGAGGAGCTGCTCAGGTGTGCCTATGCTCCATTTCTCTAATGTAATAAATAGCACAAGCCCTGGAGCCCATCAGGCCTGGGACCAAATCTCAATTCTGGCATAGTGCATTTTCTCGCAAGTTACTGAAACACTCTAAGCCTGTTTCATCTTCTGTTACTGGAAAGACCGGAGTGAGGAGCAAATGATGTATCATTTGTTAGAGGTCTTCATAGTGGCTGATACTTAATACATACACACGGGGAGGGGCCAGAAGCCCAGCCCACCTTCTCCCATTCCAAAACAGAGCACTAGAGTTGGTAAGAACAGAAATGAAAATCTGATGTACAGCAGATGCCTTTTGTTTTAAAAAACCTGCTGTACTTCGAGCCATTCTCCTTCAGCAGGAAAGGTCAGGAGTTAGCTTGGTCTGACAGGATACTGTGGCAGAGTGGAAAGAACACCGGACTTGCAGTTGGCTGATCTGAGTCTGAATACAGGCTTTACTAATTGCAGCTTATATGAATTTGCATGATTCATTTAGTCTCTGTGTGTAAAATGGAAGACTCCTAGCATTGGGACGGCCCTCATGACAATAAAGAAATGTTCCATAAATCTTAATTTCACAGAGGCAAAAGTTGAGGCATAGGGTGGTTAAGTAATTTGGGGCTGAAGCCCAGAGACAGAAATCCCAGGCTACAGTGAATTCTCTCAAGTGTGGAAAAGATGAGCAAAATGTTTCAAACTCCCAGACACCAGATCTTCTATTCTAAGATGCTGTTTATACCTTTCAGACTGATGATGGTCAAAGTGTTCACAGGTAATAGCTCAGATACTACAAGGAAAATAAAAGAGTTTCCCCAGTGACATCAAACAAGGCTGTTAGGCCGTTTCTATGAAATTTCTCACTTCTGTTCTTTTGGCTCTCTCTGCCAAAGCTCCAAGAACGCCAGCAACGCTTGCACACCTCGCAGCAGCAGCAGCAGCAATGCTGGGGTAGGAGGGCGTGCAAACAAACACGCATCTATCTTTTGTTTTTATTGTTACTCTAGTTTAAATTCCCAAAGAACTGCCGGAACGTACTGCTCTGGAAAGCCCAGAGAAAAAAGCCCATCAGCCATGCAGGAGTCAGAACCTGTTTACAGCATCACTCACCAAATCACGGGACTCCCTCAGAACAGAAAGGCAGGCTCTCCTCACTTTTCCCAACCAAGAAAAGTTTTGTTCCATTTCTTTCAACACTTCAAAATTTAAATCCATGATTTTTAAGAATTCGAGTAACCAAACTAATGCCTCTGAATCTCTTGTTCAAGACACATGCACTGTCAAGAGCGAAGAGCCTCCACCCTGGACCTGAGAGCTCTGCAGAGGCTCCTGAGCTCTGACGACCAGCTCAGAGTTTCAACAGATAAACGAAACGGGAGTGGGGACTATTTCCCCTCTCCTCAGTTTTAAGAGTTGAGGAACACCGTATCTGCTGGTACTGATTTCAAATGTTAGATGTACAGATTATCTTCTGCATAATTTGTCAGATTTATCTTCTGAAAATCTTTTTCCCTTAAACTTGGTAAAAGCTTCTGAAGAAAGCTGCTAAGTTTAATAGTGTAATACAATTTTTTTCCAGTAACTGACCTATAAAAGCTCATATAAGCATCCTAGAAAATATATCACAATGCTCAGCAGTTAGAGATTCAAACACCTATTTCCAACCAGTTGCCTCAACTCAGTCCTGGGTCCCAGGTTTCTTTGGCTGTGTGTTCTGGTGTGAGGGATGGTTAAGGGAGAAAGACGGAAATAGGGCTAGACCTGTTTGTGGGTTTAATCCCCCAAAAAACTATTAACAATGAAATGACAGATTCCTGAAAGAGGCCATCTGGGTCTGCATCAGAGCAGTCCGAAGCTAGCGTGAGGCTCATGTTTTCAGACATTCTGTACTAGGTTGTTTCCCCACATCCTCCCCCAAAGCCTTTGATACTACAAAGAAATCCTTAATTAAAGCACAAACAACAGGAATATAGAATTTCTAAGGAGGAGAGTCAGAGACGCGGATGGCAGAGAACAAGATCAGCCTGGGTTTCTAAAAGAGGATATGGCCAGGACCTCTGGATCTCTGCAAAAGCCATATTACCACCGTAAGCACTAAAATTCAATATCATAAACAAAAAGCTCCCAATCTTAAGGCAAAATTCAGCCCCCCAAAACACCCAATTCTACTTTTCTCCCAATCTATTAAGCAACAACCACAATAAACTGGTAGCTATCAACAAAGAAATTAGGATGATCACCTCCATTTCATACATCGGGGGCCCAAGGATGTCTTTCAAAGCATGGAAATCAATCAAAATCGGCATTTCAGGTGGTAGGGCCAAATCAGTGGTGTCACTGATAGATCCAGGTTTCACATCTTCCAGGATGTGTTCTTTGCAACCTAAGAGAGAAAAACTTATTTAGAAATTCTCAGAGATTTGCAGGCTTGAAAATTCATTAGCAGTAAAATTAAACAGCAGTACAGTGGACTTCAACAGTTAGTCGCCTTTGTGCATTTATTAAAGCACAAAATTCATGTCGGGCATCTGCGGAACTCAGGCAGATGAACCCGTATTTCCGGAGCCCGAGGGTACACTGACAGCATGCACTGCCTTGCTCACTGACTTTCGCTTGTTCATCATCCATCTCCCCCCACTAAAGTCTAAGCTCCAGGAGGGCGGCAGCCTGGCCGGTCTTCTTGCTAACCATTATATTCTCAAGCCAAGAACAATGCCCAGCATTAGTCAACTAATGGCCTTTAGAGGCCAGACACTGAAGGGTCACATGCAATAGATCACCTTGTACAAGACTCTGTTAGATCAACAGAATTCAAACTTTTCAATTTCCTCTTCAGAGGAGTTCCATCCGGCGTCCCATTTCCTGAGAGGCAGTGTGAACTTGGAAATGATAGAACCCATATAAGCAATGCCTCTTTTGTAAACATATAAACTCAACTCCAAGGATATCATTTTCCAATAAACTAATATAACTGGCAATGCCATGGTAAAAGAATATGAAGCCTGGTTTGAAATCCCTGCAATAATGGACTATTTCCTTTACCTGCCTACAAGCCCTGGTTGCTGATGTCTTGTCCAAGTATTGACTTGTTTTGGTTTGAGCCTAGACACAGACAGGGAGCAGGTGCCAACTGATCTATCAGACCACCTTTTCTATTGGCCTAATTCCAGTTTGTAAAAAAAAATATTACATAAGTCTGTAGTCAGAAATCTAAAATAAGTAGTGGTTTAAAAAAATGTAGGAAATATTTGGCTCCATTCATCCTCATTCCTAGCTTTGCTTTTCTTTTAGTTTTGCCATAATTCTTCTAGTTCCTGTACTATCTCAAAAAGTGTTTCACAATATCTTTATTACCTTTTTTAGATATACCTTTCCTTCTGGAAATGATTACTGTATATATTAATACACAACATATAATAATTATAATGTCACCTAAAACTGTCTATCTCTATATATTTATTTTGGTTTTGCTATGATTCTTCCATTCTGATATCTCACGAAGTTAAAAGAATTTTTTCTCTAACTCCTTTCCTTCCAAAAGCTATTCCTGAATATGTTAAATAATATTAGACCCTAATTTTAAACTCTAAAGATAACTGGAGACATCCTGGGGTGTCCCTAAATGACCCCTGTGTATTACAGCTTTGCTGTGAGCTTCAGGGTGAAGGGTTCTCTTAGTCCACTCTCCTGTGGGCCCTATGGGACTCCTCTTCAAGCCTGAATCACAAGCAATATAGGAGAGAAAACAGACAGCAGCTCAGATTTTCTGCCACTTGCTGGCTGATGACCCTGTGCAAAGCATTAGACCTCTCACTACCTATCTCTGCAGGATTCTTGTGAGAAAGAGAAAATCCTTTGTGGACTGCAAAGTGCAATGCACGTACTACATTGTAAGTGTATGTCTTGAGGTACATATATTCTCATAGCCATACCTCTGTAACGTCACTTGATCTTTCAAAGTTCGGCTCAACCTGATTCTAGAAAGTCTTCCCTCATCTTTCCAACTTCTTATAGTACTTATCTGTTTCACAAAATCTAGCAATTATTGGGTTACCCAGTAGCTTGTGGAAATGGGGGATTTTCTCCCTGCTGCTCTGACTGTAGCATAGCTAAGCAATATCAACGACCAAGGGTGAGAAGCACTCAAGAGATCAGTTCAGCTACATGCAGATTTCAGAGCAGAACGGAAATCAGGTGTCACTGCTTAATTCAAATTAACGCACAGAAAGGTCTCTGAAACCTCAGCTCGTACACAGAAGAGGCTGTGAGGTGCTTTAGCCTGTTGTACTTTTTGTGACAGGCTTTTCTGAGATCTAAATACTGCTGCCAGCCTGGAATTCTCTATCAGAGGAAGAAGTAAGCTGGATGGGCGAAAGCCAATCCACGATGACATAAGCAATGCTTCAGAACATCCAATCCCTTTCCAAGTGGAGGAGTTCAGTGCTTTGAGCACTGAGGGAGCGGGGGTGGGGAGACTATTTCTAATGCAACTAGACCGTATCATATAAAAGACAATTTACTCTAGGCTTTAGGCACAGCAGCTGTGATACGAAAAATTCAATAAAATTAGAACCATTCTGTGCTTCTAAATGTTCCATCATTAGAACACAAACCTCGAGAACTAAAGCTCAAGTCAAGAAAATGGTGCCAGCTAATCAGGAAAGACAGGGTAGCACTGGATTTTCATCTACTGGACCTTGTGTAATGCAAAGTGAGAGTAAGAAAATACTAGAGTTTCACAGAATGCAGACTTTGATTTCTCATTAAAACAAACAAACAAGTAAAACATCGCCTCACAAAGATGCCATTCAAGGAATGAGGCCCACGTTATAGCTGAACCTTCTGAGTGCTATGCACAAGCTTTCAAGTCCTCAGCTCTAGTGCCATGTGCCTCTCATCAGAAGCGATCACCAGCACCAAGAGCGACAGCGGCAGAACCCCTAGCATTCACTGCTGGCCTTGCCCTAGATTGTAACATTCAAGCAAGATAGACTTTTGAAGGCAAGGCAAACAAAAACAATAAAAAAAGCTCAACCTCCCAACATAACACAGAGCCTGTCCACAAACCCATCCTACTGGAATTGTGCAGTTGTCTTCTTCCACGCTATTCTCTTGAGCTAAAACAGTGGTTCTTAACAAATGATTAATAGTTACATGAAAAAATGATTATTTCACCAAGGAGGAAAGAAGTTAAAGTTATAAAAGCAAGATACCATTTTCTGGTTACCAAAATAAAGTAACGAGTAAAGTAGTTTAAGAAATGACAAAGATCAGTGTTAAAGTGAAGAGATCTTCCCAAGCACTGTTGCTTATGGAAACAGAAATTGGTTCAATCTTTCAGGAAAGCCTTTGTCAATACATTGAAAGCCTCTCAAATATTCATAATCTCAGACGGATTGATTCTGTTCTGCAGAAACCTATCCTTAAGGACATAAGCAAAAGTGTGGACAGTTGTTGTGCAGACCACAGTTTAGAAACAAAGCTACTGACTGCAGCACTATCTGTAACAGCGAAAGTTCGATCCAATCTGAATACTCAACATCGGGAACATGGTTGAGTAAACTGCGGTACATGCATCTAATAAAACACTACAGTCACTAAAATTGTTTCTCAAGTGTTTTTAAGTAATATGAGAAACTTTTTTTGAAACAACGTCAAAGTGAGGAAAGAGGAGGGTATAAAATTTCACACGGCATGATTTTTTACTAATGTAACATAACATAAATATATGAGAATGAATGAAATGATATAGTCCAAAATGTTAGAAATTATTCCTTCAGTTGAGATTAAGATTACATGATGAAATAGTTAATAGATAATAGTTTCCAATCCTGGCTCTGGATTCCTAGTTAGCCTTGAAAAAAGTTACTTTACCTTTTTGTATCTGGTTTTCTAATCAGTAAAACCATAATAATTATAAGCACCCTCAGAGAGTTGCTGGGAAAATTTAATAATGCTTAAAGCCTTAATATGTATAAATGAGAGGAAGTGAATTGTATATTTAGAGTAATATTGAATATAGACTTCTAAGACTCACGTCTTACTCCATAGGCCATTTCCTTGGAAGAAAACAAAATGCTCCCCACAACCTAATTCCACCCAGGGCCCACAGACAGGCCTTTGATCACAATCACATGACTGTTTGGAATCATGTAAGTTAAATATATATAAGAAAGTGGAAAAACAGATTCCAAGACTCTGCCCTAGGCTATTAATATATAGTACTACTATATTTCATATACTAAAATTCTCTTTACAAATAATTTTGAAGCATATTCTTAAAAGTAAAGTGCTACTGGGGCTGGCCCAGTGGCGCAGAGGTTAAGTGCGCACGCACGTTCCGCTTCCCTGGCCCAGGGTTCGCAGGCTTGGATCCCGGATGCGGACATGGCACCGCTTGGCAAGCTATGCTATGGTAGGTATCCCACATATAAAGTAGAGGAAGATGGGCACGAATGTTAGCTCAGGGCCAGTCTTCCTCAGAAAAAAGAGGCGGATTGTCAGCAGTTAGCTCAGGGCTAATCTTCCTCAAAAAAAAAAAAAACCCAAAAACAAAACAAAAAGTAAAGTGCTGTTAAACAGAGGCTGAAAAGAGGGGACGTGGAAAAATAAAACGAGTGGAATAAGCTAGCTCAACCCCACTCCACTTCAACTTTTTCTTCACTTAAATAAAATTGTTCTGAAAGTGAGAGGGAGTTAAGTTTTTTAGTTGATTTACTCTGCTCAGAGATATTTCCAAGCTCTTCTTTCACCACTATTATTAGCCTGTTCTGACCCAAATTCAGGTCGTAGCCAGGATGTGCAGGGAGGGCATCACCGAGGAGTTTAACAGCATGAAGGCAGCAGACAAGCGACCAGCACCAGGACGGCACCTGCCATGCACTCACACTCTACAGTGGCCACCCTGCAGCATGACAAACGTGGCCTGTGGCGATGGCTCCGGGCAAAGCAAGAGGGCACTGTGGGTGCACTCCCCCAGTGAGCTAAGCCAGACTCCAGAGTTGATGCCACCACAGCTATTATGAAAGGATGGTCTACGGCCACAAACTCCTCACCAGGAATGATTAGGCTTTTCCAAAGCAGCTGTCACCAGCACATGATCAAGTGTTCTTTTCCACCCACTTTTCCCCTGCCAGAGGAACATGATTTAAATAAAAACATGCCCCAAAGCTAAAGAATCACTGTGGGAAGGAGGGGGAAAGGAAGATATTAAGACGAGAGGTAAGGAGGAAGAAGAGGGTTAATACCTTAGGAAACTTCAGGAGCTTTCTGTTAAAACAAAAAACAAAGTTTCTTGCCTTCTGAATAAATCTTGCAGCAAATGGCGTCTCTTGGTGGGTGATCCAACCAATGAAAAGCAGCAGAGGCCAGGAACACAAAAAGGCCGCAATTCCCCGGAACGGGGCGGAAATGAAATTTACCTAACCTAGGCAGCCCTCGGTTATCGATAACCATCTTTACTCAAGACAGAAAATTTCAGTTATCACTTCTTATTCTCTGTATTCTGCTTAACTTGAAGCATACGCTCCATTCTCAAGCCCAGTCTCACGAGTCCCAAAGCCACATTTTGTGGTACAGCGACAAGAGGAACTCCTCCTTAGAGATTATGAAAGGAGTGTTCATTTTCACACAGTGGTGTTTTAATGCCTGCGGAGTAGCGATGAAGGATGGGGTGTACAAGTTGTGGCCAGCAATCAAACAGGGCCAGAAACGGGCTTAATTCCCCACAGATACTGCCTCTTCCTGTCATACTTGTAGGACATTCTCGGGAAATAGTTTCCCGAGAATGTCTAGATCTCATTCTAAGGCTTAACATAATTCAGGGAGCGTCAGGAACTCCAGAAGCATAGGATGGAACCATGATATATACAATTTTAAAAACTGGGCCAAAGTCAAAGATCTGCTCAAGCCTCTGGCCTATACTAAAAGAAACTGACACCCAGGAGGCTAAACCAACTTCCTGAAGTCCGCAGCACATCACAGACGGTATCAGCACTCCTGACTCCTGTCAAGGACACCTTTTGTCGCAACCTAAACTCCAGTCTAGGAAAGCTTCCTGTCGCTCAGGAGCTCCTTGACAAGACAAGGCAGCACGGTGCTAAATCTAGAGATTAGATTATTCTCTTCCTGTCTAAAAAGAATCAACATAATCGTTACTACATACACAGATTCCCTTCTATGACTGTTGTCAGAAAAAACTGTGAAAGACTTGGAAATGAGCAAAAAATAGATTACCAGGCGTTCTGTCCAGTAAATCCTTCCAGGTTGTCTGTGTTAGTTACCGCCTTTCAGCTATTTTTCAATTCTGTGAGTTGTAGAAAATGATAGTACAGTAGTCCCTCCTTATTCACAGTTTCACTTTCTGTGGCTTCAGTTACCTGCCATCAACTGTGATCCGAAAATGTGAAATGGAAAATTCCAGAAGTAAACAATTCATAAGTTTAAACCTGTGTGCCGTTCTGAGTAGTGTGATGAAATCCTGCACCATCCTGTTTGTGAATCACCCCTTTGCTGGATCCCCAACGATCAACAACGGCTCAATGATCCTCCTTCTGATGTGTCGTCAGAAGGTCAATAGCGGCCTAACGCTACGTCACAGTGACTATGTCATTCACCTCACTTCATCTGATCACAAAGGCACTGTATCATCTCACATCCTAAGAAGGGTGAGTAAGGACGATACACTATCTGAGAGAGGCCACATTCTCAACCCTGGGAGGGCTGAGAGCGTTCAGGGAAAGTGCAGAGTGGGAGCCAGGCCCTGAAGAGAGCCCTGAGGGATACGGGCACTGACGGACCGGCAGAGGAAGAGAAGCCAGCAAAGGGTGCCTTCTGTTACAGGAGATTGCTTAAATTCTTCTATTTTATTATCATTGCTAATCTCTTATTGTGCTTAATTTTTAATGATGCTTTATCATAGGTATGTACGTATCAGAAAAAAACATAGTACATACTATCCACAGTTTTCCGCATCCACTGGCGGTCTTGGAACGTATCCCCTACTGTAATACAAATGATTCTTGTCCATAGAAATGAAAACAAGTTGTGTCCAGTAGTGGTACAACTGATCCTCTCCCTTTCCCAAGAAGCTGGTTTTGCAAATTAATTTCAGCAATCCTGACTGCCTGTATCTACTTTCTGGACTCTCCCTTGAACCAGTTGTAACACTGTACTGGTTCTCTCAGTAAGTAATTAGTTAATTAAAATCTTTGACACACACTCATTTTATTTTTGTATGACAGTGATGATTTTGCCATTAAAAAATTATCATCCTTTAATACTGTATAAAATCACTTGTTTCAAAGAGTGAAAGACTTTCCCAGTAGCCGACTCTTAACCACTAAGAGTAGCTGGTATGTTTAGATTAAAAAATCTTAGGACTCCAGACAGATATATCAAATTGCTTTAGATACAAAAACATCAACCTTCCCATTTTCACTATCCCTGGCTTTTGGGTAGAGCCCCAGAAACATCCAACAGAGGTACAATTGATCCCCTTACCTCTAAGAGATCTTGGAGTCAGACAGCTTGGATTTGTGGTCCAGTTCTTTCCACTTACAAACTTTGTGACTTTGGGAAGTTTCCGTAACTTTTTTTTTAACTGCTTTTATTATGGTAAAATATATATAACATAAGATTGATCATTTTAACCATTTGCAAATGTACAATTCAGTGGGATTAAATACACTCACAATGTTGTAACCATCACCACTATCTATACTCAAAACTTCTTCAAAATCTCAGTATAAACTCAGGACCCCTTAAAAACTAACTCCCCATTCCCCACCCCACCCCCAGTAACCTCTATTCTCCTTTCTGTCCCTATGACTTTGCCTACTCTAGGTGCTTCATATTAAGTGGAATTATACAATATTTGTCCTTCTGTGTCTGACTTATTTCACTTAGAATAATGCTTTCTAGGGCCAGCCAAGCTGTGGCATATATACCAAAATTTAATTTCTTTTTATGGCTCAATTATATTCCATTGTATGTATATACCACATTTTGTCTATCCATTCATCTGCTGATCAACACTTGGGTTGTTTCAATCTTTTGGCTACTGTGAATAATGCTGCTGTGAACGCTGGTATCTGTTTGAGTCCCTGCTTTCAACTCTTTCGGATATATACCTAGGGGTGGAATTGCTGGGTTCTATGTAGTTCCATGTTTAATGTTTAACTTTGTGAAGAACTGACAAACTGTTCTCCATAGTGGCTGCACCATTTTACACTCCCATCAGCAATGCACGAGGGTTCCAATTTCTCTACATCCTCACCAATGCTTTTTATTTTCCATTTCTTTGATCACACCATTGTACTAGGTGTGAAGTAATATCTCATTGTGGTTTCACTTACATTTATCTAATGAGTAGTGATGTTAGGCATCTTTCTGAGTGCTTATTGGCCATTTGTCTATCTTCTTTGGAGAAATGTCTATTCAAGCCCTTTGTTCATTCTTGAATTGGATTAGTTTTTGCTGGGTGAGCTGTAGGTGTTCTTTTTACATTCTGGATATCAATCCCTTATCAGACATAGGATTTGCAAATATTTTCTCCCATTCTGTAGGGTTTTTGTTTTTTTCTAACTTTCCTGATAGTGTCTTTTGATGCACAGAAGTTTTTAATTTTGCTAAGTTCAATTTATCTATTTTTTCTTTTGTTGCCCGTGCTTCTGGTGTCATATCCATAAAAATCATTGCCAAATCGAATGTCATGAAGATTTCATCCAATGTTTTATTCTGAGTTTTATAATTTTACCTCTTAAAATTGATCAATTTTTAGTTAATTTTTGTATAAAGTATAAGGTAAGGGTCCAACTTCATTCTTTTGCATGTGGATATCCAGTTTTCCCAGCACCATTTATTAAAAAGATATTCCTTTCCCCACCGAATGATCTTGGCATCTCTGCTAAAAACCAACTAACCATATAAGTGAGCCTTTATTTCTGTGCTTTCTGTTCTATTCCATGGGTCTCTATGTCTGTCCTTATGCCAGTACCATACTGTTTTAATTACTGTTGCTTTGTAGAAAGTTCAAAGTTGGGAAGTGTGAGTCCTCCATTTTGTTCTTCTTTATGAAGACTGTTTTGGTTATTTGGGGCCCACTGCAATTCCACATGAATTTGAAGATTGGCTTTTCCATTTCTCTGAAAAAAGCTATTGAAGTTTAAGAAGAGATTGCATTGAATCTATAGATTGCACAGAATTTGTAATCTTTAACAATGTTAAGTCTCCCTATCCATGAACATGGGATATCTTTCTATTTACTTAGGTCTTTTTAAACTTTCCAGCAATGTTTTGTAGTTTTCAGCATACAAGTCTTTCACCTCCTTGGTGAGATTTATTCTTAAAGATTTAACCCTTTTAGATGCCATTGTAAACAAAACTGCTTTCTTAAATTCCTTTTTGGATTGTTCATTTCCCTAATGTCTTTAAACTTCCACTTCCTCACCTGAAATGAGAGAAATAATACCTACACTTCAAATAGCTGTTATAGCAGTAATGGATATAGGATATATAGGAATAATGAAAGCATAGTGTAGTCACTGACTTTAGACTTGGAGCCGGTCTGCCTAGGTTAGAATCTTAACTCTGACATTTACTAGCTGTGAACACTGGGAACATTACTTAATCTTCTGTGCCTCAGTTTTCTCATCTGTAAAATGGGCCTAAAAACATACCTATCTTATGGGGTCATTAAAGGATTAAATGAGTAAACTCATGTAAAACGCTTAGAATAGAGTTTAGCATATAGCAGGAACTTTATAAATGACAATTACCCTTCCTGCCTGAATTATCACAATAGCCTACAAATTTGGTTTCTCTACCTAGTCTTCCTACTATTTTATTCACTGCTTGAAAATGAATCTGTCTAAATCACTGCTCTAATTACATCATTTCCAGACTTAAACATCTTTACTAGGTTTTCATCACAAATTAAGCAAATTCCTAACTTCTAAGAGTTGCATTCAAAATCTAACACAATATAGTGCCAAATTACCTTTTGAATCATAGCTGCCACTATTCTGAAATGACTTTTAGGCTGAAGGAGTAACCACCACCCAGACCATAACTCAACTAACATTTATGGAACACAATCTCGGGTAAGAAACTGGGCCCTAGATTCCTTATCTGTAAAATGAAAGTCAGACTAGACAAACTCTAATCTTGCCATATCAATTCATCATTATGCCTTATATGATATACGTATTCAATTATGGTCTGCTGAAATAACTGAATTTGAACTATTTTATTCTTAAATCTTAATAACATCTGTGGACAAATAAAAAATCACCAAGAGAGTTATTCGTTACTTTGATTTGCCAAAAAATTACTAAGTTTTTAAGGCTGATTTTGTCAAATAAACTTTTTTTTGGTGAGGAAGATTCACTCTGAGCTAACATTTGTGCCAATCTTCCTCTATTTTTTCTGTGGGTACATACAAAGCATGGCTTGATGAGAGGTGTACATCGGCATCTGGGATCTGAATGTACACCCCTGGGCTGCTGCAGCGGCGTGTGCCAGACTTAACCACTACACCACGGGGCTGGCCCCAAACATAAACATTTTTAATCAGTGAAAATTAATTATGTAAGAAATTATCACTGAACGATTAAAAATTTTTCTTGAAAGTTGAATCCAACCACTCTGGGACCCTGAATTTTGAATGAAGAGCAAAACGAAATGTGCAGATTGGTTTGCTGAACAGCATTTGTGTCCACGGTGTAGGAGGTGTGTAACTAGGTGTATTAATAGCTAGTTGGCAGAGTGGTCATGCATGAACCAATGAAGGGGAAAACTGTTTACACCTCAACTCTTTAGCATACATGAGTATGTATACACGGATCCAGACCCCATTTAGCCATGAAGAGAAAGACCTGTATGGCTACAGTTATAAAAACAAAAGTTTTTAAAAAATCTACTTTAAAAAAGGAGATTATAAGTGGCTTTGTTATTTCCTACAAGATAGCAGAAGTATGTGCCTCGAAGCTAAACTGACCATGGATATGACGCATCTGAGAGCCTTCTCCTGGGAAGGCAGGAGAGGGAAAACAAAGTCACCGTAAACACAGATCAGAGAAGCCTGGTATTTCCAACTGTGTAATTTGTGCTGTCAGTTTCTGGTCAATCTTCTCCAGAAAACCCTGTTCCCATCCAGAGGAATTGTGCTAAATGCAACCGAGATTCAAGTGACCAACCAGGGCTGCCAAAGCATTTGTGTCTGCATATTTTCCATCTGCTTTTTTAAAGGAACTAGCTGTCATGGAGAAATCTGTGCACTGAATGCCCTGAAAAACCTTCATGCTAGCAATAAAATCTTTTATGTCTCTTCTGTCAATATTTTCTTCATTATTTTGAGGATAATACAACCTTAACACTACCAAATACATTTTCTTTCAAGTTTATCCACTAAACATTTCTACAAAATAACTATTGAGATGCAGATGGAAATTATGATTGTGAACCATTTCTCAATTTTAGTCGTAATTATTTATTCATGAGAATAAAGCACATCAAACAGAGTATCTGGAAAACATTTTTTTCCATCTATTTATCCATTCAAATTAATTTTGAGATGTAAGCAATTGACCATTTTGTCTCAATTTACTAAAAGCAATTTTAAAAAGCTACAATATCTATAGTAAGTAAAACAAAGCTTTCAATGATCAATTCAGTGCCTCCACAGCACTTTAAAAACTAGCAATTATCCCACATCTACAGATTTTGGTTTATATATCTACTTCCATCAATGGAATACACATTTGTTAGGAGTTCTCTTTCATCTGCTTCCCAGGATCCAATCTAAAGCCTGGCATACAGTAAGATTCAGCAAATGTTGGCTGACTCACTGATTGGATGAGTCAATATCACACAAGGGTCCAAGACATGGGATCCTTACTTTGTACCAGACAAGGGGGCTTGCACCCTTGTCTCCCTGTGGGGTTTTTGCATTAATAAATCTCATTTCTTGTATTAGAGATTCAGAAAGTAGTCTTGGAGAATTATTTGGATTAGCAGTTAAAATGCAGAGGCCATGTGTAATGTTAAAAATAACATTAGTATTGCTTTAATGTCTTGTAACTTAAAAGGCTGTTTTTTTTTTTTTAAAGATTGGCACCTGAGCTAACAACCGTCACCAATCTTTTTTTTTTTTTCTGCTTTATCTCCCCAAATCCCCCAGTACATAGTTGTATGTCTTAGTTGCAGGTCCTTCTAGTTGTGGGATGTGGGACGCCGCCTCAGCGTGGCCTGATGAGCAGTGTCATGTCCGCGCCCAGGATCTGAACCCTGGGCCGCCACAGCGGAGCGTGCGAACTTAACCACTCGGCCACGGAGCCGGCCCAAAAGGCTGGTTTTGATAATATATGACAATGACACCCAAAGGCCACTACATCTTCCTATATGATACATTAAATGGAACAATAACTTTTTAATTTTTGACCATATTTGATTTTCTTGTCCCAAAATAGAATTTAAAATAACACACATTTGGCTCTTATCATATATAAGGAGTTTTCCTTCATCACAGCTTCCTTCCAGTCTACGTAGGCAAACAAATCTCTCTTAAACCAGGTCAATATTCATGAGGGAACAATCAGTAAATTAGTGTAAATGTCATAAAAGAAAACTTAGTAAATCTTCATGATATTGGCAGTATACAATAACATGTTACTTTCATCTCAACATTAAAACGGCACTTGATTTTAGATGTTTGGACACACATGCTGCCTAGTATCCCTACAAACGCAAAGGATTTAGCATAGAAAGTCTTAATCTCTAGATTTATTTTATAATCTTGGTTTGCAAAACCCAATTAGCTATTAGAGTACCCTACAAACCCTCAAAGCTTTAGAACAAGCAAGCCAGGTGCCTTGGGACTAAAACTTTCTCTTTAAAGTCCATATTCCTCAAACCTTAGTTCCTTTGACTATCAGAAAATTTTATTTGTCCTGAGCCACAAATACAATCAAAGGAAAGATTATCATGAACACATGAACCAAGATTTTAAATAGCGAAAACGAAAAACTGAATTCAAACTTCTATGCCCTATCTGTGCAAGCTGGGTCTTTAATAAGAAATAAGCTCCAGTTTGATGGATGGATATTCAACAGCACACATTTCAATGTTGGCTTCAAAAAATCTTTCTGACAATAAAGTGTCTTAGATTGTGATGATGTTGAACTGCTACAGCCTTTTAAATTAGTAAATTCTATAATAAGCAGACGTTTTCAAAGTTATGCTGCTTAAAGATTAGAAAAACGCAGGCCAATTTAAATCCAGTCCCCATAATATTAAAACTGTGACTTGTCACACTGTTTAAAGACCTCTTACCATCAGTTGCAGACACTTCTTCAGAAACTAAAAATCTGACTTCTGAGTGTTACAACAATCTAAAACAAACAGCTAAAGCATCTGCTCTGTGGTTCTTGGGTTCAGAGGCGGACACGCACATTACAGTGTCCTTTTTGTTCTAACTTTACCCAGAAAGGAAGATATCGGATTTAGGTTAAAATGTTTGAGGACTTCTATATGTAACTGGAACGAGGTAATAGCAAACTATTCAATTATCCTGCCTTCACTAAAAACAGTTAAAGTTTTTACGTCCAAAACCAAAACCACCAAGAACATCAACAAAATCCACATTAAAAGCTGACGAACGAAGGCTGTTTCACTTGTTGCTAAAGAAGCGTTCATCCGCTTGTGGGTCTCATTAAGCTCTTCTCCCCTGAAGGCCCGCCGAACACAGTAATACAGCTCTTCTTAACTGTTTCTGCAGCACAGAAATTTCCACTCGCTATTAACAACCCAATGCACAGGTTTTCTTTAGAACTCTAAACAAACTATTTCAACTCTTGGAATTACGGGTTGTATTAACAGAAACGAAATGTATGAAAACCTTCTTTAAAGTAAGCAAAACATAAAATAAAAATCTGCGAGAGCCAGTCTTTCAGACGGTCCCCAGGGATGCCCACCTCCTGGTGTCCCTACCCCTGTGTAGCGCCATCTCTCACTGTACCAGGGTTGGTCTGCGTGACCAGCCGAACGTGGCAGAAGTGACGATTCTAAAAACTTGCAGCTTCTGTCTTGGGTGCTCTGTTTCTCCCTTTCACATACCACTTTCTCTGGAAAAAGCCAGTAGCCGTGCGGTAAGCCTAGGCAGTGGCCATGTGGTGAGAAACTGAAGGCTGGCCAACAGGGCGCAAGGCACTGAGCTCTGCCAACAAGCACGAAGGGAGCCTGGAAGCAGACCCTCCCTTTGCTGAACCTTCAGCCGGCCAACGGCTGGACTGTCACCTCGTTGAGACGTCTTGAGTCAGAACTACCCAGCTAAGCTGCTCCTGGATTCCGGAGCCAGAGATACTGTGAGATGATAAATGGTTTCACCTACTAAGTTTTGGGGTAGTTTGTTACACAGCCCTAGACAACTAACGTAAAATCCAAAAGATAAAGAGACAGATCCCACAAGTAGAAAACTGCACCAAGAAGTCAAAGACGACAGAATTTAGCAAAAGGTTACACCAAGCTTAGAGGTTACTTCCTAAAAGCATTATACATAGTATTTTCCATTAATATAAGAAATGCATTCATGACAGTAGACAGAGAAGGGATATGATTCAGATTTGGAGAAGATGAGTTAAAAAAAAGCTGAAAGGATAAAAAGCACTTAATTCTCTTGCAGGAGCAGCTTCCTGTTTTGGTTACAAAGAAGCCACACTTAAAATAACCATCAGAAAGCGTGCTTAGGGCTTCAGTCAATGGAAGGAAGCCACAACAAAGAGCCCTGAAAGCAGCCCGACAGAAGAGGATTCCTCCCAATGAAGTGGATGCGAGAAAAACTAAGAGAACAGCTAACCTAGAAAGTGAGTGGGACGTAAAGTGAGGAGCAGACACAAAAACCCAATAGCACACGGCTCCCTCCTACAGCATTTGACACCTTGTCACTAAGTAGATTTGCTGAAGCAGCAGGGTACTCTTCCTCCACCCAGCGCACTCCTGTCGACAGTCAAGAGCGTGGTGAACCGGGAGAATTAAAATTAATGAATGAGGAGAGGCAGTGCTGTAAACTTCACATACTTTATTTTGATGCATTTTTAACTGTGAAGTTGTCTGGAAAGGCCATACCAAAAAAAATTAAGGCTATTACATCTGCCTTCTTCCACTATATTAGGTTGACTTCACCCCTACAGAAGGCAAACCAATCAGAGAAACAATACATGTCAAAATGCAACTCAAACTGAGATCCAGCCTGAACTACAGGAGCTGTCATCGAGTTAGACTTGTGGTCCAGCCAGCCCAATGTTCTGTGGTCAGCAGGGGCCCCAGGGAATCTACGAGAGGGTAGGCATGTTTTCATGGACACCAAACCCTGTTGCTTATGACTCACACCACCCAACTACTTAGCCCTTTTTCTGTTTTCCAATGGACTGGGAAACAGCCGAGTTTATAAAGATGCGTCTGCTAACAGAATCAGACAGGTAAAGCACAGTGTTTATTGGGGAAATGCTGCTAAGGGATTTACGAATCAAATCAAAGTCAAACTAGACAGCTATGAGAATCTCACTCAACTACAATTTTATAATAGCCAATTAGGTGATGAGTGGTTGCCCAAAAGTACAAAACAAAGGCTACAAAGGCTGACAATTTCTTCATAGGCTTTTTCCCTATCTCCTTTGTCTATTACCACTATTTCTATTCAACGTTTTCCTGGAGGTCGCAGCAAGCACATTAGGGAAAAAAATGAAATAAAAGGTATAATGATAGGAAAGGAAGCAGTAAAAACTGACATTATTTGCATTTGTGATGACTGATGGTATCTGCAGAAACTCCACAAGGCTCTACAGTTAGAACTAGTAAGTCAATTTCGCAAGTTTGCTGGATACAGGTCAAAAGAGTATTCCCATAAACTACAACAACAAAAATTAGAATATAAAAAATTAAAAATACCATCTACAATAATACACACACATACAAAGATAAAATAATCAGAAATTTATCTAAAAATATATATATAAAAGCTCACCACTGAAAACTACTGAAACACTTAAAAACATTTAAGACAAAAAAACGAAGCCAGTCATGAATTGGAAGACCTGATGAGAGCCAACCGTCAATTCTCCCCGAACTGATTAACAGATTCAACCCAAACTGATCCACAAATTCAATGCAATCACAATCAAAATACCAGAAGGTTTTATTTACTTACTTACTTATTGGTAGAAACTGACAAGCTGACTCTGAAATTTATACGGGTATCTGAAGGACCTACAATAGCTAAGGCGATCTTGAAGAACAAAACTGGAAGACGTACGCTGCCAGATACTAAGACTACCTGAGATACAGCCATTCTTCAAATTCCGTGATGCTGCCAGTAGAAATTTCACCCCAAGCCCAAAGTACCCACTCATTTACCATAAGTTGGCTAGTTTAACTCATTTTTTCTATAAGTGTTTTTCTGAGATCTCCATAACATAACCACTTACCAGTATTGCTTTAAGTGATATTTGAAAAGCTTATTTATAATGACATCTAACACAGTTCATGAATAACTGTTAAATCTGTGTTAATTTTGTCTCTCTTTTTTTCTAACCAATTTTTCAAGTGACTTCTGCGAGAATAGTAGGAAAGTAATATCTTGAGATTCGTTAAGTTTAATGTGGCTTCTCTAATAAATACTGTATTTTTGAAAAATAATAGGCTAAGAGACATCATAAAAATTGATTACAATACAAATCCTTCTTTGCTGAAAATAACGTTTGAGAAAAAAATCTTCCTATATATTAAATGGACATATACGGTACTTGAACAAATGGCCATTTCCCTAACTCCTTAGAGAGAAACATCCAAGTATGCATGCAAACTGGAATATATGAACATTTGTGTCCTTGGCCAAAGGCAGGCAAAAAACAGAATAAAACTTTAGCCACACATTTATATCTCTCAACCCAACTAATATCCCAGCAAGAAAAAGGGCAAATCAGAATACACCAACAACATACAGAAAACACAGGCAGCACTGCTTTCATGAAATAATTCCCACACTTTTACAGGTAAGTGACCGAAACCATAAACATTCTTCCTCTAACATGGATCACTATAAATCTCACCTGCCTTTTAAACTCTGGTATTATTTGTTCTGTTGAGTTGCCAGTTAAGACCCCACAAATACAAAGAGAAGTGTTCACAGACCAGCGTTTCTGGGCCTACTCCAGAAAGTTTGTTCGACACGCTGGAAGTTTCTGCCTGTTTTGAAGCTTGTGGCCTGAAATGACTTTTCTTCCTGGCAGCAAGTTTAAGTCCAGTAATATTTTTAACATTAAAAATAACTCCCTCACCGCGTTACTTAAAATTCCTAAAAAGAAAAAAAAATCCTAAAACGACTGTTTTATTTTATACTCTAATTTTAAGTAATTCATTTGTTAATGAGAAGCTTTCATTACTAAGTTAGCTCCATTTGAACTGTGCGGCATGAAAACCTATTATAGACTTTTTGGTACAGTTTTCTTTTGGCTTGGCTGAGGTCATACACACCAATTCAGCATTTATCGTACTAAAATCTCGAGAAGAGTCATTTATAGTGACTCAAGGCTATCTTATAATATTAGAACCGGCCTGGAGGCCATGAGCTTCTAATCAGAACTACAACCAAAATCATCAAGACACAAGTATTTACCCTAATTATTTATTCATCTGTATCTCCTAGGTAGTATCTTAACTACCCAAATCTCCTTAACTATGTTATCATTTACGATTTGTTCTATGAATTATGGTTTAAAAAAAACAACCAAATAAATGTTATCATGAAGAACCGCATGTTCTCACAGTTCACAAGCTGTTTGAACAAGTTCTTGAATATTTCTGGGTTACCTTTAAATAGCTAACAGGATCACAGACATTATTAGAAAAATGCTAACGGATGAATGTATAAACATTAAGCACTGCACAACTCTGAAAGTCTCCTGTCACATCAAATCCCTCAAGGGACTATTATAAATTCCAAAACACACCATCTAATCCTAAACACAATTTTCAAAATGTGTTAACTAGATAAACATCTCACTCTCTGCCTTTTTTTTTTGACGAAGATCAGCCTTGAGCTAACATCTGCCAATCCTCCTCTTTTTGCTGAGGAAGACTGGCCCTGAGCTCACATCCATGCCCATCTTCCTCTACTTTATATGTGGGACGCCTACCACAGCATGGCGTGCCAAGTGGTGCCGTGTCCACACCCGGGATCCAAACCAGAGAACCCGGGGCTGCCAAAGCGGAACGTGCGCACCTAACTGCTGCACCACCAGGCCGGCTCTGCCTTTCTAATATATCACAAACAAGAACAAAAAGACACAGGCTCAGTTGCTTGAGGGCACAGTACAAGGAGGGTTCTAAGAAAAGAAACGGGGAAATTCAAGAGGAGCTAGCCCTTACATTTAGAAAGGGAAAAAAGGCAAAGACAGCTCAGTTCTCCATACACCAATGATTCCATTCCTTTTTTTTCTTAGTTTTTTTAATTGAGGTAACATTCGTTTATAATATTAATTTCAGGTGTGCATCATTACATGTGGATTTCTGTGTAGGTACACGTGTGCACAACCCAAAGACGAACTGCCATCCATCACCATACACACGTGCCCTTTTACCCCCTTTGCCCTCTCCACTCTCACCTTACCCTCTGGAAACCTCCAATCTATTACCTATGTGTTTGTTTGTTATTATTTTATTGAGGTCATATTGGCATATAACATTGTGTAAATGTCCAGTGTACATTACTACATTTCAGCATCTGTACAGACTGCATCATCTACACCACCAATAGTCTAGTTTCTATCCGTCACCATACATATGTGCCCCTTTAGAGTGATTCCATTCTTGATTGGCTATCACTCACCTAGACACTTTTTAAACATTCAGATTCCTGAGAATGGTGGTCTGAACATGTGTTCAAATTTCCTCTCCAAATCCTATTAAAATGACAAGCAAGAAATAAAAAAAATAGGGGCCAGCCAGGTGGCACAGCAGTTAAGTTTGTCCATTCCGCTTCGGCAGCCCTGGGTTTGCTGGTTCGGATCCTGGTTGTGGACCTAGGCACTGCTTATCAAGCCATGCAGTGGCAGGCGTCCCACATATAAAGTAGAGGAAGATAGGCATGGATGTTAGCTCAGGGCCAGTCTTCCTCAGCAAAAAGAGGAAGACTGGCAGCAGATGCTAGTTCAGCGCTAATCTTCCTCAAAAAAAATAAAGAAATACAAAAAGCATAAACCTACAAAAACAAAAAGAATAACCTAGAAGAAAACAGCTGATAAGAGATGCTCATGACATTGTGGAAGATAAAGTGGATGGACAAGAAGTAATAAACTCTTAGAGGCCAGAGAGAATGGAAACCTTACTGTCTACGGGGGCAGGAGGGTCATCCATATCCAAGCTTCAATTCCCTACTCCTCAAGTCATGTTTGTTAAGGCAAGTTTTGGTGACCCACGTAGCAGCATGGGGTGATGAACTGAGACCCCACACAGGCGTGAGGCAACAACTTCAAACATTTTAACCGGGTACCAAAGGAAATATCCACATTTGATTAATTCTAGTAATAAAATCCTCCCCTTTCTTTCCCAGTCACCACCTCCACAATTCTTCTTTTAAGAATAATTTAAATTACATTTGAATTGTGTACTTATCAAAGAAAATGTGTGAGAAAACCAAATTATTACATATGAAGCTACTCAAAAGTACAAAGATTTGCCCTTGCAGTAATTGGACAGCTTGTTTTTTTTTACTGTTATAATAACCTTCTATGCTATAAATACTGAAAGCTTAACAATCTGGATCAGAAGGAAAAAAGAAAACTAGAACCCATACATAAAATGTATCATCATTAGAAATCTGAAAAAGTTTACTATATCCTGAAAGCATTAATACTGAGTATTATTCCAGCTAAAACTCTGTAGTGTTTGTAAAAGAGAATCTTCGTGATAAAATACATAAAACCTTAAGTTACTACTTACTCATTGGGTGCATTTACTAGTGGAGTATGTGCCACTCTTCCAAGGACCACCCAACACCATCCCTCCATATCCAACTTTTTTTGCCATTCACTCCTCACCACGAAGCCTGGGAGCACCAGATCAAGGTCACAAACCTTCTCCCTCAGTCACATCAGAACGCTCCAACTTGGCTTCTTTATGTTGTCCTTCTGCCACCTTCACAGCAACAGCTCGGCAAATGGCCCCAAACTTCCTATCCAGAGAGCGAACCCCTGCCTCTCTGGTATACCTGTCATAAAGAAAAACACTTTACTGGGGCTGGCCGCATGGTGTAGCGGTTAAGTTCAGCATGTTCTGCTTTGGCAGCCCGGGTTCATGGGTTCAGATCCCAGGCATGGACCTACACCACTTGTCAGCCATGCTGTGGCACTGACCCACATGTAAAGTGGAGGAAGACTGGCACAGATGTTAGCTCAGGGACAATCTTCCTCAAGCAGAAAAAAAAAAAGAGGAAGATTGGCAACAGATATTAGCCCAGGGCTAAACTTCCCCAGCAAAAACAAAAAAAACCCAAAAAAACCCACAAAGAAAGAAAGAAAAAGAAAAATACATTACTTTTGGCAAAACACCACCTGTAAAAATAGACATAAGTAATGTGATTCACATTTATACTAAAGAAACAGTGTACATTAAAAGTTCATTACTTTTCAAGTTTTTTCATTGAAGTAGCGTTATTTCTTAAATACTCAGATGTATTTTCAGCTACAACTTCTCCCTTTATACAGATTATCTTGAACTATTACACTA
This sequence comes from Equus asinus, assembly GCF_041296235.1. Classification (NCBI taxonomy): domain Eukaryota; kingdom Metazoa; phylum Chordata; class Mammalia; order Perissodactyla; family Equidae; genus Equus; species Equus asinus. Next base: position 16,418,303 of record NC_091817.1, on the reverse strand, counting down.
TACTTAGAAATGAATTCTTGGTTCCTCATTTATATTGCCAATATAAATGTGGCAGCACATCAAACATCATTTACTCCTTGATGACATGTGTAAAGCTTTCTTAAACAAAATTGGTCAATTTAAGAAAATTCTAGATAATTTATTATACTTGAAATATTGCTGGAAAAAAAATCAGAAAAAAAATTTTTCCAACTAAATCAAAGAAGAATCTGAGGCAGAAATCTACTTTTTACTAGGAAATATGCTAATCACCTCCATTCAGCATCTTTCCATTATAGACTTCTAAAGAAAGTAAGAATGCTAAGGGATGCAAGCATTGTGCTTTTGTGAAAAATACTCTAAATGTGGTTAGGCAGAGCTGTCTTAAAAAACTTCTATGTGGGGACAGCCCCTCTGGCCTAGTGGTTAAGTTTGGCACACTCTGCTTCAGTAGCCTGGGTTTACTGTGTAGGTCAGAGCCCAGGATCCAAACTGGCGAACCCTGGGCCACCAAAGTTCAGTGTGTGAACTTAACCACTTGGCCATGGGGCCAGCCCCAAAGATTATCTTTATAACAATTTTATTTACTCACCAAGAAGTAGTCAGCAGTAAGCACTCTAGGACTGGAAGAATTCAAGTAGGCTAGTTACACTGGGAGGTACGTAGGAATGGATGACTTCTAAGATTCCCCGCCCCCCGAACATTATGGGTCTATGACAGTGACGCACAAAAAGATGAAAACACATCAAAAGAGGAAAAACTATGTCCTAAGTTTGGTAACTCACTAAATATCTAAAACTTGCCTGGAGGAGCAAATCATGTGCTGTTTTTAAAAATATTAAAACTTCTTAGAGAAATTTCCTGATATCCACAGCTTTTAATATCCGATGTTCTGAGCTAATAAGTATATAAAAACAATAGTTCTCCAGGCAACAACTGGGAAATACAAATAATGACAACCCTTCCGAGTCATTATTATTTAGATTCAAAGCTATGGATATTTTTCTTTATCACTCATATTTTACACATAGGGAAGCTATTAGAAAGATTAAGTGACTTGTTGAAAGTTACCCAAAAGCATCAGGGGTGTTATCTAGAATAAGGATATTGTTGGAAGACTTTGACATATAAATCACTGAATTTATTTTTCCTGGCATTATCCACACAGTAAATCACAAGTTAAGAAAAGGAACTCCCAGGTAAAATTTAGTCTTACTATTTTGTAGATAAATTTAAATAAAAGACTTCCACAAGAAGGTGGCTTCAATCAAACAGCAGTCTGCCTGGGCAAACTGCATGTCAAAGTTCAAAACGGACAGACCCTTCACTTCTCTTGCAAACAGCCGTTCCTGGGGAAGGGCTGCATGAGGAGCGCTTGGCAGTCTGACCCAATCTGCCAGATGATGCAACGGATCTGCAATGCTGAGCCAGGAAAACTCTAAGAGGCTACTGTAGACACGAATTCTCAACAGGGCATATTTTCCATTCAAACATGCAATCCATAAATTAGACTAAGCAACACTCTACTTGGATAATTTATATACTCCTTGTCACAGGCTTAAGCACTTGGGAGGTAACTTGGGAAAGTGCCTTCTCTATCGTTCCAGTGTTCATTTCGAAGATGAAAACTCGAAGGATTTTTTAAATCTCTCAAAGAGAAGAAAAGAAAATCTGAGTTACTTAAAACAGATGTCTCAAAGTAGCATCTACTTCGTAAGAGAATTCGACTTTTAAGACCCTGGGGCATTAAAGGTGTCTCAATATTTTCCATGTTTTTGGTTCCTAATTTATCAAATTAATCCCTTATATTGCTATTATGCAAAAGCTGAAATTCTGGCTCAACTAAAGTCCTTAGAGATGAAGATACTCTAAATGCTTTCCCTGTGAATTTCTGCCTAATCCAGAGCCCTGTGTCAGTCAACAGTTAGGTAAATGCTTGCTGGGAATCTGTTGGAGAGACAGAAATGGATGCTAGGGGTTGCCAGTAAATTAATCTCCTTTTCAGACTTAAACGTTAATGAAGCCTCAGGATGGCTGACCAACCTGGTGATGATGTCAAGAGTGGTCAGCTGAGGGATCTGAATCTGTTGAGGAGTCAGCCCGTGTTGCTCCAGCTGCTTTGGGATCAAGTGCCTATGGGCGATCTCTATCTTCTCCTCTTGTGTGTACCCTGGAAAAGAAGGGTTCTTCTTGTGTAATCAGCACATGGCATCCACAGTACCAGGCTTATGCAACGGTAGTCTGCAGACTCAATGGATCTTGGATTTAGAATGAACTTAAGTATTACTTCAACTAAGATTATAATCAGAATAAAGAAATTTCATCTCCAGTCAATAATTGCTAAAATTCCAATTTTTTCACAAACAACACTAGCATTTACTAAACAGTGTTTGGAAGTCTTTTGATTAAATGATATATCTCTCAAAGAGAAAAAAAATCTCAGTCAGACCTTAGAAATAACTATCTCCTTGACTCAAATGTGACTTTTTATTTAATAGGAAAACAATACATCCCTTTTCTCTAGCATAATTTGATACATAACTGAAAAAACTTACAAGAAGGACAACAAACACTTCAATTAAATAAGCAGTGAGTTCCAAAGGAAGAGCTGCAAAGGAGCTATTTCCAGAACTCTGACGATAATTTCAGCAGCAAAACAAACAAAAACACGGATGTCCCTATAAAAGTTTTTTCCTTCTACATGTTGCAATTATACATATAATTTATATATATTATATATTCTACACACACACACGTATATATTTAGAGAGAGAGAGAGAGAAAATTCTCTCTGAAATAATTGCCTCCTTTCCATTTAAGAAGCAGAGTCTTAGAAGAAAGCATGCGCACACTCCCCAGGAAGGAAGAAGGTGGCAACACATGTCCGCCTCTGGAGCAGCTGTCCTGCTTACTTCACTTCACATTGGTGTACTTTATGGATTTTCTCCCTTAATTTGAAGTCTCCAAGCAATTGGGTCTCATTACTTTATTTATTTTAGCCTTATAAATATCCACAAAGCAATCTTTTTACTCCACCATATTTTAAAACTAAATACAGGAAACTGTAGGGCTCACATCTAACTAAGAAATCCAACTATCACTCACTTGGTAATAAAAATATATTTCAGAGAAATATGAAATATATATTATCTATTTCTAAATATTACCAATATCTAAATATATTTAGGTTCTACTCTATTTTCATTTTAACAAATACCCACTGTTATTTGATCTCTTCTAGCAAAAAATAATTCTGAGCAATTAAAATAAGGTGAAAACACTGGGATTTATTCACTATTAGTAACTAAAGAACTTCATTTTCCACACTCCAGTGAAAGAGAAGGCATGGTGGAAAAAATATATGTAACTACCTGACAGATCAAACAAAAAAGAAGAGGAACTTTGTGCTCTGCACGTCTACGTAAAAGTGAGGCCAGCTGTCAGCAAAAGCCAGTTCAGCTACTCTTTAGGAACAGCCTCTTAATAAGAATAAACGATCAGACTTTCCAAGAGATGTTAAAAACTTCAAAATCTGATAGACAGGAAGCTAAACTGACCACGTAAAGATCTATTTTCGCTTTTCAGAGACTCACTTTAAATAAATAAGTAATGTTTATCTGTAATTTTACAAAGTGCTTCCAAGAAGAACGTTTGGATTTCCATAAAAATCAGAACATGAACATACGTCTGTCTGGTCACGGTTAAAATAAACACACACAAAAACAAAATTTTGTTGTTCCAGACTTTGAATCTACATAAAAGCTGGTTCATACACCAGTCAGAACTTGTGAAGATCATACACTGACGAATCCACTTTTTACTCAAAACTCCACAGCTTGACCAATATTTAGGGTTATGCTCAGAAAGGCAAGAAAAATGAAATAATGACTTTATTTATGAATCAAGTACCTGGCACCTGAATAATCTCCATTCTGTCCAACAAGGCAGGTGGAATAGTGGCAGTGGTGTTGGCAGTAGCTATAAAAAGAACTTGGGAAAGGTCAAAGGCCACATTTAGATAATGATCTGTGAAGTTATGGTTTTGTTCGGGATCCAACACCTGTGGGAGAACAATAAACATTTAAACAAATTAAGTAGTTCCAATAGAAAGCTGTATAAACTAAAACACACAAGACATTCTAGCAAGGTTGATATTTCTGCTTGATATAGTTAGTTTGGGAAACATGGGGATAACACTAAAACCTGAGCATCGCTTTTACATTCCCCACAATCTGAATACTTTTTTTGAAAAACAGAAACATATTCAATGCCAAAATTTTTGAAAATATATAAAAGCATAGAGAAGCAAAAATTACCCTTTCAAGCTCTGTTCTTAAATCTATTTATTAATGACTCCTTGTGTGTCCATAAAGAAGTTACCAATCCTGCAGAATCAGTTTCCCTCTTGGTGACACACCTTCTCTTAATTGCTATAGGAATATAAAATAAATGTGCAGAGTATTCTGAAATTCTTAGTAAGAGGTAAAATAGTAATTAGTATATTCCTCTTCAAACATTATCAGAAAGGCCAGAAAGACTTTAATGAAAGCGGAATTCCAAACAAGAGTAAACTAGTAAAAATTACTATGCTACCATATTCTGATACAGCACAAAGAAACAGTCACTTTTAAAAAATGCCCTAGGGGTTGGCCCGGTGGCGCAGCAGTTAAGTGCGCACGTTCCACTTCTTGGTGGCCGAGGGTTTGCTGGTTCGGATCCCAGGTGAGGACATGGCACCGCTTGGCAAAAGCCATGCTGTGGTAGGTGTCCCACGTATAAAGTAGAGGAAGATGGGCATGGATGTTAGCTCAGGGCCAGTCTTCCTCGGCAAAAAGGGAAGGACTGGCAGTAGTTAGCTCAGGGCTAATCTTCCTCAGAAAAAAAAAAAAAGCCTTAAAGCAAAACCTTTCTGTTTATAATGAACAAAATATCAGTATCACTTAGAGGATTTTAATTGGATAAATTAGATAATTTACTGATTAGGCTCCTAAAATGCTGTACAACTGTACATTAAGGAGACTATATCTTCTTTAGGTTACTGTTCAAATGCTGTGAGTTGCAGGCTTCACTGAGGAGAGGCCTACACAGGACTTTAAACAAGTCACCAAGAGCCTTCCACATGTTCTAACCCTTTACCATATTACCACTTTCACTTACATTAGATTACTACAGATATAAATAGGGTTGACATACTTCCAAAGAAAAGTAAAATGACTAAAATACTTACCAATCACAATTTTATTACATAATCAGCGTTTCCTTGCTTCTGACTCCCTTTCCAAAGTTTGACTTAATTTAAATACGTTCACAAGTTAGCCTTAATTCAAAGCCCTTGACAGAGAACCCTGAACTTTGTTCAACATGCATTATTATCAGAAACTCAGTGTTTATCTAGAATACAATGCCCAGAAATTCTACTATTCATATTTTCACAAGACTTAATAATGCTTCATGTTATAAAAATAAGGAACTTTCAAGTTATCAAAGACAATTCCAATTAGTTTCAGTAAAGAACTGGTTAAGACTAATCTTACTGTCTATGAATTATCTGAAAACTGTTGATCCATCTACGGAAAATAAGGCGATCTTAGGTAAACCCATTATCTACTTTAAATAAAAATCTATCCTTTAGTGGCTCTAACTAAATTTAATACATACATGTTGGATATGTTTTAGAAATGGCTGTCAGACCTGTCCAAGTAAAATAATGTTTTTCCCTTAAAATTTTAAGACACTAGGGTTTAAAAAAAGAAGGGAAATTAATAAAGCAATGTTTCTGAACTATGAATGAGGTCTCTTAAAATGCATCACAGGACATCTAGGTTATGAAGAGAGAAGACCAGTGATGCCCAATTTGCCTGCCTCCATCTTTTATTTTGAAAAACACAAAAGATACATAGAGTTTGCATAGCATCAGAAATACGGTCAATTGCCTGCCAGACAAGAATAACGTCTAGTAAACACGACTCAGATGAAATCTTAAGGTAAACTGGTGAGTCCATGGAGGGACAAAATTACAGTAAGAATTTTTTAGCCATCAAACTTTTACTTTCCCCCCCAAACTTTAGAGCCAGGGCTTCCACGGCCCAATTATCCACATACAGAAGCTGTTTCAAGAATGACTAGCACTGTTTTCCTCTTTTCCTCGTTAAAAGCTCTTTCTGCATCAATCCTGGGGCTGTCACTCCTACTACAGAGCACGACCGGGAATGGGAACAGCTGTGATGGGACACATTATTCTCAGGAACGTGAAGTCAGGGCGGGATAAACTATGGGGAGGGGTACATATTGAGAATTGTTCTTCAATTATAATTTCTGGCAGGACAAGAACTAGAGATGTTTGTAGGCAATCCAGGAATATACTCCACTCATTACAGATGACTAGATAACTATCATTTTTAGGTATAATATTATGGTTATATATTTTTAAAAGTCTCTATCTTTTACAGATACTAAAATATTTATGAAAAGATACGTCTGGAATTTGGTTCAAAATAAAAAGGAGTTGGGTTGGGGAGAATGGGTAGGAATAGATGAAACAAAATTGTCCATGAGATGATAACGGTTAACACTTGGCAACGAGTTTGTGCAGTGCATTACACGGTCACGCATCAATGAATGAAGGGGCTATGTTCTGAAAAAACGTGCCATTAGGCAATTGTATGGTTGTCTGAACGTTACAGAGTGTCCTTATGCAAACCTAGATGGTACAGCCTACTGTACACCTAAGCCGGATGGTACTAATCTTACGTGACCACCATCGAATATCCGTTCTGTCGTTGATCAGAAAGGCTGTCAGGCGGCACATGACTGTATACTTTTCTCTACTTTTGTTACGGTTGAAATTTTCCACAACAAAAAGTAAAAATAAATAAATAAAGTAAAATAAAAAAACCAAAATCAACTCTGAATGTTGATTAATACTACAGAAATTTAAATCAGTGATAATGACAAATGAGAAAAAAAGGCACTAAAACTATGTAGGGGAGAGATATGGACAAAATAAAAATATCTAATACACAGCCAATCAGTATAACTAAAGGAGAGGTCCCCCCAAATGTAAAATAGGTTACATTAAAGAAATAACCAAGGAAATATCCTAGAAGAGCCAATACGATAGACTGAAAAGGCTTAGACTCCTCTTGCGCAATAAATGAAAGAACGTTATTAGAATAATATTAGCCTACGGAATTTTCAAGCAATATTATGACTAGTTTAAAATAGTTATAAATCTTTAATATAAAGAATATGTATGACATACATAAAACATGAAACATAACAAAATGAACATCTGTAAACCCACTACCCAATGGTGACTACACTTGTATTTTGTGTTTAGAACAGTGGTTACAAAAGTGGAATGTTTAAGATGGCCCACCGAAGTGCATGCAGAAAATATTAGTATATATATTCACCTTTATCTATGAACACCAGAAAGAAATTAGTTTTTACAAATATTTCATATACAAAATAGAAGAAATGCCCTTGTTGGAACACATCTCAGAGAGCGGAGATTCCATAATGAGAGATGGCTGACGGTGGGGTCCTCACTTATCTGCTTTCACTTGTAATTACAGCACACTGCAGCCCATGCATGTGTGATTAAGTGTTTTTCACTTAATATCATTAAAGATAATAAAGGCAACAATATGAACAACAAGAAACTGATAGCTGATACTTTTATTTCTGAAAAGCTTTGAAAGCCACTTTATGAAATAAAAACAATTATCTAACTGGAATACATTGTTTTCACTAAAAATATAACTATCTTAGCTTTTAAAATTTGTTCTGAGTGTATTAAATATGTAAGAACATAATATTAGTACTGTGGCACATATATGTTTATATTATATATATGTTCTTTCTTATGGATTGAAATGTGTCCCTTTAATGTGCCTATTTGGAAATAGGGCCTTAAAGGAGGAAATTAAGTTTAAATAAGGTCATAAGGGTGAAGCCCTAAACCAATATGACTGGTGTCCTTCTAAGAAGAGGGAGAGAGAGGCCAGCCCCATGGCCAAGTGATTAAGTTCATGTGCTCTACTTTGGCGGCCCGGAGTTTGCCAGTTCAGATCCTGGGTGCAGAACTCACACCGCTTGTCAGGTCGTGCTGTGGCAGCATCCACGTAGAAGAACTGACATGACCTACAACTAGGATGCATGACTATGCACTGGGGCTCTGAGGAGAAAAGAACAGAAAAGAGGAAGACTGGCAACAGATGGTAGCTCAGGACCCATCTTCCTCACCAAAAAAAGAACGTGAGTCTCCTCTAGCAAACCAATAGCAATACCCACTGCAGCATTCAAGAAAAAACAAAAACATATAAGGAGGGGGAGAGAGAAGGGGAAGGCGTGAGCACAGAGAAAAAGCCATGTGAGGGCACAAAAGACTGCAAGCCAAGGAGGGAGACTGCAGGAGCAATCAGAGTGCCAACCTTGATCTTGGACTTCCAGCCTCCAGAACTTAGAGATAATAAATAAATTTCTGTTTTTGTTAAGCCACCCAGTCTGGGGCATTTTGTTATGGCAGCTTCGCAGACTAATACAGCCTTATTATGTATATATTTATATCCATAGGGATGTGCTTTCAAAAGTTTTTCGTGATGGGATACATGAACAAACTAGATGGAGATTACTGATGCAGACAATAAACAGACCTCAGCAAACATAAAAAGCTGCAAACTGTAACCTGCAAACAAATCCCTGAAAAAGGTAGCCTGAAGATAGACTCCATCGGAACAGCAGACAAATCAAGAGAATCAGAAGTGAGAATGAATTTAGTAAGTACACGATTAAAACTAAATGTAGAAGGAAATACTTTCTAAAACGGCAGAGTAAGGAATTCTGAAAATCTGCTCCTACAAAAAGCAATGAGAACACTAGCAAAAACTATCAAAATCAACTTTTTCAGAATTGTAGACATTAAGTGGTAACAATATGAGGAATGTTTATTCAAAAATAATAGCTGAATCTCAGGAAATATAGCAAGCTTTGTGGTGTTTTAACTTGCTTTACTCTTGCCCCTTCTCCCAAGTTCACGGTAGCCTTGAGAACCAACCAACCTCACACCCATTGTAGGAGGCAGAACAGGATTAGAGCTCCCCACAAGTCCCATCCTCAGAGAATGAGCACTATTTGACCTGTCTGGCAGTTTTTTGGAAAAGCTCCATTCTCAGGATCTATTTTTATTTGACCTGACTCAGAGAACACTCTGTGTGAACAGCCCTATACCCAGAGCATTTGTCAAAAACAATCAGTAGAACTGTTTAACACTGTAGCTGCCAGAGGCAACAATAACAGCTGGGACTAACAAGAGGCTCATCAAAAAACTTAAAAGAAAAAACAGGAAAGAGATATTCATGGGGGTCTTTAAAAAGCTCTGCAGTGTTCCTGAGAATCTAGAAGGTCACGTGAATGTATAGCTCTATAAGCATGACCAGCAAAGATCTGAGAAAGCCCTGAAAACTCACTTCTGGTAGACACTGAGGCTGTGCAAAAGCAAGAAGAGAATGCTGAGGCAGAGTTGTCAACTATCTACCTGAGCATCAAAGGCATGCCTCAACACACACACGAAGAGCCCCTGGCAAAAAGTGGGAGACCTATTGGGTCAAGCGCTTAAGAAAATCTCTGTCTAGTCATTAGCTGAGCACTAAACAAACTGAGCAACTTCAGTAGCCATGCATGACAAAATGCATCAACTTTAAGGAATGAGAGCAAGAAGATCAATGAACAAACAGATAGCAACAACAAAAACAACAAATCCTTGGGGAGGGATCTAATTGTATTATTTAAATATAATTATGATACTTTATATGTTGAATTTCAACAAAAAATTATATGACATGAAGAAACACAAAAGTATGGTCTAAAAACAGTAAAATTTTAAAAAATAGAGCACTGAATAGAATTGTCACTGAGAAAGCCCAGAAGTTAGACTTCTTAGAAAAAGATTTAAATCAGCTATTATAAATATGTTCAACATATAATGTTAAAACATGGATAAACCTTGAAGACATTACGTAAAGTGAAACAAGCAGTTATAAAAGACAAATACTGTCTGACTGCATTTTTGTGAGGTATATACACAGGCCAAACTTATAGCAACAAGGAGAACAGTAGTTGCCAGGGGCTGACAGAAGAAGAAATGGGGAGTTGCTGTTTAATAAATACAGAGTTTCAGTTTTGCAAGATGAAAAAGTTCTGGAGATTGGTTGCACAATAATGTAAATATACCTAACACTACTGAACACTTAAAAATAGTTAAGATGGCAAATTTTATGTTATATGCGTATTTTACCACAATTAAAAAGCAAAAAGTAAAGGAAACCATGTCTAAAGAATTATAGGGAACTATGAGAATGATGTCCTAACAAATAGAGAATATTAATAAACAGGAATTATAAAAAATGATGCAAACAGAAATCTTATGAGTTGAAAAATACAGTAATTTAAGTGAAAAATTCTCAAAAGGGGCCAAACAGCAATTTCAGCTGGCAGAAGAGTCAATGAACTTAAAGATATTTCAATTGAGATTATCCAGTTTGAGGAACAGAAAGAAAAAGAAATGCAAAGAAACAAATAGTGCCTCAGAGATCTATTGAACATCATAAAGATCACCAACCTAATAATAATGAGAGAGCAAGAGAGGAGAAAGAGACAAAGGCATAAAGAACATCTGAAAAAATAATGGCCTTTAACTTATAAATTTGATGAAAAATATTTATCTACGCATCTAAGAAGCTACATAAACACTAAGTAAACTAAGATATTCATTCGTACCTACACATATCATAAGCAAACTGTCAAAAGTCAATGATGAGAGAATATTGAAAGTGACAAGAAAAAATATTGCTTTCATTAAGTACCAGGGACTCTCCATAAGATTAACAGCTGACCTTACATTACAAACCATGGAGGATGAAAAGCAGTAAAAGGATATACTCAAAGTGCTAAAAGAAAAAAAGACTGTCAACCAAGAATTCTATATCCAACAAAACTATCCTTCAAAAATGAGAGGCAAACTAAGACATTCACCGATTAAAAAACACTGTAAACAATTTGTAGCTAACAGACCAGAGTAAAAGAAATACTAAAGGCTGAGGAGGAGTTTGGAAGATGGTGTACGAGGATCCTGAACTCGCCTTCTCCTATGGACACAACAAGTCTACAATTACCTGTGGAGCACCTTCCTCTGAGAGAGATCTTGAAACTGGGTGAAAAGAACCTCCAAAACATGGGACAGCAGAGAGAGGAGTGGAAGAGGCAGAGATGCAGCCCTACCGAGGGAAAAACACTTTAGTTGCAGCACTTGATGGTTGGGAGCAATCTCAAAAGGACAGAGCATCTCCTGGAAGGGCACGGGATTTAAGCTCCACATGAGGCACCCGAGCCCTAACATCCAGAAGAAGACAGATGAGACTCCAAAATACCTGGCTTTGAAAACCAATGGGGAATATGCCCAGGAAAACTACAGAACTCCAGGAAAAGGAAAACCTGCTCTCAAAAGGCCCATGCACAGACTCACTTGACTGAAAAATCAGCACAAAAACATTACACAAAAAAGTGCATAGTCCATTGGTAAGCCCCTCATTTACAAAGCTGGGAGCGCATCCCAGAGAGGCTGGAGATGGCTGGGCCCATGCCCCAGGGAATGAGACAATGGTGGCAGCCATTACTGTTACCTAGTTCAGCCATGCTGACACAAACGCTGGCAGGTGCTACTGAAATCCTTCCTCTAGCCTGTTGGTTAGGGGCCTGCCCTGCCCACTAGAGCACCTGAGGCAACTGAGAACAGCCAGGCAGCCTGCCCCAGGGACTGGCTGAGCCCGTCAGTGAGCCAGTAGCTGACTTGCACTGCTGGCCCTTGCAAACAGCCACTCAGGGGATCTGCCTCGCACACCAACCATTTCAACGCCTAAAATGGTTACATTCTACTGCACTGGGGCCTGCGGCACCCATCAGGGCAACTGAGACAGCTGTGCACCGCAGGGCCAAATAGCCAGCTCACACTGGAGGTCTGATTGCCCCTCAAGAGCAAGCTGGCAACAGATGTGTGGCAGGCAGCTAGTCTCACTGGAAGCCTGTCCCACTGACCACTGCCACACAGCCAGCCACACTGGGTGCCTGAGTCTCTCTCCAGTAAAACTGCAGTAGTTGTAAACTACCAGACCTTGCAGCCAGCTGCACAAGGCTTGCCACACCCAATAATGTGCCTATAGCAGCTATACGTGACCAGGCCTCACAAGCAGCTGGCGAGCTGGGGGCCAGCCCAGACTATTCACATACCTGCAGCAACAGCAGCCCCACCACAACAGAAGGGCACATGGAGTCCACACTGGGGAGAACCCTGGAAGATTTGTGACAGGTGACAAGAGGGAAGCATGCTGCTCGACCCAATAAGATATCTCCTACATAAAGCTACATTGTCAAGACAAGGAGATATACCTGATTTACCCAATACACAGAAATAAGCACAGAGAAATAGGTAAAATGAATAAGCAGGCAAAGGAATACGTTCCCAATAAAAGAACACAACAAATCCCCAGAAAAAGAACTGAACAAAACAGAGATAAACAATCTACCTGATAAAAGAGTACAAACTATTGGTCAGAAGGATGCTCACTCAACTGGGAAGAAAAGATGAACACAGTGAGAACCACAGAAAGAATTAGGAAATATAAAAGGGAACCAATCAGAGGCAAAGAATACAATAACAGAAATGAAAAACTAACTAGAAGGAATTGAGAGCAGAGTAGATGACACAGAAGACCAGATCAATGATCTGGATGACAGAATAGAGGATATCACCCAAGATCAACAGAAAAAAGAACTAAAAGAATGAGGACAGTCTGAGGGACTTATGGGACAAAAGCAAGCATACTAACTTTTGCATTATAGGTGTCCTAAAAGGAAAAGAGAAAGACAAGGGTGCAGAGAACTTATTTGAAAAAATAATAGCTAAAAACTTCCCTAAACTGAGGAAGAAAACAGACACTCAGGTATAGGAAGCACAGAGAAAGAAACAAGGTGAACACAAAGAGGCCCACACCAAGACACATTATAATTAAAATGTCAAAAATTAAAGATAGAGAATCCTGAAAGCTGCAGCAAGAGATAAGCAACAAGTTATACACAAAGAAAACCCCATAAGGCTATCAACTGACTTCTCAGCAGAAACTTTACACACTAGAAGGGAGTGGCATGAGATATTCAAGGTACTAAAAGGAAAAGAATCTATAGCCAAGAATACTCTACCTGGCAAGGTTATCATTCAGGAAGGCAGGAAGGAGAAAGGGTTTTCCAGACAAGCAAAAGCTAGAGGAGTTCATCACCACTAAACAAGACTTACAAGAAATGTTAAAGGGGCTTATTTCAGTGGAAAAGAAAAAGTCACAAATAGGAATAAGAAAATTATCAAAGAAAAAATCAGCGGTGAAGGCAAATATACAGTAAAGGTAGTGGATCAACTAGCTATTGCTAATATCAAGGTCAAAAGACAAAAGTATTGAAATTATACCTATGATAAAAGGTTAACGTATACACAAAATTAAGAGAGGTAAAATATGATGTCAAAAACCTAAAATGTGGGGCTGGCCTGGTGGCGCAGGAGTTAAGTTCGCACATTCTGCTTTGGCAGCCCGACATTCGCCGGTTGGGATCATGGGTGTGGACACGGCACCACTCAGCAAGCCATGCTGTGGCAGGTGACCCACAGATAAAGTAGAGGAAGATGGGCATGGATGTTAGCTCAGGGCCAGTCTTCCCCAGCAAAAATAGGAGGATTGGCAGCATATGTGAGCTCACGGCTAATCTTCCTCAAAAACAAAAACAAAAACAACATAAGACGTCGTGGGGAGAAGAGTAAAAATCTAGGGCTTTTACTAAGAGGTCCAACTTAAGAGAGCATCAATTTAACACAGATTGCTATTTACACAGGTTCGTATGTATGAACCTCATGGTAACCACAAACCAGAAACATATAAACAAACATACAAAAATAAAGAGAAAAGAACCCAAATAACAGTACAGAAAGCCATCAAATCACAAGGGAAGAGAGCAAGAGAAAAACTACTTAAAACACCCAAAAAACAAGTAACAAAATGGCAATAAGTACATATTTCTCATAGCCTCTTTAAAACATCAATGCACTCAATGTCCCAATCAAAAGACATACGGTGGCTGAACAGCTAAGAAAACAAGACCCATATATACGCTGCATACAAGAGACACACTTGAGACCTAAGGAATACTCACAAACTAAAAGAGAAGGGATGTAAAAAGATATTCAGTGTAAATGGAAATCAAAAGCAAGCTAGGGTAGCAATAGTTACAGAAGACAAACACTTTAAAGAAAAACTGTAATAAGAGACCAAGAAGGTCATTACACAATGATAAAGAGAACAAACCAACAAGAAGACATAACACTTCTAAGTGTCTATGATTTTGGGTTTCCTTTGTTCTTCTCTGCAACATAAGGGCACCTAAATACACAAAGCAAATATTAACATACACAAAAGGAGAAGTCTACAGTAACACACTAACAGTAGTGGACTTTAACACATCAATGGATAGATGACCCAGACAGAAGATCAATAAGGAAACACTGACCTTAAATGACAAATTAGACCAGATGGACTTAATCAATTCACCCAAAAAATGCAGAATGCACATTCTTTTAAAATGCACATGGAAAATTCTCAGACAGATCACATATCGGGCCACAAAACAAATGTCAATAAATTTAAAAAGACTGGAATAATATCAGGCATCTTTTCCAACCACAGTGGTAAGAAACTAGAAATCAACTACAAGAAGAAAGCTGGAAAAGTCACAAATATGCTACAAAATGCTACTGACCAACTACTGGGTCAATGAAGAAATGAAAGGAGAAATCAAAAAATAACTGAAAACAAGTGAAAATGAAAATGCAATATACAAAAATCCTTATGACACAACAAAATAGGTACTAAGAGGGAGGTTTATGAAATACAGGCCTACTTCATAAAACAAAACAAAACAAAACAAAATCTCAAATAAACAATCTAATGGAAGTAGAAAAAGAAGAACAAAGGAAGCCCAAAATCAGTAGAAGGAAGGAAATAATAAAAATCAGAGTGGAAATAAAAGAAAAAGAGACTAAAAAGACAACAGAAAATACCAGTGAAACTAAGAGCTGGTTCTTTGAAAAGACAAAATTAACAAACCTTTAGCTAGACTAAGAAAAAAGAGACAAGGTTCAAATAAATCAAAATGAAAGAGGAGAAATTAAAATGAGTATCAAAGAAATATAAAGGATTATAAGAGAATACTATGAAAAGCTATATGCCAACAAATTGGATAATCTAAGAGAAATCGATAAATTCTCAGATATATACAATCTCCCAAAACTGAATCAAGAAGAGAGAATTTGAATAAACCAATCACTAGTAAAGAGATTGAAACAGTAATCAAAATCCTCACAAAAAATAAGAGTCCAGGACTAGATGGCTTCTCTGGTGAATTCTACCAAACATTCAAAGAAGATTTAACACTCATCCTTCTAAAATTCTTCCAAAACACTGAAGAGGATGGGATGCTCCCTAACTCACCCTAGAAAGCCAACATTCTCCGAGGCCCTGATACAAAAACCAGACAAGGGCAACACAAAAAAGGAAAATTACAGGCAAATATCACTGATGAACACAGATGAAAAAGTCCTCAGCAAATTATTAGCAAATTGAATACAACAATACATTAGAAGGATCATACCCCATAATCAAGTGAAATTTACACCAGGGATGGAAGAATGGTTCACCATTAGAAAATCAATCAATGTGACAAAGAACATTAACAAAATGAAGAATTAAAATCACATAATCATCTTAAAAGATGGAGAGAAAGCATTTGACAAAACAGCATCCATTTATGATAAAAACTCTCAATAAAATGGGCATAGAAGGAAAGTACCTCAACACAATAAAGGCCATATATGACAAACCCACAGCTAACCTCATACTCAATCGTGAAAAGCTGAAAGCTATCCCTCTAAGGACAGGAACAAGACAAGGATGCCCGCTTTTGCCACTCTGGTTCAACATGGTATTAGAAGTCCTAGGCAGACCAATTAGGCAAGAAAAAGAAACAAAAGGGATTCAAACTGGAAAAGAAGTAGTAAAACTGAAAATATTTGCAGATGACATGATTTTTACATAGAGAAAATCCTAAATAATCCCCTAAAAAACTATAAGAAAGAATAAACAAATACAGTAAAGGATACAAAATCAACACACAAAAATCAGTTCTGTATCTATACTCCAATAATAAAATAGCAGAAAGAGAAATCAATAACACAATTCCATTTACAATCACAACAAAAAAATAAAATACCTAGAAATAAATAAATTTAACCTAAAAGGTAAAAGACTTGTACAATGAAAACTAGAAAACAATGTTGAAAGATATCAAAGAAAACAAAAGAAAACATGAAATTCCATGTTCACGGATAGGAAGCATTAACACAGTTAAAATGTTCATACTACCTAAAGCAATCTACAGATTTAATGCAATCCCTATGAAAGTCCCGATGAGATTTTTCACGGAAATAGAACAAAGAATCTTAAAATTTATATGGACTAACAAAAGACCCTGAACAGCCAAAGCAATCCTGAGGAAAAAGAACAAAGCTAAAGGTATCGCAATCCCTGATTTCAAAAAACTATAGCAATCAAAACAGCAGGGTACTGGTATAAAAACAGACACACAGATCAATGGAACAGAATCGAGAGCACAGAAATAAACCCACACATCTATGGACAACTAATTTTCAACAAAAGAGCCAGGAGGATACAATGGAGAAAGGAAAATCTCTTCAATAAATGGTGTTGGGAAAATTGGACAGCCACACGCAAAAGAATGAAAGTAGACCATTACCTTACACCATACGCAAAAAATTAACTCAAAATGGATTAAAGACTTGAACGCAAGTCCTGAAACCATAAAACTCCTAGAAGAAAACATAGGCACTATGCTCTCTGATACCAGTCTTAGCAATATCTTTTTGGATATCATGTCTCCTTAAGCAAGGGAAACAAAAGAAAAACTAAACATGGAACTACATCAAATTAAAAAGTTTCTGCACAGCAAAGGAAACCACTAACAAAATGAAAAGACAACCTACCAATTGGGAGAATATATTTGCAATCATATATCCAATATGGAGTTCATATCCAAGATACATAAAGAACTCATATATACAAATAAACAAACAACCTGATAAAAAATTGGCAGAAGATCTGAACATTTTTCCAAAGAAGATATACAGATGGCCAACAGGCATATGAAAAGAAGTTCAACATCACTAATTTTTAGGGAAAGGCAAATCAAAACCACAATGATATCACCTCCCACCCATCAGAATGGCTACTGTTAAAAAGACAAGAAACAATAAGTGTTGGAGAGGATGTAGAGAAAAGAGAACCCTCATACACTGCTGGTGATTCTGTAAACTGGTGCAGCCACTATGGAAAACAGTGTGGAGACTCCTCAAAATATTAAAAATAGAAATACAATATGATCTAGCAATTCCACTTCTCAGTAATTATCCAAAGAACACAAAATACTAACGTGAAAAGATATATGTACCACTATGTTCACCGCAGCATTATCCACAATAGCCAATCTTGGAAACAATCTAAGTGTCCATCAACAGATGAATGGATAAAGAAGATATGATGTGTATATATACACAATGGAATATTACTCAGCCATAAAAAGAGATGAAATCTTGCCATGTGTGACAACACAGATGCACCTTAAGGACATTATGCTAAGCAAAATAAGTTAGAGAAAGCCAAATACCATATGATTTCACTCATATGTGGAAGGGAAAAAAACAACAACAAACACAAAGATTCAGAGAATAGATTGGTGGTTACCAGAGAGGAAGGGGGAAGAAGGGAGGGTGAAAAAGGTAAAATGGCACGTGTACAGTGAGAGATGGCAACTAGACTTTTGGTGGGGAAGATGATGTAGTCCATACAGAAGTTGAAATATAAGGATGTATACATTAAGTTTACATAATGTTATAAACAATCATTACCTCAATAAAAAAACTAATTAAAAAGAAAACCATGCAACCCAAAGCAACAGCCACCACCTTGGGC
This sequence comes from Equus asinus, assembly GCF_041296235.1. Classification (NCBI taxonomy): domain Eukaryota; kingdom Metazoa; phylum Chordata; class Mammalia; order Perissodactyla; family Equidae; genus Equus; species Equus asinus. The sequence goes on along the minus strand of NC_091817.1, from coordinate 16,400,184 downwards.
TCTTCTGACAGCCTCCAAAAACCGAACTGTTAAGTGTACGCAGGCCCCAAAGATTAACCAAAAAAATAAAATGAAAGAAAAGAAACACTAAAGGATGAAGTGAAAGGACACTAAACTTGTATCCACAAAAAAAATAAGTAATTTCCTTGTTAAATATCAGACAGTATTGATATCTTTTTCCTTACTACCTTCTCATATACGATTCAAAAGACTTCATGAAGCAGTATTACAGGGATCCTCATTATTTGTGGATCCGTGTTTGCAAATTAACCTACTTGCTAGAATTTATTTACAACTCCAAAATTAATACCTGCAGCACTCCTGTGCCATGTGCAGGCATGGGAGAGCACAGCGCCCAGGGCACATGTCCCCAGCTGAGGTCAAAGCAACACTCTGCCTCCTCTCAGTTCTCGTACTTGTAACAAGAATGTTTCTTTCAGCCTATTGAGTGTCATGCTCTCTGCATTTCTGTGCTTTTTGTTAGTGATTTTGCTTTTAAATGGCCCCCAAGGCATGCTGAAGTGATGTCTGGCGTTCCTAAGTGCAAGTCTGTGACATGCCTTACGAAGAAAATGTGGGCGAGACAAGCTTCCTTCAGGCATGAGTTAGCACTGACGGTCATGAGCTCAATGTTAATGAAGCAACAACATGTATTAAATAAGGCAACTTTAAACACAAACACAAACAAAAAAAGGTTACGTATCAATCAGCTGATGAATTGGTTTGTAGAAAGCTAACCCAGTGTTTCTATTAGGAGCAATAATTCAGTGCTGCAAATTACAGAACATAACCATTGCAAATAATCAGAATCAACTGTATATTACTGTGTTGTTAGGTTTACAGAGCATACAGATGTATTTTGTGTGAAAAATACTACACAAATGAAGGCAGAGAGAAAGGGAACTTATTGACACTAAGGGTTTTGTGTGTGTGTGTGTGTGAGGAAGACTGGCCCTGAGCTAACTAACATCTGTTGCCAATCTTTCTCTATTTCATGTGCGATGCTGCCACAGCATGGTTTAATGAGTGGTGCTAAGCTGATGCTTGGGATCCGAACCCACAAACCCCAGGGTGCTAGAGAAGAGCACACAAACTCAACCACTACACCACCAGGCTGGCCCTGACAGTGAGTTTTTATATACTATTTGTGATGGTTAATTTTATGTATCAACTTGGAGAGTGTTTTTGGATGAGATTAACATTTAAATTGGTGAACCCTGGCTAAGCAGATTGCCTTCCATAATGTGGGTGGGCCTCTTCTAATCAGTTAAAGGTCTAAATAGAAGAAAAAGACTTGCCTCCCTGACCAAGAGGAAATCTCCAGCAAACTGCCTTCGGACTTCCTCTGCACCATAAACTCTCCTGGGACACAAGCCTGTCAGCCCACACTGCAGATTTTGGACTTCCCAGCCTCCATAATTGCATGATCCTATTAATTAAAATAAATCTCTTCACATGTATATAGCTAGATACCTATATATAATATATGCCTATAAGTACATATGGATATAATCTATATATTGTCTATAAATATACACCTATACCTATATATTCAATAACAAGTAAAACGAAGAAAAGATCAACAAGGACATAGAAGACTCACACACTGCTCTAAACCAGTCAGACATGACAAACATCTGGAGAACAGTGCTTCCAGCAGCAGTACACAGATTCTTCTCAAGTGCACACGGAGCATTCTCCAGGATAAACCATAAGCAAGGATATTAACACTTACATTTCAAAAGACTGAAATCATACAATTTCCAAGCACAATGTGATGAAATTAGAAATAAATAGCAAAAAGAAAATTTGGAAATTCACAAAAACTTGAAATGAAACCCTAAATAACAAAAGAGTCAAAAAGAAATCACAAGGGAAGTTGGAAACTATTTTGAGATGAATAACGACAAAAACATAACTTACTAAAACTTATAAGATGCAGCTAAAGCAGTGCTTATAAGAATATTCAAGCTGAAAGTGCATATGTTAAAAAAAATTTCAAATCAACAACGTAATCTTCCACCTTAAGAAAGTAGAAAAAGCAAGCACAGGGAAGGATGTATTAAAATTTAGAGTAAATGAATTAAACAGTAAAGCCAAAAACACAAGAGAAAAATCAACCAAAGGTTGATTCTTTTCACAGTTGAAGAAAATTGACAAACATTGAGCCATACTGACTAAGGGAAGCAGGGAGAACACTCAAATTACTAAAATCAGGAATGACACAGGCTACATTACTATTAACCTTACGAACATAAAAAACGATGAGTATACTATGAAGAACTGTATGCCAATAATTTGATAACCTAAACTTCCTAGAAAGATACAAACTACTGAAAGTACTTTGTATCAAAAAGTAATTAAAACTCCAAATAAGTCTCACCATTTCTGTTCAAGATTGTACTGGAGATTCTAGCCAGAGCAATAAAAGGCATCCAGAATGGAAACAACAAAGTAAAACTACCTGTATTTGCATACGACATGATTTTGTGCATGGAAAATCCTAAGGCATCCACTGAAAAGACTATTAGAACCAATAAACAAGTTCTGAAAAGTTGCAGGATAAATAAGTAATATACAAAAATGAATTGTATTTCTTTTTGGAAGCAATGAAGGATTCAAAAAAGAAATGAAGAAAACAATTCCATTTCCAATAGTACCAAAAAGAGTAAAACAGGGGCCAGCCCGGTGGTGCACCTGTTAAGTGGGCAGGTTCTGCTTCCACGGCCCAGGCATGGCACCACTTGGCAAGCCATACTGTCGCAGGTGTCCCACATATAAAGTAGAGGAGGATGCACACGGATGTTAGCTCAGGGCCAGTCTACCTCAGCAAAAAGAGGAGGATTGGCAGGGGATGTTAGCTGAGGGCTAATCTTCCTCAAGAAAAAAAAAAAGAATAAAACTTTCAAGTTTAACAAAACAAATTACAAGACTTATATACTCAAAACCCATAAAACATAGTTGAAAGAAATTAAACAAGACCTAAATAAACAGAAAGAGTCCCATGTCCATGGAGTGGAAAAATTGATAATATTATAAATACGGCAACACTCTCCAAAGTGTTCTACAGATTCAATGGAATCCCTGTCAAAAGCCCGACTTCCCCTTTGTTTTTTTTTGAGATTAGGCCTGAGCTAACATCTGCCACTAATCCTCTTTTTGCTGAGGAAGACTGGCCCTGAGCTAATATCTGTGCCCATCTTCCTCTACTTTATATGTTGGACGGCTGCCACAGCATGACTTGATAAGTGGAGCATAGGCCAGTGCCCAGGATCTGAACTGGTGACCCCCGGGCCCGCCAAAGCAGAACATGCAAACTTAACTTCTATGCTATCAGGCTGGCCCCCCAACTGCCTTTTTTGTAGAAAGTTACAAGATCATCCTAAAACTCATGGATACACCAAGGACTCAGAATGGCTAAAAAATCTTGAAAAAAAAAAAAATGTGGAGGATTCACACTTCCTGATTTCAAACATTTCTAGAAAATTACAGTAATCAAGGTTATATGGTACTGGCATAAGGAAAGAAATATAGATCAACGGAATAGAGTTGGAGTCCAAAAATAAACCCTTACATTTACAGTCAATTGATTTTTGACAAGGGTGACACCACCATGCCATGGAAAAAGAAGTCTTTGAAAAATGGTGCTTAGGACAACTAGATATTCACAGGCAAAGGAATGAAGTTGGATCCTTACACCTCACACCATATACAAATATTAACTCAAAACGGATTACAGATCTAAAAACAAGAATTAAAACTGTAAAACTTTCACAAGTAAATCCTCATGACTGTGGATTAGGCAATGGCTTTTTAGATATGACACCAAAACCACAAATGATTAAAAAAAAAAAAACCAAGCAGATAAATTAGACTTTATAAAAATTAAAAATTTTTGTACTTCAAAAAGACCATCAAAAAAGTGAAAAGAGGAGTGATGTCAGCATCATGGCAGAGTGAACTTGCCCAGGACTCTCTCCCGTCCAACACACAACAAAAAGGGGAAGCCATACTCCAACAGAAGACATCCTAACAACACAAAAACCTCCGAGAGACACGCAGCCACATGAGGGAGGGCGGAGAGGCTGCAGCCCCCCTCAGAGGAGCTGGAACAGGGTGAGACAGAGCTTCACTCCCTCCTCTAAAGACTGCAGTAGCTGCCGTGGGAGGCTCCAAGAGGCAAGGAGCTGGGCAGGGGTCGCTCATTTGCTGGATCACAAAGGATGACCTAGAGTCCCTGCAGCCTAGAGGGAAGCCCTCTAACTGGGTGAAAGCTTTCCCGCAGGATGACCTCATCAAGCCAAGACCCCAGGAGAGCAGAGCGTGAGAGCTGATCAGGAAACCTGGGACTGCACACAGGAGACAGCGCCCCACCCCCCGACGGGTGCCACACCATCTCAGCTGAAGGCAGAGAGCTAAGCATACAGGGCTCTCGACCCCTACCCAGTGGCAATAGGCCGTAACTGCAACCGAATAATATCAGAATGAGGAAGAGCCCACCTTCCAACATCAGACGCTACATCAAATCTCCAGAGCAGAGAGAAAACGACAAGTACCCAGAACTCAGTCCTGAGGACACAGAAAAATGTAAGCTAAATGACAATGCATTCAAAATAGCTATCATCAAAAAACTCAATGAGGTAAAAGAGAATTTAGAGAAACAATTCAATGAGTTCAGGAGCTACTTCACAAAACAGACTGAAACTACAAAGAAGAAGCAATCAGAAATGTTACAGATGAAAGACACAATGGAACAGACAAAACAAAATACAGATTCCCTGAATGCTCGAGTGGACATCATAGAGGAGCGAATCAGCATAATCGAAGATAGACACGTTGAAATGCTCCAGACAGAGGAGGAGAGTGAACTAAGACTAAAAAGAAATGAAGAAAGCTTTGGAGAAATATCCCACTCAATGAGGAAATGCAACATAAGAATTATAGGTATTAAAGAAGGTGAAGAGAAGGAGAATGGAGCAGAAAGCGTGCTCAAACAAATAAAAGCAAAGAACTACCCAAATCTAGGAAAGAGAGGGAAATATGTGTGGGGGAAGCTTCCAGATCTCTGAGATTTGTCAATGGAAAAAGACCAACTGCAAGGCATATAGTAGCAAAATTGGCAAAAATGAATGACAAAGAAAGAATACTAAGGGCAGCAAGGCAAAAGAAAATAACCTACAAAGGAACTCCTATCAGGCTTTCAGCAGATTTCTCTGCAGAAACCTTAGAAGCTAGGAGAGAATGGAACGACATATTCAAAACTTTAAAAGACAAGAATCTTCAGCTAAGAATACTCTATCCAACAAAAATATCCTTCAGATATGAGGGAGAAATTAAATCTTTCCCAGACAAACAAAAGCTAAGGGACTTCACAGGCACAAGACTCCCCCAGAAGAAATTCTCAAGAAGGCCCTCATACCTGAAAAAAGAAAAAAAGGGAGAAAGGGGTCACAAAACACAGAGTAAGAAGACCAATTGATAGACAGAATCAGAATAGGACAGCAAATATTCAACTACAGCATTAGGCCAAAGGGAAGGAAAACACCAAAATCAAAGACAATCTTGTCACTTTAACCACAAACTCACAACACAAGTTGGAATAAGATATGAGAAAAATAACTTAGAAGAGGAGGAGGAGAGGGAGTGACTCGGTTTAGAGTAAGGAAATAAGAGGCCATCAGAAAATGGACTATCTTATGCAAGAGATTCTGAATAAAAACTTCAGGGTAGCCACTAAACTAGGAAACAAACGAAATGCAGGAAAATTGGAAAATGAATGATATAATTACAGCATTAAGCCCTTATACATCAATAATCATCCTCAATGTAAATGGATTGAATTCTCCAATAAAAAGACAGAGAGCGGCAAGATGGATTAAAGAACAAGATCCAACCATTTGCTGCCTCCAGGAAACGCACCTCAGATCCAATGACAAACACAGGCTTGGAGTGAAGGGGTGGAAGACCATACTCCAAGCTAACAGCAAAGGAAAGTAGGTGTTGCAATACTTACATGAGACAAAGTAGACTTTAAGATATGACAAGTATAGAGAGACAAAGAGCCGCAGTATATAATGATCAAAGGGACACCCCACCAAGAAGAAATAACACTTATAAATATCTATGTACCCAACACAGGAGCACCAAAGTTCATAAAGCAACTATAAGCAAATCTAAAAGAAGATATTAGAAATAACACAATGATACTAAGGGACCTCAACACCCCACTCACATCAATGCACAGATTATCCAGAGAGAAAATCAGCAAGGAAACAGTGGAATTAAATGAAAAGCTAAACCAGATGGACTTAATAGACATATATAGAACACTCCATCCAAAAACAGCAGAATACACATTTTTCTCAAGTGCGCATGGAACAGTCTCAAGAATAGACCATATGTTAGGAAACAAGGCAAGCCTGTACAAATTATAAAAAATTGAAATAATAACAAGCATCTTTTCTGATCATAATGCCATAAAGCTAGAAATTAATTACAAGAAAAAAGCTGAGAAATGGACAAAGATGTGGAGACTAAACAACATGCTATTGAACAAGCAATGGATCATTGAAGAAATTAAAGGAGAAATCAAAAAATATCTGGAGACAAATGAAAATGATAACATGCCATACCAACTCATAAGGGATGTAGCAAATGCCGTATTAAGACGGAAATTCATTACAATACAGGCACGCCTCAGCAAACAAGAAAAATCCCAAATAAGCAATCTCAAATTACACTTAACTGAATTAGAAAAAGAACAGATAAAGCCCAAAGTCAGCAGAAGGAGAGAAATCATAAAAATCAGAGCAGAAATAAATGCCATTGAAACAAAAAAGGCAGTAGAAAGGATCAATGAATCAAAGAGCTGGTTCTTTGAGAAGATAAATAAAATTGACAAACCCCTAGCCAGACTTACAAAGAAAAAAAGAGAGAAAGCTCAGATAAACAAAATCAGAAATGAAAGAGGAGAAATAACAACAGAATCCACAGAAATACAATGGATTATAAGAGAATACTATGAAAAACTGTATGTCAACAGAATGGATAACCTATAGGAAATGGATAAATTCTTAGATTCTTACAACCTCCTAAAGCTGAGTCAAGAAGAAACAGACAATCTGAACAGACCAATCACAAGGAAAGAGATTGAAGGAGCAATCAAAAGCATCCCAAAGAATAAAATCCCAGGACCAGACAGCTTTCCTGGGGAATTTTACCAAACTTTCAGAGAGGATTTAATACCTATCTTTCTCAAGCTATTTCAAAAAATTGGGGAAGATGGAACACTTCCTAACACATTCTATAAGGCCAACCTCATGCTGATATCAAAGTTTGACAAGGACAGCACGACAAAGGAGAATTACAGGCCAATATCACTGATGAACATAGATGCAAAAATTCTCAACAAAATTTTGGCAACCCAATTTCAGCTATACATCAAAAGGCTCATACATCACAGTCAAGTGGGATTCATACCAGGGAAACAGGGATGGTTGAACATCCACAAACCAATCAAGGTGATACACCGCATCAACAAATTGAGGAATAAAAACCACATGATCATTTCGATAGATGCAGAAAAAGCATTTGACAAGATCCAACAGCCATTTATGATAAAATCTCTTAACAAAAGGGGGATAGAAGGAAATTACCTCAACATAATAAAGGCCATATATGACAAACCCACAGCCAGCATCATACTCAATGGGCCAAAACGGAGCACCATCCCACTGAGAACAGGAACAAGACAAGGATGCCCACTATCACCACTCTTATTCAACATTGTACTGGAGGTCCTGGCCAGAGCAATTAGGCAAGAAAAAGGAATAAAAGGAATCTAAATAGCAAGGGAAGAGGTGAAACTCTCGCTGTTTGCAGACAACATGATCTTATATATAGAAAACCCCAAAAAATCCATCAGAAAACTAACAGAAATAATTAACAACTACAGTAAAGTTGCGGGTACAAAATCAACTTACAAAAATCTGCTGCTTTTCTATACTCCATTAATGAACTTACAGAAAGAGAACTCAAGAATACAATTCCATTTGCAATCGCAACTAACAGAATAAAGTACCTAGCAATAAATTTAACCAAGGAGGTGAAGTACTTATACAATGAAAACTATAAGACGTTACTGAGAGAAACTGAAAATGGCATAAAGAGATGGAGAGATTCCTTGCTCATGGATTGGAAGAATAAACATAGTTAAAATGTCCATACTACCCAAAGCAATCTACAGATTCAACGCAATCCCTATCAGAATCCCAATGACATTCTTCACAGAAACAGAGCAAAGAATCCTAAAATTCGTATGGGGCAATCAAAGACCCGAAATTGCTAAGGCAATCCTGAGAAAAAAGAACAAAGCTGGAGGCATCACAATCTCTGACTTCAAAATGTACTACAAAGCCATGGTGACCAAAACAGCATGGTACTGGTACAAAAACAGGCACACAGATCAACGGAACAGAACTGAAAGCCCAGAAATAAAACCACACACCTATGGACAGTCAATCTTCAACAAATGTGCCAAGCACATACAATGAAGAAAAGACAGTCACTTCAATAAATGGTGTTGGGAAAACTGGACAGCCACATGCAAAAGAATGAAGGTAGACCACTATCTCATGCCATACACAAAAATAAACTCAAAATGGATCAAAGACTTGAAGATACATCCTGAAACTATAAAACTCCTGGAAGATAATATAGGTAGTACACTCTCTGACATCAACATCAAACTAAAAAGGATCTTTTCACATACCACATCCTCTCAGACAAAGGAAACAAAAGAAAAAATAAACAAGTGGGAATTCATCACATAAAGAGCTTCTGCAAGGCTAAAGAAACTAGAATCAGAACAAAGAGACAACCCACCAACTGGGAGAAAATATTTGCAAATCAGATATCTGACAAGGGGTTAATCTCCATAATATATAAGGAACTCACACAACTGAACAATAAAAAAACAAACAGCCCGATCAAAAAATGGGCAGAGGAGATGAAGAGACATTTTTCCAAAGAAGACACACAGATGGCCAATAAACACATGAAAAGATGTTCAACATCACTAACCATCAGGTAAATGTAAATCAAAACTACACTAAGATACCACCTCATGCCTGTTAAAATGACTATAATCACTAGGACTAAAAATAACAAATGTTAGAGGGGATGTGGAGAAAAGGGAACCCTCATACACTGCTGGTGGGAATGCAAACTGGTGCATACACTATGGAAAACAGTAAGGAGATTTCTCAAAAAACTAAAAGTAGAACTACCATACCCAGCTATCCCACTACTGGGTATCTACCCAAACAATCTGAAATCAACAATCCAAAGTAACATATGCACCCCTATGTTCATTGCAGCACTATTCACAATAGAAAAGACTTGGAAACAATCCAAGAGCCCGTTGACCAACGACTGGATAAAGAAGATGTGGTATATATATATCTATATATATATATAGATTATATATATACACAATGGAATACTACTCAGCCAGAAAAAAGACAAATTTATCCCATTTGCAATAACATGGAAAGATCTAGAGGGAATTATGCTAAGCAAAATAAGCCAGTCTGAGAAACACAAATACCAGATGATTTCACTCATATGTGGAACATAAACCGGTACTGGGACAAAGAACACAGTTCAGTGGTTACCAGGGCAAGGGGGGTAGGGGGTGGGCACAAGGGGTGAAGGGGAGCACTTATGTGGTGACAGTCAAGAGATAAGGTACAACTGAAATCTCACATCGATGTAAACTATTATGAACTCAATAAAAAAATTTTTAAATAGAAGAAAGTAAAATAAATAAAAACTTTTTTAAAAACTATACTAATTAAGACAGTGTGGAATTGAGCAAAATTAGACAAACAGATTTTTAAAAAGTGAAAAGAAAGTCCACAAAACTGGTGAAAATATTTGTAAATCATCTGTCTAATAAAGGACAATCAAGAGTCATCAAAGATTGGAGAAAGGCTGTAACATAAAAGACAGGGACCAAACAAAAAATAAAAAGGTAGAGAGAGAAAGCAGCTAGAATTAATATAAGAGTTTAGCAAAGTTGTATGATACAAGGTCAATATACAAAATATAAATTGTACTTTTTCTTTATACTAGCAAAAGTTAGAAATTGAAATAAAAAATAGCATCAAGATATAAGAAATAATTTTGGATAAATCTGACAAAGTGCAAGACCTGTATGCTGAAAGTGGTAAAACATTGCTGAGAAAGTAAGGAAGACATAATAAAATGGAGATATACATCATGTTCTTGGATGAGAAGACATAATATTTTTAATATGACAATTTTCCCCAAAACATCTAAAGACTCAAATAAAATGCCAACTAAAATCCCAGCAAGAATCCCAACAGACTTTTTTGCAGCAATTGACAAAAAGATTCTAAAATTTTTATGGAAATGCAAAGACCCTAGAATAGTAAAAAAAAAATTATAGAACAGAAAAGCAAAGTTGGAAACTAACACTACATAATTTCAAGACCTATTATACAGCAACAGTAATCAATGTGGTATGGTACTGGCATAAACATAGATCATTTGAACAGTATAGTGAACTCAGAAATATAAAACACATCCAACACAATCTATCAACTAACATTTGACAAAGGTGTCTAGGGCAATGCAATGGGAAAAAAATACTTTTTTCACCAAATAGTACTAGACCAATTCCCAGATGTGAAAAGAAAAGGAAGCTTGATCCTCACCACACATTATATCCAAAAATTCACTCAGTATGGATGATAGACCCAAACGTTAGAACTAAAAATATAAAACTTGTAGAAGAAAACATAGGAGAAAAACTGGGCAACCTTGGTTTAGTAAAAATTTCTTAATTGTAACACAAAAGAAACCATTAAAAAAGAAGAACTGCACTTCGTAAAAAAACCAAACAAGCAAAAAAACTTCTGCTCTTAACAGAAGCTGTTACTAAAATATTTGGAGGAAAAATTTGAAAAATATGTATCTGACAAAGAAAATCTGTTTAGAATATATAAGGAATTCTTACAAGTCAATAATAAAAAGGTAATTCCATTAAAAGGAGAAAGAGTTTAACTTTAACAGACATTTCATCAAAAGAGATACAGAATGGCAAATAACCACATGCAAAGATGCTCAACCCATTATTAATAATTAAGGAAATGCAAATTAAAACCACAATGAGATGATACAATTAACTCACTCAAATAGCTAAAACTACAAAAACTTACCACATATCAAATATTGGTAAAGACGTGGAGCAAATGAACTCCTATACACTACTAGGAGAAATGTAAAACAGTACAACCATTCTGGAAAACAATTTGGCAGTTTCTTAAAAAGTTAAATATACACCTACCATCTGAACAGGCCATTCCACTCCTTGGTATTTATCAAAGAGAAATATGAGTGCATCTCCACACTAAGACTTGTACATGAGTACTCATAGCAGCTTTATTTGTAACAGCCAAAAACTTGAAAAATCCAAATATCCACCAAAATGTGAATGGAACACCAATTGTTTTTTTCTTGCTGCTTTCAAAGTTTTCTGTCTTTCAGCATTTTTACTACACTAGTATCTAAGGATTTCTTTATTTATCCCACATGGAATTCACTGAACATCTTGGATGTGTAGATTTATGTTTTTCATCAAATATGGAAAGTTTTCATCCATTATTTCTTCAGAACTGTTTTCTGCTCCCATCTGCCTTTCCTGTCCTATTATGCACATATTGGTATGCTTAATGGCATCCCACATTTCTCTGATGCTCTGTTCATTTATTTACACTTTTTTATCTGTTCTTCAGACTGCATAATCTCTATCAATCTATCTTAAAATTCATTGATTCTTTCTTCCACCAGGTTAAATTTATTGCTGATCCCCTCTGGTGAATTTGACATTTAAGAAGTGGAACTTCTATGTTCATTATCTTTATTATGCTTATGGCTTACTGATCTATACACATCTCAAAATTCTCCAAATTGTACACTGTAAATATGCTCGCTTTACTATATGTCAATTATATGTCACTAAAGCTGTGCAAAAAAATCAACAAAATATATTTAAATGATAATTTTTAAAAAGAGTGAGCTGCTTTGGTTTAATTAGTGGCAATCAGCTTACAGCTCACTCTGAATGCCCATCTCCATTTGTGAATTAAATTCCACGAGTAAATATGAAGGAAAGAAGAATTTAGAGGCAGAACAAGTTTATGCTTTAACTTATTTAGAGTATTCATTCTATATCTACTATTATGTTCCTTATATCTGGTATATATTCCCTTAATGTAAATAAGTAGTAAGATAATCTTGTACAAGCGTATTTTATAAATGATATCCAGATGACATTTTTTTTAAAAGTACGCTTCCTTTATAAGGAAAGATAAAAAGTCATACTCTTGTATAATCCAGACTCTCAATAATATTTAACTTTAAATAAAGGGTGGTAAGGAATTGAATTTGTTCTTTCTGTCATTCAGGTGGCTATACCAGTGATGCAAACAGCAAGCAGCTTTCAAAATGGACACCCAAGAAATGTCACTAGATATTAAAATAACATCTGTAGAGTAGTTTACAGTTTACAGAGCACTGTTACATGTATTCTCATTTAATTGTTTCAACAACCTGTGAGATGTAAGAGGTTTTTCCCAGGACTTGGGCAGGTGGAGGGAGGAGGATGTCAGGTGCCAAGACACTCAGTTCCTCCGTATCTATAGCTTGCTTCATTCTACAGCACCACAGTCTATAAGGAACTGATACTATTCGTAGCAAAACTACAGTGGTAAGTATGTGGCCCCAGGTGGCATTTACTTTGAGGTATCATTTGAGGCTTTCATACTTTTATTTTGGAATATTAATAAATTGCCAAAAAAGTAAATACCAAGATCCACATCAGACAAGAAAATATTATGCCAAGCTGCTTGCTATTAAAGATCAATTCAATTCAACCAATATTACTGAATCACTGCAAAGCACTAGGTGAAGACCTAAAATATACTGTCTAATAAACAAGCAGACAGGCGCTTACCTATCTCCCACTACTTATAAAGCTGTCTTTGGTGGACTTGTTTCAGGACTCCCATAAACAGGCTGCTGAGAGCCCTAAGTGTGAGGGAATTACTCTTAAATTCTTTTCAAAAGGGGAACTATAAGTGTCTGATGGGAGAATCTGTCAGATTATCTGGAAAATGCCCCAATGTAAATTAAACTGAAAGTCTAAAGTTATCCTCTAAGAAACCACTAAAATCTTAAATGATGTTCCCTATTTTATTGTTCACAGTACTGATGAGTAAATTAGTTACCAAGCCAGAAGACAATTGTCTTACAATAAAAACAAAACAAACCAAACCAAACTAAATCAAACTCTTATCTCCAAGCTCTGGGGCTTTGAAGTAGGGTAACTGTACTTTTTATTGTCCAAACAGGACCCACTTCTGAGACCAAAAGAGAGTGCAATTAATCATTAGGCATAAACTGGGACTGGCTGAGGCAAATCAGAACGTGCAGTCTATCTGCTTATAAGACACATGTCCCTGGCCATCCTGACCTGAGATTACAAACAGAAAAGAAACACGAAGACTGAGGGAACTCAAAGCAAGGAAATAAGCAAGATAAAAATAAACTTTCATATAGCAAGTTTTCCCGCCATTTTACAAAACAATCTGAATATTAATAGTAATTTACTTAAACCAGGATAAAGAGGGGGGCAAGGAGGACTGGTTAAAGTGAATTTATGAAGCAGTCAGGTCCCAGATCCCTTCCCCAACAACCCAGCAAAATACTGTAGGTTTATTTTCTAACATAAAACCAGTTCCCTGCACAGTGAGACTGGGCACAGCTGAGCAGAAGCATGTACTGTACCAAAAACCACAGTTCAGGTGAATGCATACAGCTGGGATGCTGAATGCAGTGAAACTCCCCACCACCATCCTTCTTCCCTACTTCATTCCCAGAATGCTGGCAGCCAAGCCTTCATTCTCAAGGCAAGAGACTTGAGGAATCTCTGAGAAATCTGACCAGCCTCAAAAGAAAGACCTAAAGTTATCAACATGGAAGGTTCTCCAACCAAACGGCCCAGTCAGATGACCCTATTGCGAAACTCATAGTCAATAAGCCCCCCTCATATGCTCATAGCTCTGAATCAGCTTTTTGCTCCTCACTATCATATATGAACACACAAACAAATGTTACCACACGTGTAATGAAAGATTCTATTATAAAAGACAGACATCAGAAAAAAATATATAACAGACAAAAGTAGCTTAGAGTTAAGAGAAAGAAAATTAAACAACAAAAATTAGTCCCATTCGCAGAGAGATAAGAGGACATTATAATTACATAACGAGAGCAAGAAACTATAAAAAGAACATACAGAGAAGTTAAAAAAAGTCCTTGGAAATGATAACCTCATAGAGAAATTAAAACATACAGCTCAGGAAGTCTTCACAGAAAGCAGAGCGAAAAATAAAAAAGATGAGTAACAGGAGAGAAAAGAAAATTAAAGCTCTAACCTCCAATTAAGAGGAACTCCATAAAAACAGAAAAAGTAATCAACAAAAGAATTCAAGAAAATGTTATAGAAATAAAGGGCAGGACTGTTCAACTGAAAGAATCTGCATAACATCAGGAAAAATGGAAAAAAAGAGACTGATGCCAAGGCAGATTATTGTAAAATTTCGGAACACTGGGATAAAAGGAAAGATCCTAAAAGTTTTCAGAACGTAAAAGTCACAAAAGACAGGATCAGAATGGCTTCAGTGTTATCGATAGCAACACTAATAACGAGAAAACAGTGGAGAAATGTCTTCAAAATTTTGCAGGGCCAGCTCCGTGGCCACGTGGTTAAGTTCACGTGCTCCGCTGCGGTGGCCCAGGGTTCGGATCCTGGGCGCGGACGTGGCACCACTCGTCAGGCCACGTTGAGGCGGCGTCCCACATCCCACAACTAGAAGGACCTCCAACTAAGATACTGTGTACAGGGGCGGTTTGTGGAGATAAAGCAGGAAAAAAAAAAGAAGATTGGCAACAGTTGTTAGCCCAGGTGCCAATCTTTAAAAAAAAAAAAAAAAAATTTGCAGGAAATTATTTCCAACTATACCAAATTACAATCAAGTATGAGGAAATCACAAAGACGTTTTCAGATATGCAAAGTCAAAAAACACTGACCACCCATGCAAGCTTTCTCAGGAAGCTATTGGAGGATTAACACTGCAAAGATGAGAGAAGAAACCAAGAAGAGGAAGACATGGAATACAGCAAACAGGAAATCCAGCAGGTGTGAGGTAAAGGGAGATCCTAGTTAGACAGCTGTGTCCCAGATGTGGAAAATAACCTGTTCAGACTGAAGGCTTAAAGAAGGTAAAACTGACACGACACCTAAAGGGTCTGAAAGTCCTGAAAGGGGAATGAGACAATTGGTGAAAGCAAACAAAAGAAATAACACAATTATTAACTCTAAAAAGATTTTTAGAAACATGAACAGAAAAACTAAAAGGAAGACAGGAAAAGAAAAGCAACCATAGTTTATCACGTGGCTCAGCTGTGAAAAGCAGTTATATAATTATAATAATGTAAATACACAACAAGGACTTAACAAAATCAGGATGAAATTTATACTGGGAGATTGGGGACGTAAAAGTGACACAGTAGGGGCAGAGGGAAGAAAGCAAGCAAAATCCTCATCTCCTACAGAGGGGGTCGACACATCATGCCCCAAACTGTAAAATCAAGAGCGGCTGTGCAGCCGTGCTGTTTGAGGATGGACTAATCAACTCAAAGCTAAAGAGGTCACAGTGCAGAAGAGGAAACGGGGGAGCCCAGGGGAAGGAGGCCTGCCTGCTGTTTTCTGTAGTAACCTCTTAGAATTACTGGTCTCTAAACAATAAGCATGCATAAAATTTTGTTAAACCATTTGATAAAAACGAAAAAGAACGAAATGAGGGAAATTATCAGAAAAAGAATTCTCTAAGACATTGTAATTTAAATATCAAATTGTTTCAGATATTAGTCTGTATCAAACTTTTTCCCATGACTAAAGCCACACCAATGTATACATCACTTGAATATGATCTGCTCTCATTCATACTCTCCAAGCATGAGTACAGACAGGGCATTTCTAAATCTTACCTCAAGCAGAGCTGCTGCAGGATCACCCTGTAGACTTTTTCCTAGTTTGTCAACCTCATCTAATAGGAACACCGGATTGTTAACCCCGACAGTCTTCAAACCATTGATTATACGACCAGGCATACTGCCAACATAGGTGCGCCTACAGGAAGCAAGCAGCAAATTAACATCGATGACACATCGCGAGACAAAAGCAATGTCATTTAGAAATCAAAACTCAGGACTGGAGAAAAGTCATTTAGTTATCAGAGTAATACAGCAAAGAGCTACCATATATTTTAAAAGCCCTACGATACATCAGAGTTATTTGATTCGAGTCTTATTTTCTATTTAATTCTGACTTAAGTTACCCATGATCCTGGAAGAGCTGTATCTAACTTTTGCCATTTAGTGAAACTGAACATTACACTTAAGTCATATAGTTATGATTCTTACTCTTCAAGATTCCAAAATGTCCAAAGGACCCTGTGAATTTAATTCTCCTGCTTTCCACGGTTTTTTAGAGCACACTCCTCACCCTCCACCGCTCATACAAGCACCTTTTTACATGCTGAAATGGCTGCCCAGGGCTGCTTACAACATCATCATCTCCTTCATGAAGGAAATCAGAACTGGTTCAAAGAGACATTCAAAACACTGACCAAAAAAGAGGAAAAAAAAAATACAAACTCCTTTATATTCAGAGGCAATACTTTGCTACTAACCGTAGTAAGAGGATCTGGGGTCAATAGTATATCAAAATTCTATTAATCCTGGCCTTTTGAATAAAACTGTGCTCAATCTATATACACTAATTGGAATAAGTAAGTTTGGGCAGATATTTTGTTGTGCATTAAAACGTTAGACAGTGCTTTATCATATTTGAACAAGAATCACTGACATAATTATGACAGATGTAGAGTGTGGCATGAAATAAAAAATGTTTGACAAACTGAAAAAAGTGTCTTTTTCACAAAGCCAGCAAAAGTTTATTTTAAGCAGCAATTTACCATTTTTAATTACAACCTTGCTGCCTAAACCAGGTACAACGTAAACGCTGTTTGTGAAAAGGCATAAAAGGGTGATTGCCTAGAAGAAGTTGATCAATGATAAGGGGAACAGTAGCAGTTATCTCATGATCTATACAAAGCTGATTCACAGAGCAGGCCTCAGTTCTGCCACAGGACTGGCATAAAGTAGGAGAGGGTAGAGAGACCTTTGAAAAGACAAGAAAGTCTTAAAAATATCTTGGGAATGCCGTTCATCCAGGGAGGGGAGGGTGACCAAGGCACTGGAACCAGACAATAAACACTGTCCTGTTACGATAAGGAGTTAGCACATTCAAGATTTCAGAATAGGATACAGGAAGGACAAGACTCAAAATTAATCAGTTCTCTCTGTAGAGAACTTTCAGATTCGCCACTATTCTGAGAATAAATAGGGAAGGAAAATTTTTTCTAAAAACCTCAATGTCTCTAAAAGTCACTTCTTGTTGCATTAATTTCTTTTCCTTTCCTCACTGTTTTTGATAGGTAGATTTCAAAAACAGGTACTGACAATTCTAGATAAAGTCATGGAGAGAAAATAATATTCTAAGCAGGTGTCCTTTCTAAAGAAGTGGAAATCTAGATACTAGTCACTGTATACAGCCACAATTCCTCCTAAACTTTCCACTGCTTCCCAGAACCTAGAGTAAGGTCCAAACTCCTTTGTCTGGAATCCCAGGCTCTTCACAATCTGGCCCCACCAGCCTTCCTAACTTGCTGCCATTACCCTCTTGCTTCATCCACAATCAAGATCCTTTTAGACCTCTTATGCTTTTGTACCTTTGTTAATATGGTGCCTTCCTGCCCTTAACACTCTCCATGCCTGTGGAAATCCCAGCAATTCTACCAAACTCTTCCTGACCACTTCTCACAAAGTGATCTTTCCAGCAATACAATGTCTAGCACTTACTGGCCCTACAATTCCACTGATGCATACTTATGACCCTGTTTTTATTCATGGGTACCAAGCACACAGCCTCCTCTAAAGAGCCAGGGAGCACTTTGATGACAGGGAGTGAGTATTGTTACAGAGTAGACAGATGCAGGATATAGAGCTGTAAGGTTCTCCTCACACAGACGCTTGTTTCTCCTATTTACTTAAGGACAGCAGATCAACCATGCCAGCACACAAAGTATCTTATTATCACCACGGTTATACTGTCAAGGTCATACAAGTCTTTGATTACTGCTTGGACAAATTACCTGACCTAAGCCTATTTCCTCATCTGTAAAATGGGGATGATAACAGTGCCAATCTCATGCATTATATGAGGATTATGAGAAAACATAATAGGTAAAGCACACAGCTTAGTGCCTGGCACATAGTAAGCTTTCAAAAGACGTCAACTGTAATTGTTATTAGTAACAGCTACTTAAAAGTCCACCTTTGGTTTCCCAGAAAAAGTACAAAAGCAGAAATCAGTACACCAAAATTTAAGTCCCATTTCAATCTCTGTCTCATGGAAGCAACTCTCATAAATGTCTTTTCATAGCACCAACCACACTCAATGCCTTTAGTGTTCATCAATCACAGGTGACATCCCCCAAATGTGACCCACTATTCTAGAGGTCAAGCCAAGAAGACAACTATTATCACAGAGCCCATAAGCTACAGAAAATATCTATAATGTCTCTTTTGCCAGAAGATATGGTAGCATGCAATTCACTGACTAAAGATACAAAACATACTTTGAATAAATTTTTGGAATATGATGGTGGAAAATGTAGCAAAACAAAATAAAAACATTTTCTTTCAATATTACCAAATATAACCATTTTATTTTAACAAATTAGCATACCAAAATTTCTTCCTGAGAAACTACATAGGTTGGAAATAAATATAACTAGTATTCTTTTACAAAGTATAACTTCTTTGAGGGCAAAATAGTAGTCTTTCCTATATTCTGCCTCACGATACAACATCTACAAAGCTACAGAGCACAATAGAGGAAAGCCTGCAAAGAAGAGCTCAAATCAATTACTTATTATTTAGCCTCAATACACGATTACCTAGAAGTTTTTCTTAAAATTGAAGTATACAAGTTAATTAAAAAAATATATGAATTCCTGCTTTTCTTATAATTGCTGTAGGCAGTTGATAGGTTTATCAGGACTATTCAACTAGTGTAGCAGATACATAAAAACAAAAGTGTCTACATAGTTCAAACTTTTAAGGTACAAGAGCATTTTTCATTTTCCAAAAAAATAGTCCAATTTATACTCCAAGAAACAACTACAGAGAATTGCAATATCATCTATTTACAGCTCCATGCTAATCAAGTATTTTACTATTCGGCCTCATCCCTAGATATCTTCAAATCTAATGTAATCCAAAATGCTAGACAGCTTGACACTGCCAACGACATCTTAATACCAGGAATAAGATGAACCTTTGCTCACCTCTTTTCCAGTATGTAGACAAGGGAGAAAAACAGGCATTTTGCCATCAAATTTTCATGCCTATTTAATTAAGTAGCTCTTATGGGCTATAATGCAAACTATTCAAGTGATATTTACAAAGAATTTATAATATAAAAGTTTATGTTGTAATGTTAAGTGAAAAGGGTAAAATTAGAATTCTATTGCTTAAAAAAAGAAAGGCAAAAGCTGCCCAGTGAAAAGTCTGGCAGGAAATAAAATGTTAAAAATGACCACCCATGAGGATTTTTCCTCCTATTTTATAAATTTTCTACCAAGAGTGTATACATATCGCTAAAATTGGAAAAAGTAAGAAGGCTTAAAGGAGATCCTAATCATTTCAAAACAAAAAACAGTCTTTAAGGAACTAAAGATAGTCTTTTTTTTTTTTTTTTGAGGAAGATTAGCCCTGAGCTAACAACTGCTGCCAATCCTCCTCTTTTTCTGAGGAAGACCGGCCCGGAGCTAACATCGTGCCCATCTTCCTCTACTTTATATGTGGAATGCTTACCACAGCATGGTGTGCCAAGCAGTGCCATGTCCGCACCCGGGATCCGAACCAGCAAACCCTGGGCTGCGGTAACGGAACGTGCGAACTTAACCACTGCGCCACTGGGCAAGCCCCAAGATAGTCTTAAATATAGCATGTCTAAACAAATCTAATTGTTATTCTTCTAACAGTCATTCTTAAATCTTTTTATACACTCATTTGGATGGATGCTCTCATCTAAAGAACTGCATTACTTGAATTCACAAAGCACTCAGAACACACTACCAGTGTAGCAATGTGCTAAGCACCGTGGAGTGAAACAGAGGATGAGATGCAGTAGAACCCCTGCTCTATAGAGCTTCAACTTCTTTATGTTTTACCTCTACAGTTATGCATTAGAAATACCAGAGGCCTACATTATTTAATCAGTAAAAGAGCACAGTAGATGATAATTGGTCAGTTTAGAGGAGAGTAAGATCATTACTGACTACACTTATATTAATGGAGGAAGCCTTGGGTTGGGGCCTTAAAACGAAGCTAAGTTTTAGACAGGTAAAGAAGAGCTATGCAAATACAGGTTATAAGAAGGACAGTAAGCAAACCATAATATCTCTGGCATTCTATGCTAAGAAAACATTAAAAGCTTGCTACTTCATTTTCTTTTCCCTTGTAGAGACTAATAACGAAACAGCTCAAGTATTTAAAAATCACATTGCAGGTTCCATGCAAAAATTCATCAACATGGAAAGCAAAAGTTCATTTTTCTTCTCATCTTGTTTGAAAATTGAGCCCAGGATTCCTTGTAATGATATGATTTTATTATCTGAACAAACAGCTGGTCAACTACTTCCAAAGAGTTAATATTACTAACTTGAGATATACCATACCAATAAGTATATTTGACCAAGGAATGACTAAGGAAAAACAGATTTTTATGCAAATGATCTCATAAAAAGAAGTTATTTTATATTTAACTTCTATGAACTGATTCAAAATTATTTAATGTAATAGTAAATATAAAAATCTAAGTTGTAAGATCCAATAAATGGGAACAGAGACTCTGGGGCTTATAAAAGAAGACAGAAAGGGGCCAGCCCCATGGCCTAACGGTTAAGTTTGGTGCACTCTGCTTCAGTGGCTCAGGTTGGGTTCCCAGGCGCAGACCTATACCACTCGTCGCTGGCCATGCTGTGGTGGCGACCCACATACAAAACAGAGGAAGACTGGCACAGACGTTAGCTCAGGGTGAATCTCCCTCAGGAAAAAGAAAAGAAGTGGACAGAAAAATCCCAATGGAGGTAATCCCAAATGAGAAATGTTGAGAAGACTGAAAACCTGCAGTTAATCTGGAGCATAAACAGGACTATTCTTCCTTTAAGCCACTCAACACGATATGAACAAAAACAATGGGCCAATGTTTAGTCAGATCACTATTATTTTCCTTACTTCAGATTTAAATGTAAACCAAGTCTTTCTCTTCCTTTCCCATCTCACATCTCATTATCATTTAACTCTAAAAAAAAATATCTTTAGTTGTTTTTAAAATCAATTCCTAACTCATTAGCACCTTCCTTCACGTAAACAAATACTCCTAGCAAAAGGCTAGAGCTGCGTGCGTGTGTGTGGGAGAATAGAAAAAGTGAGGGACAAAAGAGAATCAGCAAGGAAGATAACATAAAGCAGCTCCGGCTTCCACTGGCTGTTTTAAGACTGCAGAACAGCAGTGCCTGCTCAGGGGCGGAGGAAAAATAAAACTTTGCATGAACTCTAATTGTGATCATATGACCAGTACTTAAATGCCAAGACTTGGGTGTTTCCAAAATGCCTCGACTGTCACAGGGAATCACTTGTTCCCACAAACTCCACCCCTTGGTTGTGCTATAATCCTCTACTGTTCTTTCTCCCCTTCCATTCATCTCCAATCCATAAATCTGACATAAGCGCACACACTGCTCCCAACCTCTCATCTCCTTAACAAGCCCCCCCCACCCCCGCCTCCAAACGGGTTTTCAAATAAAAATTTTTCCAGGCTTTAGTAACTCAGGATGTAGGTGGTCCCCAAGAGCACAAGGGCAGCCTGCTGTAGTGGTTAGGGAAACATCTGCCACAGTGATGGCTAGGAAGGACTTACCAGCAAGGTGAACCAAAAATCAGCCTTAATAGAAGGTTTCACAAACAAATCCACATACCTTTACTTGGCAATGATCAACTTCTATACATACCATAGATTTCTCAAAAGTTCATGTTTACAGAAATTTTAGGCAAACACACAATCTTTTACAAAACTCATAAAAAAAATTCTTCTTTTCTTTGGATTCAATTCTTTTCTTTTTTGAGGAATATTAGCCCCGAGCTAGCTACTGCCAATCCTCCTCTTTTTCCTGAGGAAGATTGGCCCTGAGCTAACATCCATGCCCATCTTCCTCTACTTTATACGTGGGATGCCTACCACAGAATGGCTTTTGCCAAGCGGTGCCATGTCTGCACCTGGGATCTGAACTGGTGAACTCTGGGCCGCTGAGAAGCAAAACATGTGAACTTAACCATTGCGCTGCCAGGCCAGCCCCCGGATTCAATTCTCTTAACGACAGTCATACACATGTAAACATACTCACTTGAAAAAAGTGAACAAATTTAGTATCTGTCAGTATCAGTACAGATTTAAAGATCTGTACAGATCTGTTTAAACTCAGTCATGTTCATAAGTGGTGAGAACTGTGACATTAAATACTGCCCACAAATAGGCATCATAAGAATACATTTTTCCACAATTCTGCCACATAAATTAAATAATAATGTCGAGAAAAGGATGTTTTAGGTAAAATTTAAAAATCAGATTAACTTTTATAAAAAATCATATTGAAGCTTATAAATCTAAACTTGTCCTCCTGAGAACTGAGAATTAAACAAACATTTAAAGCTTATTTTTATAAGCGTAAGCACTCACTGCTTAAGTGCTTCCCAAGCTTTACTGAAAAATCAGTACTGAGGTGGAAAGAATAAGGACAAATTACCTACATGGCATGTGCCCATGACATTAAGTCCACAAACATATACTCACACGATACGATGCTGCAGGTAACAAAAGGCAGAAACAAACTAAAACAGCCCTGAGTGCGCACATCAAGTCATCCGAATGGGGAACACCTCCCAACAGCTCTATAGCTAAAATTAGAAGATTTAGACCCTAGATTCAGCTTCTCCAAGATTGGTCCAAGAGTAATGGTGCCGATTTCTTTACAAAAGCAAATTACAGCCTCTAGTGGCACATGTGAGAATAGGAAAACCTAGGCAAAAATATTGAAATTGTCAGAAAGAATGACTCAAATAAATTCCCTGAACTGAATATGTAGCCCTCATTGTTTATTAAAATCTTGGAATGACTTGACTTTAATGCATAAAAAATGTAAATAAGCAAATAGAATAAAAAGAACCATTTTTCACGGAAAAGTTTCTGAAACAGGTTCCCATTCCTGCCTAACGTCAGTGACCTTGTTTGAATAAGGCAAAGGGAAAATCAGATGATACAGAAGCATCGTATTATTTTTTTCCACAACCCGAGTTTAATCCATATTCACCAACTATAAATATGCATTTAAATTACTGGCATGCTTCTCAAAGCCTCCACTTTTAATTTGGTTTGCTTTAACAACTTCAAGATTGAGGGTATGATAGAAATAGAAGTTTT
Source organism: Equus asinus (assembly GCF_041296235.1). Classification (NCBI taxonomy): domain Eukaryota; kingdom Metazoa; phylum Chordata; class Mammalia; order Perissodactyla; family Equidae; genus Equus; species Equus asinus. The sequence goes on along the minus strand of NC_091817.1, from coordinate 16,376,426 downwards.
ATCTTCAGTTTAATTACGCTGTACTGGAATTTAAGGAGCTTCTTTTTTAAAAAGTTTTTAAAAATTGAGATATAACTGACACATGACAGTATATTAGTTATGTGGACGTCTTTCTTCTATAAGCAGTTCATGATTTCTACATTTTTTAATGTTCTTTAACACATACACCACAGGTGTTATAGTGACTCACAACTTCCAACTTCTATGAAACACGTAAAGCACGAGAGAGGTTCATGCTTTCCCAAGGCCTCTTCCAGTCTGAGCAACAGAGACCACAAAGAAGAAAACAACGAACCCAACATGAAAATCTGATTCTAATAATGTCAGATTAAGCAGAGGTACCATTCTTATAGTTCAATGTATTTTTATAGAAAGATGCAAGAATAAGCCTTAATTAGCCTAACCTTTCTCCTCATTACTCATACCCATTATGCAAAACACCCTTCTTAAAAGGAAGATTAAACTGCAAACAAAACAAATTTGTTATTGAAGATTTCCTACCTCCTCCTACCTGCCCTCACTATTGCATTTATTTATTTGTTTTTTCCCAAGGAAGATTAGCCCTGAGCTAACATCTACCAATCCTCCTCCTTCTTCTGAGGAAGACTGGCTCTGAGCTAACATCTATGCCCATCTTCCTCTTCTTTATATGTGAGATGCCTACCACAGCATGGCTTGCCAAGCGGTGCCATGTCCACACCCAGGATCCGAACTAGTGAACCCCAGGCCACCGAAGCAGAACGTGGGAACTTAACCGCTGTGCCACCAGGCTGGCCCTATTGCACTTATTTTTAAACTCTAAGAGTCATCAGTCATTATTTATGAAACGCTATGAGGCAAAAATGAATGTAAAGACATTATAATATCCAACCACAACTAATTTATAATGGCATTCAAATGAGAGTCCAGGAAAGCAGAGGCACAGTCTTGCTATCTACTGTTAAACATAGATCAAGGTTACTTTGGGTTTGCCGTTATGGCAGAGGCTCTGGGCTAGCTGATAAGTACTGTAAATGTCCTTTCCATTCAAGGCACAACAAACAGCCCTTTAAGAAAGAGAGAAAGATTATGTCTTGGCTTCTGGGGGGCTTTAGTTCATTGAGAAAGGAGAACCAGAGATGAAAGTGAGAGAAGTAGTCTACCTGTGTCCTCGGATGTCAGACTGATCGCACACTCCTCCAAGTGCAATCCTGTGGAACTCTCGACCCAGAGTCTTAGCCACCGATCTTCCCACGCTTGTCTTACCGACTCCAGGAGGGCCAACAAAGCAAAGAATGGGGCCCTTCAGGGTGTTTTTCAGCTGTCTGACAGCCAAGTATTCCAGCACTCGTTTCTTCAATTTTTCCATGGCATAATGGTCATTATCCAGAAGAATCCGGGCTGCTCGAATGTCCAGACGGTCTGTCAAATAATCCAACAGAAATCATCTGAGCCAATGGAATTTTTAAGTGGAAGAACGCCTTTCAAGATTTGCAAGAGCTAAAATATTTTTTAGAAAAAAGATGTGACAAGAACAGACTTGGATCCGTCTAAACAGGTTTTCAGGGAGACCCAGACTTGGTTTTTCTGCTTAAGAATCAGAATCTCCAGAAATAGTAGGCCTACACAATTAAAAACTCAAGCAGTTATTACTCATTTCATTTCGAATGATTTTCTAGATACACATTATTTCTATGGACACACAATTTTTACATATTCTATTTGGACTGGCATTTGTTCCTTTCTTTTTTTAAAAGTGTTTTTTTTATTACAGAGGTTTATAAGCTCATTCCAGAAAATCTGATGACACTAACAAAAAAGAAGGAAATACTCATCCATAATCTCATGCCCAAGAAAGCATCACTGCCTTCACTTTGGTATGTATTATTTCAGGTTCTGTGTGTGTGTGTGTGTGCTTATATACCTATTTTTCAAAATGGGATTATATGAGGACTTTAAGTTTTATAAAATGTTTTTCACTTAATATATTACAGACATCTTTCAGTGTCAGATGTACTTTTCAGTAACATTTTAGTTCCATTAATATTTAATATTCCATTATTGAATTATCCTTACTGATTTAACTAATTTCCTATTGCTGAGCATTTAGATTATCTACAAATCTTAACAGTTATAAAGTATGCTTCACTGTGCATTCTTGTAACTAAATCTCCACATGTATTGCTAATTATTTCCTTGAGCTGATCTTCTATAAACAGAAGTGCTGGGTCAAACAAAAAAAATTAAGATGCAGGGGCCAGCCCCGTGGCCGAGTGATTAAGTTCTCGCACTCCACTTCGGTGGCCCAGGGTTTTGCTGGTTCGAATCTTGGGCACATCTGAGGCGGCATCCCACATGCCACAACTAGAGGGACCTACAACTAAAGATAGACAACTATGTATTGGGGGGCTTTGGGAGAAAAAGGAAAAATCAAATCTTTAAAAAAAAAGAAAATTAAAAAAAAAATTTATGAGTAAAGAATTGCCTAAGTTCTATCAATTAAAGTCTCACCAGAAAAGTATGAATTAGGCTTTCTTTCTAGAATCAAGGTTTCATCAGGTTTACTGATGTGCTTTAGTATGTAAAATACCCACTGAATAAAGACTAGGTCATGGAAGCCAAAATAAATTCATCAGCTGGGTGGCAATCAGGGGACAATACACAGACACATGATCATGCTGACAGGGAAAGAGGACGGGAGAGAGAAAAACATGCACGTGTCCACTCCTGCAATGACTTCTTTGGAACTTGCTATGCGCTTTTCCCTAAAGGAACAAAAAGATGGCCTTAACTGATAGTCTGGTTCCCAAGCTCGTCTACAAAAACCCAGCTCGGCAGTAATATACGTAATTTAAGTTCAGTGCTATGGATTTTAGTCAGTCCTGACTGAGTGACCTGGAAAGAGAGAAATACAATTTCTTCCCCATTTCCTGGCGTCTGAACCCAAACAATGAGGATAAGAACACAGGAAAGATAGAAAGTTTTCCAACTGTTTCACAATGCCAACCCTAACACTAAAATCTACCACAGTAAACACAAAAAACACTTCAGAGCAATCCCATATTGTATAGCTCTACATATTAAAATACCGGTAAATCCCATCTTTTAAAAGAGTAATCCACTAAGGCCCAGTGGGACTTATTTCAGTTGTGCAAAGATAGTTCAATATTAGGTTATCGACATATTTATTACATCATCATGTCCAAGGGGAAAAACCTTCAATCAAAATGTCGTTTTGTGCCTAAAACGGAACTTGTTATAATGCGACATCCATTCCTGATTAGCATTTAGTAAACTAAGAATAGAATTCTACATAAAGAAAAAACTGAAAACACTGAAGGATTTCTTCCAAGAAATATGTCAAGTAAAGACAATTTAAAAAGTAAGTTCTTTCAAACTTTTAAGCAAAGATAATTTCCATGCTACATAAATTATTGTTTGGTATCTTTTCTATACAGGATTTATTTTTTCTGGTTATTCTTTTTTTTTTTTTTAAAGATTTTATTTTTTCTTTTTCTCCCCAAAGCCCCCCGGTACATAGCTGTATATTCTTAGTTATGGGTCCTTCTAGTTGTGGCATGTGGGACGCTGCCTCAGCGTGGTTTGATGAGCAGTGCCATGTCCACGCCCAGGATTCGAACCAACGAAACACTGGGCCACATGCAGCGGCGCGCGAACTTAACCACTCGGCCACGGGAACAGCCCCTCTGGTTATTCTTTTTAATGATTTAGAATGCATGCTTCCTATTTTGAAAAATAGTTGTGGTTACATGCGAAAAATTTAAAACTTAAACATATATTTCTCTATTTATAATTGGAAGACTGAAATGAATCTACTGGCTCCTTCTATTCAAGATGGGAAATTAGCAACCATTTCCTCCAACTCTTTGCTCTCTGTCTTCCTTTCTGCTACTGAGGTAAGCTTCTCCTTTAAGAATTAGGAAAGACATTTTTATGGTTTTATAACCATACTCACAACAATTAGACCTTATTCTACACAGTAATGGTTTGGAAGCTCAATATGACTCCTCTCATACCACAATTTACCCATCTTCAGCTATCCACTGAAATACTCAACAATGAGAAGTATTTTCACAATAGGTAGATAAGCACTATGCATCTCTAGTGCTAACAGACATCCAGCAGAAACTGTTTCTGGGATGTGAGTGGCCTCCTTCCCTAGTTGTGAAAATAACAGCTCTGCCCTATTTTTATATTTTCTTGGTTATTTCAGTAAAATGGGAGTCAGCACTCTGTGTTCAAAGAAATATTTTGCCCCCAAATCTCTACAATTACACTGTATAAGCCTGGTAAAAATTCCTGGTTCGTAATTAATTTCACTTTATAAATATGACAAGTGTTGGGGGAGGGGGGAAGCTGAGAGTAACTTACTAGGCCTACTAATAACAAATAATCAAATCTGCAATTTTAATATTCTCAGGCCATTATATTATATGCATCCCACATGTCTCCTAAGTCATAGTTAAAGTAAATCCTGGAGCACAGAAAAACATTACCAAGAGAATACCAAAATTTCAAAATAAGACTCTTGGTGTTACCAAATTATCTAGATGTCCCTCATACTGTGCAATAGCCCTATCATCAAAAGAGAAAATAACAGGGTTTGAAGACTATCACGTCTCCATCAATGGTGCAAATACCTACCAAACATATACCAACATGGAAGCTTGGCAGATGAAATGAAAGCAGAGCAGCTGAACACATATAAAGTTGAAATTTAACTTTCTTTCCCAGGTCTAAACTTACAGGGAGAAAGGCCTTCTCCAAATCTCACAGATTAGAACAACTTTACTTTTTAAAAAGGGGGCTTTGGAGAGTTCTGAGCTAACAGAAGACTATCTGAACCAAAGTGGATTTCCCAACAGCCCAGCTAGGTCCAGACCCAGATCTGAACTCAAATGCATCAGGTGACAATAAAGGGCTAATTCAACAGGAATACATGCTCCCTTGCATTCATCTCACCATAGAGTTTCCAGAAAATTTTGTATCAAGAACTAAATCAAGAAATTCAGGTTCAGTTCATTTGGTAAAATACCTTCAACTATAAGGCAGTATGTTGTCATGACATGTAAACAAGAAATAAATTAAGAAATAAATTTACAGCAGAGTTCATAGTAGCTTATACACAGTACCCAAAAATGTGGAAACAACCCTAATGCCCACCAACAGGAAAATGGAGAAACAAATTATTGATACATGCAGCAATATGGATGGACCTCAAAATTATACAGAATGAAAGAACCAGAAAAAACAGTACATACTATATCATTCCATTTATACAAAATATTAGAAAATATGAACTAATCTACAATGGTTGCTTGGGGATGGAGAAGCAAGGAGGAAAGGGAGAGCGGGAGGGATTACAGAGAGCACGCGGAAACTTGTGGAGGTGATGGATAGGTTCATTGTCTCAATTATGGTGATGGTACCCCAGACATACACTACGTTAAAATTCATCAAACGTACACATTACATATGCACAGTTTACCATATGTCCATTATACCACAATAAAGGCGGAAAATACATTTAAAAATTTACCGGTATTGCTTCTCAACAATTTCCTTCTATAGTTCACCACTGTAATATTATTTAAACTGATGAAAATTTATGGATTCTGAGAATTTAAGAGCAAACAAAATATGAACATTCAAACAGAAAGAGAAACTTAAAAACAAACCAAAATCTAGAGAATGGAATGAATGCAAATTTAAAAGCATTCATGAAGGAAAAATTAGCATAACTTAGAATGTACTTGCTTCCCAAAACAAGAACCCAAGAATTGTAATAGGAATAAAATCTAAAGGTTGTGAAAACAAAAGGGAGATGACTAAGTCAATTTCATCTTAGTACCTAGCCATACACATTAATAAATGTTTTAAATGATCCCACAGAAAACAACTAATGGAAAAGGGGCTATTTAACCTTAACATTGCCCCAGCAGAGCTTAATTCTAGGCTCTCTTTGAGACAAAACAAAAATTTTTTTAATTCTCAATACCAGAAAGGATGGTCCTCTGCAGGTTAATAGGCAAGCATGTGTGTTTTAGGGCTAACATTTTTCAAAATCTCTAGCATTTTTTTAAATGTAGGTGTTTTATTAGCCAGGATAATATATCTGTTCAATTTTCAAAGTCAAACAGATAGCCACTCTAATGCCAATAATAGTTTAGACATACAATCCTCTGTTGAACGCAATAGACCTAGTATGTAAACTTAACAAGAGTGTGTACTAACAGAAACAAATGCAAATAAGATGCTTCTGAAAATTATGCAAGACAGTTGAATATTTCTTATCCCAACATAAAATGCACAGCAAATATACAGGAAAACTGGTATAAATGCTGTTGATAGAAAAATTCTACTGAAGGATAGAGGGATAAAAATAATTTAAACTCTAAACACTTTCTAATAGGAAAAAAACAAACTTCCAAATGGTCAAATTGTTCTGCTGTTATCCTCTCGTGACACGTAATTATTTCTTTCAGACAACATGAGATTTACTGGCTATAGTACTGATTTGGCGCTTATTGCCAACTACCCCAAAGTGTTAGTTTTCTTATGTTCCTAACAAATAGTACATAAACATAAAAGCTTATTGTCTGATTAACTATGGGTATTGAGAAACACCTATTACACCACTTATAGGAAATTCCACTTTCTCCAAAATCAAGCAAAAGCCACTCTGATGTAGCACCTTCTTTTCTAGTTTGATACCACGACCTACGAAATATAAGCTTAGTCTCTAAAAAATTTACATCAAGAACAGATGTAACAGTAAGATAATCAAAGGGGAGTATTTCAGTAGAATTTGCATGAGCTTTCTGAATGGCAATGGCAATCAGATTGCAAAAAAGGTGTTATTTTGTTGGCTCACCAGTTGTACTTTTGTTCCAAGGAAGTTCCACCATAAGTTCTAAATAATTTCTAGTCAGAGCATATTCTGGCATTGATTGAGGCATTTTCTTGAGTCTGTGGGAAAAGAATACATAGCAAACATGTTAAAAAAACCCAGAAGAATTCCATAAAAACAAAAAAATCAAGTATATCTCCCTTTCTTGGTCAGATATATCATGCATAGTGGTAAAACAAACCTAAAAACATTTTAAAAAATTCAGTGAATGTTTGTTCTGTTTTGTTTTGTCAGTACAGATGCCTGCAAATTGGGAGGAGGAGTGGGGACACTACCTGCTTTCACCCTTGAAATATGGCCTGAGCAGTGTCAGTACAGCATCTCACAGGGAGAGTCTCAAGTCACAATCACCCATTGATTCACTTATTGCAACAAGATCTAACTGTCTGACCACGCAAAACACAGTAATTATAATTATATATTTTTTGTATTAGAGACGAAGTCAACGCATAGAAGCAAGCTAACATCAGATATTTAATAAAAAACGCATCTTCCACAAGATACACACTGCTTAACAAAGTGTTCTCTATATAAGAGATGTTCTACGTTTATTAACTGATGTCAGAGTCAATATTAAAATATGCCTCAACTATATCTACTAATGTTCCTAACTGAACCACAGAAAGTCAAATCTTTAGTGACTGAGAATTCAATTAGGTTCTTTATAAGTTCACTAATAAAAGAAAATGCAAGAGAGTTATAATGTTACAAGTATATAAAGGAAAAAATGGTTTTCTGTTTAACCCTGAGATTATCCAAAAAATGTAATCAACCCATATATCATATCCTGTTATCAAGGGTTCCCTGTACTTTACCCTGTACAAAGAGAAAAGATAGGCCCCGACCTCTAGAGTTACAATCTAAAGAAGCAAACAGTAGATGTGAAGAACACAGTAAAACTGAACAAACATTCTGCCTAAACAAAGTATGGTCCATTCTTTAAGACAACGAAAAGGCAGTTACAACAGTGATCACGCTGGACAGTACATTGTAGGTGGGAGAGTTGTACCAGTTCTACTGAGCACTTGAGAAAAAGATGAGTGAAAGTGGTATGAAACCAGGAGTACTACGAATGTTTGAAGAATCAGATTCTGCTTGAAGAATGAAGAGGGAAAAGCATTCCACAGATCACAGCCCTAACCTGAAAATTTGGAAAGCCAAGAAAGATAAGAGTTGACAATGGAAAGACAAGATGAATAGAGTGGTCCAGGACTATATTAAATATAAGAAAAGGAGAGCGATCAAAGAATATAAAACAAATGGCTCAGGTTTCAGTTTGTGATCCAAAGTAGCAGATCCAAGTGTCCATGACCAATAATATTTAACATTAATGAGCAAAATGAAAACACTAATGTATGAATAGCTTCTACAATTTACCTTTTTATCTCTTTGACACAGACTTTATGGGCCTGCTCTGGCATACTGGATGTTCGTATTTTTTTCTCTAGCATGACAATGTCATCATTATCTTCATCCTCATCCTCATCTTCTAAAGTACCTGGAATGTGTGTAATCCTCCGAACAGGGCGTATTGCTATAACCTGAAGTGGAAAGCAGAAGAGTAAAACAGTATGTCAAACTAAATTGAAAATGAAGTGCCTAGCTACACCTAAGGTTATAATTGGTGTTGAATAAATACTTTCATGGCCAGAGTCTAAATCTTTAGAAACTGAAGTTCAGAATGATAGCTAAGAAACACATGTACACACGGACACAGAAGAACTAAAAAAGCAGACCAACATAAGGCGCACATGACTCTCTGGTATATGCTCACACTACTATTTGAGAAAAAAAATCCAAGAAACTGGCTACTAGAAATAACGAAACATCTAGGAATTATCTTCCTTTAAGTTGCTACTGCAGCCAATATTTTCTTGATATATATTACTACTTATCATTTGGCAAGTGAATAAATTCCATTTTTCCTCCTACATTAAAAATTTCTCTACTCCCTTTGTCTTCAACATGCAGAAAAGTCTTCTTCCTTTCAAAATATTTTATCTTACCCATGGCCGCTTCCAATCAACTACACACTATTTACCTCCCTTCTTGACATGTTCCGTGCTTCCAACAAGTGGCTTTAACTACCACTTCCCCTTCCTCAGCAATTACTTCAGGAATTTGTGCTTTGTACTTTGGCTTTTGTCTCCATCTTGAAGTTTTCTTTGAAATCCAACAACTGTCTCCTGTGCCAAGTCAATGGTCTTGTTTCTGTTCTCTTTCTCCACGATCTATCAAATTTTAAAACTACCTAAGTGCTCTTTTGAAATTCTCAATCATGAGTCAACTCCAGCCATTACTGGAGCAAAACGATATACTGGTACTTAATTTAAAGGCCTCAGATTTTATTTTTTTAACCTACGTAGTTACCTACTTAGTACATTCAAATATAAAAAGTAAAAACATAAAGCAGTATATAAAAATGTAATTTTATAAAAACAACTATTAAATATAAACTTTTATTCTTACATCAGTCATTAGCAGACAAAATTAATCAAACACTTTGAAGTATGAAAAACTGAAACTGAAATTTTTTTTTAAGTGAGATTTAAAAGGACATATCAATGATTTCATTGTTGAGACAAAAGTACTGTTTCATGCAATTTTCTCTAGCAGCTACAAGAGCGCTTTTCAACTCTTAGGGAAACAGGCAAAGTGACAGTTTTAGGCTAACTCCAAATATTATCCTCTGATTCCTGCATTTCCAAATAATAGTTTGAGAATTTTCTGGAGCAACTGTGAACAATTTTCTTTTTAAGCAGCTGCAGTTTTCTGCATCTCCCAATGCACAGGATGCATGGGTTTGTCTGTAGGCACCAAATGAATACCCGAATTAATGATCTCATCTCAAGCCAGAAATAATTCAAATTTCTGGCATCCTTGAAAGAGAACGATGTCCTGGAATAGGGAACCCAGACAGGCTACTCCTCTCTCGCATCATTCTCCTCAGCCTGCTTTACTGCTCCCTCTTTTGTCCCACCAGGGAAGAAGCCTTCATTTCTGCTCTTCTTTCTCTAGAACATGTCCTTTGTTAAAGGAACACTGCTGTGCTGAGGACCATCAACTCTTTACAATTATTCTCAACCTTTCACTTCATCTCCCATAGCCTCTGGATCTCCAAGAGCCCTCAGAACTGCCAGTTTCACTCTTGCCCACATCAAACACAACTTCCTGATGTTCACTCTGCCCATACGGAACAAGAGGAACATCAACAGCTCAAGGTAGACTTCAGACAGGCCCCTCACCTGCATGGATGGAAAGCATGAGAATGAAGGTATCACAAATCACCGGGGAACAGAGGGGGTTACTGAACAATGGAAATTCAACTGCTATCTTAACCTCATTAATAAGGCAAAACAAATTACATATGGGGTAAACAGTACATACTTTTTAAAAAGTCAACTAAAGGAAAACTAAAAGGAAAGTGGGTATTTATCAAATCACTGAAGGTAAAGGACTCTAAGCTTAGAAGACAGGAAAAGACTGACAGTTTGACTAAAAAGAAAATAGGAATTTCTATAAGTTAAAAATAAAAACCAGGGGCTGGCCCCGTGGCCGAGTGGTTAAGTCTGTGCGCTCCGCTGCAGGCGGCCCAGTGTTTCGTTGGTTCGAATCCTGGGCACGGACATGGCACTGCTCATCAAACCACGCTGAGGCAGCGTCCCACATGCTACAACTAGAAGGACCCACAACGAAGAATATACAACTATGTACTGGGGGGCTTTGGGGAGAAAAAGGAAAAAATAAAAAATCTAAAAAAAATAAAAAAATAAAAACCAGCCAAATCACAGTAAAACATACTGACACAGTCCTTTTAGGAAACAATTTTGTAGTATGTTCTTAATACTACATACAGTAAAAAAAAAGTTATACTCAAAGACACTTATAGCAGTTGTTTGCTAATTTTAAAACACTGAAAACAAGAGACAACGTTCGGCAAAAAGAGAAGTGGCTTAGCAAATTATCCCTTTCGATGATTACCAAAACAAAAACAATGAAAAATGTTTCCATGGATTAAAAAATAATAATAATAAAAGATCCAGGCATGGAAAGGACTAGAAGGAAACATACAGAAATTCAAAATTTTATCAGTAACATGAGTGGTAACAAACAATGAAATTTTTTCTTCTTTGTTCCTTTCTTTAATCTCTCAATTTTTTTTTCTTCAAAAAATTGAATCTCACATCACATAAACCCAACTGGGAACCTGAAGAAATGGATTAAAAGAAATATTTACCCTCTTATCATCATCTTGCTTGTGTTTTCTGGTTTTCTGAAGCAATTTCAGGCCTTCAATTTGTCTGACAAGCAGTGGTATGGTCATCTTGAAGCGCTCCTCCAGACTCACAGCATCTAAAATCTAAGGAAATGAGAGTCCATTAGCAGAGCCACGCTCTCTCAGAAACACATGCTCCAAAAACAAGGCAGCCAGAGTCACAACTTAAATCGTTAAATAAAAGACAACCCTTATCAGTATTCACAGCTACACAATGGCTAACACAACCAAATTAACTATATTACATCAGCAAGGTCGTTTGACACGAATACCAGAATCCTAAAAAAGACAAGAATAAAGTAACTTGAGTTTTCATTTCAAAATGCAGCTGCGTGCATTGTTCTAAGAACAGGAACAAAATACATGTTTTACGTCAACTCTTCCTGGGCATTATTCTTGTAAAGTCCAGAATGTGTCGACATATTAGGTTGAAACACATTCTAGGTTCAAAATATTAAACTTTTACACATATAAGAGAATAGGAGCACTTTTAACTAACCTCCACTACTGATGTGTCTGAGTAACTAATCTCTCCATTCCCTCAGTAAAACATACTAATGCCCACAGCCAGGATACTCTCTGGTACTCCTGCACTCTTCTGCTCCTAACAATTGAACTGAATTCTAGTGTTTATACCCAACCTGCTTGTATTCGTTGCACCTGCTATTACAATTGTTGGATTTAGGTATTAAACAAACTGACAATAAGGGAGTTTGTTTCAATGAAAACTAACTTGCATGTTCTAGGAAGATTCAATAAAGCAGATTGTTTAAAAATATTATAAAAATAATTGTGCAAGAAAACTTTCAGAGTTTGAGGAAAGACATGCAAATCTAAGATTCTGCTCCTGGATTATTTTTCAAGTGTCTTAGAAACTCATTTCACTTTAAAAAAATAGAAAGTGAAAATCGTAGATAAATGCATCGTAGCTGTGGTTTATGTAAGAAAAGTCATGAAGAATTCTAATGAAGCAGGCTCATACACAAGGGAAAGGTCACGGCTCCACATGTTTGAAAAATAGTGAGACAAAGTGTATTTATATTATGTTAAATATTTACCATTTTTGTCATTCTCTACTTTACCTTTTTCCACAAATTGACAAACTACTAATACTGAATATGTAAATAAAAAGCTGCTTGAGTATACAAATATTTAAAGTGATCACCACTAAAAGTCAACTTAAGTGTAAAAGCATTTTAACTACATTTGTGAGTCTCCAGTGTCTCTTACCTGAAGGTTAAAATTTAGTATCTCAGTCCAAATAAAAAGTGACAAAGCGACACGGCATTCAGGAAGGGAACACTGTACCTGCAGCTTCTCTTTGTTGCTGGTTCGGATGATTGATGTCAGAATGTCCGGCAGAGCTTCCCTTGGAAGACTATCTAAAAGACGTCTCAACTTAGCAACTGCAGGGACAGACATATCCAACATTTCCACCAACTACGAGGGAAAAAAGTGCTTTTAATAAAATCTGGCATCATTCATGAATTAAAACTCCTATTGCCTTATAGTTTAATGTCTGGGCTTCAGAGTCTTTGTTTTCGAAAGATCACTGATTATTATACTCCAGGCATTCTATGGGCCTCACAGGAAAACATAAGTACTTTCAAAATATCACTCAGAATGAAAAGCAAAAATGGCTCAAACGTGAATAACACTAATGTTTATAAAAAAAGGCTTTTGTAAAATGTGATTTTATATATTTTTCAATGTTATTCTAAAGAGAACCGTAAAATATATCTTTTCCCTAAATTCACCAACTGTTAACATTTTGCCACATTTGCTTTCTTTTTCTGTCTCTACACACACACACCCCTCCCCACATACATACTATTATTGTCGAACATTTTAGGTTAAGTTGCAGACATCATGCTTCTTGTTCTTAAGAACAAGGGAATTCTCTTACATAACCAGTGTAATTAGCAAATTCTGGAAATTTAGCACAGTTGATGCTATTATGTTAATCAATAAATAGTTGAAATACTGTTTTTCAGTAGAACATTTGGATTATCTAGAATCTGAGTATCGACTGTGAATGACTTTTATAAAAACAACTTCCAGGGTATATCCTGGACTACAAATAGATTAAGCTCAAGGCAAGCTTTCAGGAACTGTAATAGACACTGGGGCTGTTGACAAAGACTCCCCTCTTCTTTTGGGCACATGGTAAAACCACTCTTTCTCACCTCCTCTGAATACACATGTGACCATGAGTCTTGCCTTGCCTTGATTCATGAAACGTGAGGAGATATGACGGTTCATTCTGGGCAAAAGCATTAAAAGCCATTAAGAGATTTGCTACATTTGTTTTTCCTGCCTCAGCAATATGGAAGCAAGTTCTGAGACGAATCTAATCCTCCAGGGTCCCTAAGGGCACTCTAACAGGTAGATCACCACACCCACTAGTTTTAGGCATGAACCATAAATAAGAAATACATCTTTATCATGCTATGCAGTACTTAACGCAGCAAAACTCAACCTACACTAATTCACAAATGATGAGCGAATCCCTCATTTAGTCACTCTAATAAGATTTCATATGCCAGTAATAATCAAACCTCTCAAAAGCACCGTAATTTAAGAACCTATCCATTACCTGCCTAGAGTCAAGGGGATTAAAGCATAATTATGAGGAAGCTTTTCAGGAGGGAGAAATAGACAATAAAATCTGAAGCGTCTTTCTCCTAGGAATTCAACCTAAGAAAATAAAACAGTTGAAACTCATTCTCCAAGCACTTATTAATATGAACTATTTGTAGGACACAAGATGCTGCTCAGAACAAGATGGCTAAAGCAGGGATGAATTCAAGTTTGGTAGGGGAAACAGCCCTACAAGATAAATTTCAATACTAGGTGATAAGCATTATATTAAAAGGGACGTATAAGGGATCCTGGAGACACAGGCAAAGGACCACTAAGAGCCTATGAGAGTTGAGAAAGCATAAATCAAATGTGAAAATTCAGAGAAGGAATAACCCTCCCAGCAGAGAGAAGAAAAGGCAAAATTATAGCAACAGGAAATAAGAAGATGTGAGGCTCTTTGCCGTACAGCATGGCTAGAACTATGGGTATAAATGGGAGTAAACAGAGTTGTGAAGAGCTCGAATGATATACTGAGAAATTTGAACTTTATCCTACAGCCATTAAAGTCTTCTACTTAGGCAAGGGGCATGCCCAAAACTTATTTAGAAACACTAGTGAACAGGATAGCTCAGAGAGAAAGGAAACAAGAAGGAGATCAGTTAGGAAGCTACTGAAGAAGTCTATTGATGAGGGCTCTAGAAGGAAATGTAGAAGGGGATGAAAGCAAAGCATCAATTGGACATAATCCTAACGTCTAAAAAGAGGAAGGATAAAATTATAATATCCCAACTCAAGGAAATTTATAAAAGCACTAGGAAAATTAGACATGGACATGAAGACAAAACCTAAGACTGAATATGGACCAAGTCCAGAAGACCAGCAAAAATTAAATTAGATGCATAATGGAAGTAAAATTATGGTGATGTTTCTCTCTAAAAATTCCTTTAATGTCATGACAAAATCTTTACATGTTTAAAATTTTTCTGTTGATTCAAAGTAGGGAGAAGTAAAGAGCAGAGTGAAAGAAGCTATGAAGCTGTGTCCAATAGAAGAACAAGACCCAGGGAGCATAACCCAGGATAAGGAAGAGAAATTCTATATCTCCTTCTGCATTCCTAAATAGTATAATCACCTATTCCACTCTGAAACAGAAGTTTCTTTCTTCAGACTAAGTTCCTCCTTTTAGTCCCACAGAAGCTATAGCTCCAAATTTTCTATTTTTCTACTGTTGTTCACCACTCTAGAAGTATGTCACTTCAAATGTCACGGGGGACAAATACCAGACGTTGTGAACACTTACTCTACACACTTTTTAATGATCAATGGTGTTTAAAATCAAGACCTTTAGGAGTGACATCAGCAACATGGCAGAGTTAGCTCACCCGGGACTCCCTCCCTTCCAAATTACAACCAAAATGAGCAACTGCTTTCCAACCAAAAAAAATCCTAATAACACAGAAATCATCAGAGACCCACAGCAGCCATTTGTTTGGGCGGAGAGGCTGGAGCGGCACTCAGAGGAGCTGGAACAGGGTAAGAGAGAACTTCACTCCCTCCCCTAGAGACTGGGATGGCTGCCACCGGTGAAGGAAGGAGTGGGGGAGGGGCCACGTGACTGCAGGATCGTCCTGGACTCCCACCACCCATGCAGCAGAAACTCTCTAACGAGGGAAAGCTTTTGCATGGGGGAACCCCATCAAGCCAGGGCTCTGGGAGACCAGAGAGTGAGAGCTGATCGGAATCCAGGTCTGCATGTGAGAGAAAGTGCCCCTCCTCCCCCAACCTGCACTGTGCGCTACCATAGTGGCTGAAGGTGGAGGGCTCAGAACACAAGGCTCTCGACCTCCATCTAGTGGCGACAGGCTGTAACTGCAACCGAATAAGAGCATCTTGCGCAAAAACCGCTCCTCTACCATCCAGCAATTTATAAAAGCTCCAGATCAGAAGGAAAACAATAAAAACACACAATTAAGTCCTGAAGACTTGGAAATGGGTAAACTAAGTGACAATGAATTCAGAATAGCTAACATCAAAAAACTCAATGAGGTAAAGGGAAACAGAGAAACAAATCAACGAGTCCTGGAGTTATTTCACAAAAGAGATAGAAACTATAAAGAAGAATTAATCAGAAATACTAGAGATAGAAAATACAATGGATCAGATAAAACAGAATATGGATTCCCTGAATGCCCGTGTAGACACCATAGAGGAGCAAATCAGCATAATCGAAGACAGACAGGCTGAATGGCTCCAGACAGAGGAAGAAAGAGAAGTAAGAATTAAAAAACTGAAAAAAATCTCTGAGAAATAGTGGACTCAATGAGAAAAATGCAACTTAAGAATAATCAGAATTTCTGAGGGCGTGGAAAAGGAAGAGGGAGCAGAAAGTGTGCTCAACAACATAATAGCAGAGAACTTCCCAAATCTAGGGATTGAGCGAGAAGTGTGTGTGGAGGAAGCTTTCAGATCTCCTAGATGTGTCAATGTAAAAAGACCTACTGCAAGGCATATAGGAGTAAAACTGGCAAAAATGAAGGACAAAGAAAGAATACTCAGGGCAGCAAGACAGAAGAAAATAACCTACAAAGGAACCCCTATCAGACTTCCAGCGGATTTCTCTACAGAAACCTTACAAGGTAGGAGACACTGGAATGACATATTCAACACTGTAGAGGATAAAAATCTTCAGCCAAGAGTACTCTATCCAGCAAAAATATCCTTCAGATATTAGGGAGAAATTAAATCTTTTCCAGACAAACAAAGGCTAAGGGACTTCGTAGCCACAAGAGCTCTACTACAAGAAATCCTCAAGAAGGGACTCATACCTGAAAAAGAAAAAAAGGGAGAAAGGGGTCACAAAATACAGAGTAGGGAGACAAATAGATAGAATCAGAATAGGACAGCAAATATTCAACTATAGCATTAGGATAAAGGGAAGGAAATCACCAAAGTAAAGTCAATCTTATCACTCTAACCACAAACTCACAACACATGTTGGAATAAGAGATGAAAATAAATATTTAGGAGGGGAGGAAGAAAGGGACTGAATCAGTTTAGGCTAAGGTAGTAAGAGACTACCAGAAAATGGACTATGTTATGCACGAGTTTCTGAACACAAACTTCAGGGTAGCCACTAAACTAAAAAACAGAACAGAGACACAAAACATAAATAAGGAAAAACCTACGAAACCCAGCATAAGAAATTGCAGAAGTCGATGGGTAGTCTAAAACACACAGGACGAGAAACAAAGGACACACAGGAAAACCGGAAAACAAGCGACAGAATGACAGCATTAAGTCCACATGCATCAATAATCACCCTCAATGTAAACGGATTGAACTCTCCAATAAAAAGACACAGAATGGCAAAATGGAATAAAGAACAAGATCCACCAATTTGTTGCCTCCAGTAAACACACCTCAGCTCCCAGGACAAATGCAAGCTCAGAGTGAAGAGGTGGAAGACAATATTCCAAGCTAAGAGCAAACAAAAGAAAGCAGGTGTCGCAATACTCATATCAGACAAAACAGACTTCAAGATACAGCAGGTAAAGACAGACACAGAGGGACAATATATAATGATCAAAGGGACACTTCACCAGAAAGAAATAACGCTTATAAATATCTATGCACCCAACACAGGAGCACCAAAGTTCATAACACAACTATTAACAAACCTAAAAGAAGATATCAAAAATAACACAATGATACTAGGGGACCTCAACACCCCACTCACATCAATGGACAGATCATCCAGACAGAAAATCAACAAAAAAACAGTGGAATTAAATGAAAAGCTAAACCAGATGGACTTCATAGACATATATAGAACACCTCATGCCAAAACAGCAGAATACACATTCTTCTCAAGCACGCATGGAACATTCTCAAGGATAGACCATATGTTGGGAAACAAGGCAAGCCTCTACAAATTAAAAAAAATTGAAATAATAACAAGCATCTTCTCCAATCATAATGCTATAAAGCTAGAAATTAATTACAAGAAAAAAGCTGAGAAAGGCACAAAGATGCGGAGACTAAACAATATGCTATTGAACAAGCAATGGATCATTGAAGAAATTAAAGAAATCAAAAAATACCTGGAGACAAATGAAAATGATAATATGCCATACCAACTCATATGGGATACAGCAAAAGCTGTATTAAGAGGAAAATTCAGCACAATACAGACATCTCTTAACAAACAAGAAAAATCCCAAATAAGCAATCTTAAACTACACCTAACTGAATTAGAGAAAGAAGAACAAAGTCCAAAGTCAGCAGAAGGAGAGAAATAATAAAAATCAGAACAGAAATAAATGCTATTGAAACAAAAAAGGCAGTAGAAAGGATCAATGAAACAAAGAACTGGTTCTTTGAGAAGATAAATAAAATTGACGAACCCCTAGCCAGACTTACAAAGAAAAAAAGAGAGAAAGCTCAAATAAACAAAACAAGAAATGAAAGAGAAACAACAGACTCCGCAGAAATACAACGGATTATAAGAGAATACTATGAAAAACTCTATGCCAACAAAATGGATAACCTAGAGGAAATGGATAAATTCTTGGACTCCTATGATCTCCCAAAGCTTAGTCAAAAAGCAGCAGTCACTTTGAACAGACCAATCACAAGGAAAGAGATGGAAACAGCAATCAAAAGCATCCCAAAGAATAAAACCCCAGGACCAGATGGCTTTCCTGGGGAATTCTACCAAACTTTCAGAGAGGATTTAATACCTATCCTTTTCAAGCTATTCCAAAAAATTAGGGAGGATGGAACACTTCCTAACACATTCTATGAGGCCAACATCATGCTGATACCAAACCCTGACAAGGACAGCACGAAAAAGGAGAACTATAGGCCAATATCGCTGATGAACATAGATGCAAAAATTCTCAACAAAATTTTGGCAACACGAATACAGCAATTCATCAAAAGGATCATACATCACAACCAAGTGGGATTCATACCAGGGACACAGGGATGGTTCAACATCTGCAAATCAATCAAGGTGATACACCACATCAACAAACTGATGAATAAAAACCACATGATCATCTCAATAGATGCAGAGAAAGCATTTGACAAGATCCAAGAGCCATTTATGATAAAAACTCTGAACAAAATGGGGATAGAAGGGAACTACCTCAACATAATAAAGGCCATATATGACAAACCCACAGCCAACAGCACACTCAATGGGCAAAAACTGAGCGTCATCCCCCTGAGAACAGGAACGAGACAAGGATGCCCACTATCACCACTCTTATTTAACATAGTTCTGGAGGTCCTGGCCAGAGCAATCAGGCAAGAAAAAGGAATAAAAGGAATCCAAATGGGGGGAAGAAGTGAAACTCTCGCTGTTTGCAGATGACATGATCTTATATATAGAAAACCCCAAAGAATTCATTGGAAAACTTTTACAAGTAATCAACAACTACAGCAAAGTTGCAGGGTATAAAATCAATTTACATAAATCAGTAGCATTTCTATACTCTAATGACGAACTAACAGAAAAAGAACTCAAGAACACAATACTATTCACAATTGCAACCAAAAGAATAAAATACCTTGGGGTGAATTTACCTAAGGAAGTGAAAGACCTATACAACGAAAATTACAAGGCTTTTCTGAAAGAAATGGATGACGACATAAAGAGATGGAAAGACATTCCATGTAGATGGATTGGAAGAATAAACATAGTAAAAATGTCCATTCTACCTAAAGCAATCTACAGATTCAACGCCATCCCAATGAGAACCCAATGACATTCTTTACAGAAATAGAACAAAGAATCCTAAAATTCATATGGGGCAACAAAAGACCCCGAACTGCTACAGCAATCCTGAGAAAAAAGAACAAAGCTGCAGGCATCACAATCCCTGACTTCAAAACATACTACAAAGCTACAGTAATCAAAACAGCATGGTACTGGTACAAAAACAGGTGCACAGATCAATGGAACAGAACTGAAAGCCCAGAAATAAAACCACACATCTACGGACAGCTAATCTTCGACAAGGAGGTAAGGGCATACAATGGAGAAAAGAAAGTCTTTTAACAAATGGTGCTGGGAAAACTGGAAAGCCACATGGAAAAGAATGAAAATTGACCATTCTTTTTCACCATTCACCAAAACAAACTCAAAATGGATCAAAGACCTAAAGCTGAGACCTGAAACCATAAGGCTTCTGGAAGAAAATGTAGGCAGTACACTCTTTGACATCAGTATTAAAAGGACCTTTTCGGACACCATGTCTTCTCAGACAAGGGAGACAATGGAAAGAATAAACAAATGGGACTTCATCAGACTAAAGAGTTTCTTCAAGGCAAAGGAAAACAGGATTGAAACAAAAAAACAACCCACTAACTGAGAAAAAATATTTGCAAGTCATACATCCGACAAAGGCTTAATATCCATAATATATAAAGAACTCACACAACTCAACAACAAAAAATCAAACAACCTGATAAAAAAATGGGCAGCAGACATGAACAGACATTTTTCCAAAGAAGATATACAGACGGCCAACAGGCACATGAAAAGATGTTCATCATCACTGTGCATCAGGGAAATGCAAATCAAAACTACACTAAGATATCACTTTACACCCATTAGAATGACAAAAATAACTAAAACAAATAGTAACAAATGTTGGAGAGGTTGTGGAGAAAAAGGAACCCTCAGACACTGCTGGTGGGAATGCAAACTGGTGCAGCCACTATGGAAAACAGTGTGGAGATTCCTCAAAAAATTAAAAATAGAAATACCATACGATGCAGCCATCCCACTACTGGGTATCTATCCAAAGAGCTTGAAGTCAGCAATCCCAAAAGTCCCATGCACCCCAATGTTCATTGCAGCATTATTTATAATAGCCAAGACATGGAAGCAACCTAAGTGCCCATCAACAGATGATTGGATAAAGAAGATGTGGTATATATATACAATGGAATACTATCCAGCCATAAAAAAAGAACAAAATTGTCCCATTTGCAACAGCATGGGTGGACCTTGAGGGAATTATGTTAAGTGAAATAAGCCAGATAGAGAAGGATGATCTCTGTATGACTCCACTTATATGAGGAATTTAAAAATGTAGACAGAGAACAGATTAGTGGCTACCAGGGGAAAGGTGGGCTGAGGGGTGGGCACAAAGGGTCAAGGGGTGCACCTACAACACGACTGACAGACAATAATGTACAACTGAAATTTCACCAGATTGTAATCTATCATTAACTCAATAAAAATTAAATTAAAAAAAAAAACAAGACCTTTAGACACTGCCGGATCCTCACAGATCTAGTTCTAGACTACAGCAATAGAAAACAGAAGACTATGTTTTATAATGTATTTCAATAAGGTTTGAAACCGTCAGTAAGGAGAGGCGCTTTCTGTTCAATCTAGAGTTAACAAAAAAGTCAAACCCAGAATTAAGCAGTCAAATATTTAACGCATGCCCAACGTGTGCTTCCCTCCCCTCACTCCAGTTGACCAAGGCTTCAACCAAACTTGAAATCAGTTTACCACGTGCTTGACCTTCCTTAGTTACTGCCAGTCACAGTGTGACCTTGACTTCTGAACCAACATAACTTACATAATTTGGTGCCTAGATATTCTAGTGACAAATAGCTTCTGTGCAGTATTTTAACTTTTAACATTACTTAAGTTTAATAATTATATGGTTTGGAGACACCAGAAGTTATAATGAAAGGTGTAGAAACACTCTTTGGAAAAATTTTAGAAAGTGTTGGCTAATGTCTTAGAATGATTTAGGTACAATCTTAGGGAAAAGCACACTGAAATTAATATATTAGAACATATTACTAAGTCATTTAAACATACACTGCCCTAAAATTTCACCAATCGACAAATCCATCATATCTTAGGGCAGCAAAGGAAGCAAAGAAAATGGGGTTTTAAGGAAAAAATAAAAGCGACTCACTTGTACTGCATATTTGTAAAACTGCTCTGAGAGTTCTCCCAGCTCCTCCCTAGTCTTACAGGTGTTGGGAAATTCTTCAAGCCGGTCCAACTGCTCCACTTCAGCGACAGGATACGGCTTCTCTTTTAAGACCTGTACAATCTGGAACCGGCACAGGCCTGTAATCAGCAGAGTATAGTGGGGCTTAGGCCAGTTACTGCCCACAACCTGAACTGCCAGGGCAGCCGTCCCAATCCTGAAACACACACAAAACATGAGTGTTACAAACGTTCAATACACTAGCAAGGAAACCTGCCTCAAAACGTGTTGCCATTTCTGAGAAATTCATTTAAAAACAAAGAACATCTAAACTGCAAATGAATTATTTCTCTAATTTAGCCCCCAGTACATGGTCTATCAAGTCACTACCATCAGCTGTGGGGCAAAGCAGGTCATCTCATTCTAATCAGCACCACCTTTAAGAATTAGGCAGAAATTCCTAAACATTTGGATTATTTAAGCATAAAAAAGTAAAAGTAGTCGACAATTAGAAAGCTTAAATTAATTCTGCCAACTAGGAATGAGGCAATCTTACAGCAGAACAAATATTGGCATTTTAAACATTTAAATATAAACAGCATGATGTAACCCAATCTAAGACATCTCTGTTCCACTACCAGTTCTGCTACTAACATCAAGAGGGGATCTCGACACAATCTATAAAACTTCTACACATCCACCTTATCACAAACTGCCGTCCATTCCGGGAATTAGCACAGACGCCCTTGAATACTGAAGTTCTAAGTGTGGGGCTAAAGATTCGAGGCCACACACTGGCATGGACTGAGGAGAAAGACCTGCATCTCCAGAAGTTAAAGCTCGCTCTGTTCTAAGCTGTAATCACCTCAGCTGATAGGAGCTGGGCAAGTCATGCTTTATTTGAGCCTTGGCTCCTTATCAGAACATACAGTTCTGACCAAGTCACATATAAATTTCATTCACACTAAGGAAGTCTCATCCAAACTAAGCCAAAGTTACACCAAACAGAAAGATCGACATTCAGAGGACACTTCCAGATCCCAAAGTAAACATGTTCTCCCCTCAGCCAGAGGAAGGGCTGTAATTTCAGAGCAGAAACTAGAATTAAAATGCCTATGGCTCTCAACAGCCCGGGAACGGAAATAGTACAGTACTGCACTTGCCCATCTCCAACGTCCTGGGTGACATACAAATACAGCAGGTGAACGTTTTAGCGAATTTGCTTACTTCTATATGCAGTTGATTCTTGATTACTTCCTTATAAACTACTCATTCTGCAGACTACGTGTAGCCTTCGGCTGCCCTCTGCCACTCAGTTTATTCTGAGCTATGTCCATCTCTCCTCCCCACCTTTCTAGTTCTATCACGTGTACAGGGGGCAAAAATGGATTTAAACCACAACTGAAGCCAAAAAATTAGGAAGATAATTGGGTGGGGAGAAAAACCAACAGATACTTTAAAAACTTGAAGCCATTTGGCAATTATCTACTCTTTTGAGTTATTTGTGTTTTGGGTACTTTTCTTCAGTCATTAAGAGTAGTAGGTTCTACCTCCCGTTTCCTGAAAACCAACTCTGATGGCCTGAAAGAGTCAGCAATACCTAAATTGATCAGAGACCAACTAAGACTATAATCCACTGCCTAAGCTTATACAATGCAGAAAGAATTCACAGCCGTGTCTACAAGAAACACCAACAGACAAGAAACCGGATCCCTGCCCGAAGGGGTTTACAAACCAGAAAGCAAGGAGAAACCAGAGACAGAGATGAGACAAATCCAAACCACCAGGTTAGGAGACAAATTTAATGATTCAGGCTACATAACTGATCAAAGATGAGACTAAAAATGAGGTTTTTTTACAAAGCAAATAAAATACTTTTGTTAACTGAAAGGAAGATGTTCCAAACTGAAAAGAGATTAATACTATGACAATCCTAATTAGAAAAATAAAGGTTTTAAATATGCCAATTAGTTCTTACTTTAAACTACTCATAGTTGACTAGAATGAACCCTTTCTAAAAGAAAACCTCACAATTTGTGAAACAATAGAAGGCCAGAAACAAGAGTACCGGGTGAAACACATTTTGGGTGAAAAGCTCTGTGAAAAAGGACCATGTTTAACATTATTTTAGACAATTTCTATTGTATTTTGGGCTCTAGGTTTTATATATAAAAACAGGTATTTAAGTAAGCAAAATATTCAATCAATCTAATACTCTCTCTCTAACGTTGATACATAACAGGCTTTAATATCAAGTTAGTCACCTTTCTAAACATTCTACTTCTATTAATATGTGTCTTATTAGGCATGACCAAAAGCAAACATTTTGATTTTGCAACGGGTCCAAATTTATTCATGCAAATGAGTGGTGTTCTTTCCTTTTTGGTAGTAGCTCTGAAAATCTACACTGTAGTAACTGTGATATTTTACAGTTCAAAGAATTTTTCAAACTCCTGAGATCTACTTTTGGAGCTGTAAAATATTATTTTAATCCAAAGTCTAACTACAATGTGTACCATTTGTGTAATTTGGAAACTGACTTAGATGGTCTAAGAGTTCCAGAAGTATTTGAGAACAATGGGAAAATCTACAGCAGCACCACTGCAAATAGCAGTTTTCTGAGAGGATATTATGTAAATATGTAATCTCTAGTCTAAACGCCAAGCATTTGCTATATATTTTTACTTTAAAGCTCTCCACTTTTCTTGTAACCCTCCATCTTCCAAGTCCTTTTTGTAATGACGCTAATTCATTCTGCCCATATTGAAAGAATGTGGGGTCCCCCACTCCTCCTCCCAGGCTCCAATTGTGAAATCTACATTTAAAACAACCAACTTGGGGAATAACACCACTAACATATAGGGTTATTGCTTTGCAGTTTACAAAAGGCTTTCCTAAGTATTATTTCATTCTACGCTGCCCTTCACCCCTGTGAGCAAGGCAGCTCTATCTCCTTATTATAAATGAGTAACAGAATGAGCATAAATGAGTAACCCTTCAAGAAGGGTAAACAGGTTAGTTAGCCATGGTTACAAGGATAGTAAATAGCCATAGGGGACCTGAACTAGGTTTTATGACAAAATTCACTCTTTTCTCACCACAACAGAAAATATGAATTTGTACCTACAAGAAGTAGAAAAACAAACACTTATTACTATAGCTTCTAAATAGCTGAGATCCTGGAAAGCACACCTATTATTTAATATCCAACGTTTACATCCTAACGACACTTAATGAAGCTCTGGAAACAAAAGCTAGATGTTGCTGGGAAAGAACCACCAAAAGGTCTTTTGAGTTTCTTCTTGGTGTCACTCTACTTATCTTCTTGACTATTTGATAATTTTTGGCAAAGTTTATGATTAATAATGATTGAGAAAGAAGGAAGGACTGTTAGGACAGCCCCAAGTTCCACAATAGGTGAGGCATGGGTGCTACAGGATTGATTTTCACTCCTTTCTTAAAACTTCATTTCTGAATCTAAGAAAGGCCAGTTATAAACAGATCTTCCTTAAAAAGAGTAAATGCAGATTTAGGAAAATCTAAGTAGAGTTACCCATTACGCATGTGCTAAGATTAAACTTGAAAATCTTAGTTCTACCAGGTAACATTTTTGAAGCCCTGGGAAGACTAACAGCACAAACAGGAGTAATGCATGGACAAGGGGTTGATCCAAATTATGAAACTGTGTATCTGCTACATATAAAGCATTCATTTCTTGTTAGACAAATGCCAATGAAACTAATTTGAGGTCTCAGAGATGAAGAAAAAGCCAAGAAGAGGCACTGAGAAACCAGGACTATGAGAAATTGAGGCCATGTACCCCAAAGCACAGGTTGGAGGAAGACTGGATGACCATCTTGAAACGCATGAAAGGACGGGGTACAGGAAGCACTAAATGGTTCCCCATTTCACTAAGAAAACAATGGGTCACCCAGGAGCCACTAGAAATACAGTGCAGTTAGGCAGGGTGTCCTGAGGTGGCATGGGAGCCAAGTTCCGTCCTGCAGGGACAATCCAAAGCTCCTCCTATAAAAAGGTTCCTGTGTCAGGCAACACACCCGAACACTAACATGCAGAAAGGGACTGTGCTGTGCAAAACGGGAAACGAGGTGGTTCAGGTAAGTCAACATCTGGCCCTGCTACTTTGTGTGGCAAAGCATTTCTGCTGCTCCTTGAAGACGAAGCCATCTTCACCCGGATGGTCTAAAGGAGACAGGAGCAGAGGCCTGGCCTTCCCTCTAGGGCACTACTACCATCCGGAAAGCAGGTAACCAGCCGGGTAAGGACAGATATCTGAATTGAAAGAGAATAACATTATGGATAACTCAATATTTGTATTAGTAAAGCTTTCCTTTTTACTTTTTAAGGTAAAGAGCGTTTAAACGTCATATTAGAGAAAAGGGACATTGGAACCTAATACGAAGGAATGCAATACAACCTTTCTATATAGACTTTTCAAGCAGCAAACAGTATTTCTAGGACAAGTAGATGATCTGGAGGGTCCTTACAATGCTGGAATTCTATGAAGAATTTTCAGTGTACATTTCCAACCTTACATGATTAAATGTTAACAGTGCTATTCAAGTAAAAGAAAGGCAGCAATATGAACATCAAGGATCAGATTACACATCATCTGAATATTAGTGATTATTTCCATGCAGCAGAATGTATTTATTGTTGTTTTGGAGGGATTTACATAAAAGAAATTAAAAATCCTCCAAAATCTGGCCAGAGTAACACCAACAAAACACATCAAATGACTACTCAAAAATACAACTAAATCTATTTTTGAAGTTCACAGTGTACCCCTGGGGAAGCACCATACATATGCACAATAGAAACAAAACAAAAAAATCTATCATGAGCACTCTTGCCTCAAGAGGCAACTAAGTGCCTGGGCACAGAAAGCAAAAAATTATGGGAAAAATAAACAGAGGCTTAAGGAGAGGGGTCATATGAAGGGAAATCAGAATCCAACACAATTCGCCAGAGTGTCCTCAAACTTGGAAAGCATCCAATTCCACCCAAGCCATCAGCAAAGCAGATCAGATGGGAGCCTCAATGTTTTCCAAGCTTGAGAAAAGCAAGGCTTTTACTATGCAGACCAATAATGGACTGTTAGGGATCTTTTTACTTTATTTTGTTTTAGGAGGGAGGGGAGAGGTCTCACTCTCATTTGAGAACTTGAGGAAAGCTAGAGAGTCTCCTTAAAACAATGTACATAATCACAAAATTTTAGATAAAAATTAGGCATTCCTAATCTTCTCGAAATCCATTCAGTGAGGAAGCCCTACCTTTATAAAAGGATAACTGTAGGTGAATGAGGGGCTCTAAACTGAAAACCTCTCAGGAGTTAAGGACAGGAGGCAGGGGCTTGGGAGGTGCGTGTGGAGATAATAACAGCATTTGTTGAGAGCCGACTATATACTAGCATCGTCCAACAGAAATACGTGAGCCACATACCTAATTCTAGTAGCCGCAGCATAAAGTGAAAACAAACAGAGGAAACGCTAATATTTTATTTAAACCCAAAGAGCCAAAATATTCCATTCCAGCATTTACTCTATACAAAATGTATTCTATACTTCGTACAAAATGTGCTCTATACAAAATGTATTCATCAACAAAACATTCTTCACACTAACCTGTCAAAATCCAATCGGTACTGTACTCCTATAGCACATTTAGGGTGACCACCCTGTTTGTCTGGGACTGAGAGGTTTCCTGGGACATGGGACTTTGCCCAAACCAGGACAGTTTCCGACAAACAGGGACAAAAGTGGTCACTCCAGTCTCTCGACCTGGACGAGCCACATTTCAAGAGCTCTCTAGCACATGTGGCTCGCGGTTGCAGTACTGGACAGCACTACTACGGATAGAGCGGGCGCCAAGCCGATTACACACACTAGTTCATTTAATCCTGTAACACACCTAAGCGACGGATGCTGTCAGCGTCCAAATTACGATGAAGAAAGAAAACAGGCACGGGTGAAGTCTGTCACCCAAAGTCACACAACTAGGGCCACGGTGTTGTGCAACCTAGTGTGAGCTTGGGGCCTAAGACACGCTAAATAGGACAGAAGGAGCAGCGACAGGGAGGGAGACAAGGGAACATGTGGGCAGGAAAGCCCTCTAGAAGGAAACAGCAGGACCGAGGGGAAGAGAAGGGCGCGCAAGGGGCGCGCAGAAAGGCGCCCGAAGTTAACGCAGCGGTGGCGGGACGCGACGGGACGGGGAAGAGGAACGCGCGGGCAGCTCGGGTCTCAGCGAGCGCAGGAAAGGCGGCGCAGGCAGGAGGGCAAGGGACGCGAGCAGGAGGGCCGGTGCGGAGGGCGCCGGCCTGGGGTGCGGAGGCCGGGGCGGCGAGGGCACTTCAGAGAAACCGCGCCCCGCTCCCCGGGGCCGCAGAGGCAGGCGCGGCAGCCAGGCCCGGCCGGCAGGGGCCGCGGCCCACCTGTGCAGCGGCGGCAGGTCCTGCGCGTCGCTGGCCGGGTCGGGCGTGTTGGGGATGACGCCCAGGATGGTGCTCTGCAGCGACGTGCCCTGGAGCAGGCGGCTCCGCACCAGCTGCAGGTTGCGGGCCGAGTCCACGCTGGTGCGCATGGTGGAGCCGGGCAGCAGCACGCCCTCGTGAGTGAGCAGCAGCGGGAGGCGGCTGGGGATCTGGATGGGGCTCACCGACGACATGGCCGCAGCCGCGGGAGCCGGGGCCACAGCGCCGCGGCGGCCGCAACCAAGCTCCCAGCTGACGGCGCGCCGCCGCTTCCGGGCTCACGCGCCACCGCTTCCGGCCCCGCGCTACGGGCCGACCCCGGGCTCACGCGCCGCCGCTTCGCGCCGCCCCTCCCGGAGCTGCCTGGGAAGACGCCGTCGTACATATGCGAAAAGAGGCGCCCTGCTGCCCGCTGGGACCTTCTCTTCTCCAGGCCTGCTCCTCTGCTTTCTCCTGAGGTTCACTCACAGAGCAGTCCCCTAGTTTGTGTTCACAAGGATGATCATATTTGAATTATATCCACGTGAAATGCTTTTAACTTTTCATTCGAATCGATTTTAGATTTTCAAAAATGTTGCAAAAATATAATAGCCTTCTCAGCTGCCCATCGTCTTACATAATCACTTATAATTGTAACAACCAGGAAATTAACACTGTTGTCTAGTCTATAGAGCACACCTAGATGCCAGTTTTCTCATTAATGTCGTTTTTTCTGGTCCGGGATCCCACTTTACATATAGTTGTGCTGTCTTCTCAGTAATAGTTTTTGTTTGTTTGTTTAAAGATTAGCACCTGAGCTAACAACTGTTGCCAATCTTCTTTTTTTTTTTTTTTTCCCCAAAGCCCCCCGGTACACAGTCGTACATTTTTAGTTGTGGGTCCTTCTGGTTGTGGCATGTGGGACGCCGCCTCAGCATGGCCTGATGAGCGGTGCCATGATCTCGCCCGGTATCCGAACCGGTGAAACCCTGGGCCCCCGAAGCGGAGCGCACAAACTTAACCACTGGGCCACAGGGCTGGCCCGTCAATAATTGTTTTGTTCTTTTCTAACCTTGGTATTTCAAGGAGTAATGGTCCATTATTTTGTAGAATGTCCCTCAGTTTGGGTTCATGTGATGTTTTCTCAAGCTTAACCTATACATTTTTGGCAGGAAGACCACAGAGATGGTGTGGCCTTCTTAGTGACACGTGATAGTTGAATGACTTAGTGATGGCCATTTTGACCTTGAGTACTTGGTAAAGGTGGTAGCTGCCAGATTTCTCCACTGTAAATTACTACTTCCATCTATATAAGTAATAAGTATTTTGTGGGGAGCTAATTCTACATTAATTAATTTGGAATTCTGTAAGAAGAAGCTGTCCCATCTCTCTCATTTATTTACTTATTAAATTTTTTTTATGTTAGTATGGATTCATGGACATTTTTTTTTTTATGGATTGTAACCCAATAATATCATGTATTTTGCTGCCTGAAGTTTCACATTTGGCCATTGGGGGTCCTGTCACATTGGAATTTGGCTTGGGTTTGGCGGTAGCTGGCAGAGGGAAAATTTTTCCCAAATGTGAAGTCCAGCAATGCTCTCAGAATCCAGGAGGGAACTGAAAATCCATTCAAGTCAACAAGCATGCATTGAAGGACTGCTAGGTGCAAGGTCTTGGGCTAGCTGTGGAGGGGAAGAGAGAGCATTACATAAGGCAGCATCCCACCCTCGACGTCTCCGGGCCAGGGGACAGTCTCGGAGATGGCTGAGTCTGATACAGGACAGATGGAGCCGTGTTTGTGTGTGTGCAGCAGATAAGGGAATGGAGAAGGCGGGTGTCCTAGCTGCTGCGGTGGAGGGACAGGGACTTGGAAACGTTCGCCCAAAGCTCTTTCTCTGACATGACTGTACCTTCTTTCATTTATTCTCTAGACAAATACTTTTTGAATACCTACTAGGTACTGAATCTTACTTTAGGTGCTGGGGATGCGTCAGTGAACAAGACAGACGAGGTTCCTGCTTTCATGGAGCTGACATTCTAGTGCGCAAAACAAACAATGAGGAAGGAAAATAATTTTGGATAGTGATCAGTTCTTTAGATGGTCAGAGGTGGCCTTGCTGAAGAGATGACCACTGAACTGAGCCCTGCACTATGAGGAGGCAGCAATGCAAAGATCAGGGGTGGGGCGGAGGGGACAGTATTCCAGGCAGAAGAAGCAACAATTGCAAAGACTTTGTGGCTTGAATGAATTTAGGATGTTTGAGGAACCTGTTCTTGGAATTTGCTGAGCTTGGGCCCAGTGGCACTGAGGAGGAAGAGAAGTAGGCAGGGTCAGGTTAGAGAGGGTACGAGGCCCTGGTAAGGAGCTGGGGTCTTATTCTGGGCCTGATGCAAGCCATTGGTGATTTCAAGTTGTGGAATAAGTTTTCTGGCTTATGTTTTCAGAAGATCATTTCAGCAACTGGTAGAGAATGGAATGTGAGGGTTTAAGGTCAGAAGCAGGGCAGCCAGTTAGGAGGTGGTGAGGATGCCCAGGCAAGAGGTGATGATAATTTAGACTAGAAGCAGAGGAGTCAAGCTATGTTTGAATGTAGCTTCAACAGAATAGGCTGCTGGATTGGACATATCGAGTGAAGGAAAAACAGTTGTCAAGGATATCTCCTAGGTTGGGACCAGAGCCTCTGGGGCCTAGAGAGAAGTTCAGCTGATAGCTGAATATCCCGGATACAATCAGCAAGCTCTGATCACTTCTCTGGGTGTATACTGTGTACACTACCCTGTGGTAGACTCTGGGGGTGATCCAGAGATAAATATGCAAGGCACAGCTCCAGAGGAGCTTACCTTTGCATCAGGACCTCTCCAAGGCCAAGGAGGGATGGGCTCCATTTTCTGAGGCTATTTTAACGAGGAACTTCAAAAACCGTCTTATAAACTTTCCAGTATATTTTTTAAACACTTATGTTTAATGCTTTTAACATACACACACAGACACCTAACAACAACAGACAACATAAGTATTCTACTCACATAAGAAGGGCTGGATTTGTTTTTTGAAAATATAAATTCACAGTGCCCTATAGAAGATGTGGTGTGGGAATGGGCCCACAGTTAAGTTGCTTGCTTGATGAACATGTCCTTTCGATCCTCTTGGTATATCTCTGTGGTGGGATATGTCAGCCCACTTGGAAAAGCGTCAGGAGTCTCAGTGTGGAATCTTCAGCGATCATTTGGCCCTCCTGGCTCCTTCTTTGACAGGCTCTGCATCTACTTCCCTCATTTATACATCAAAAATTTATTAAGTATCTACTATGTGCTGGGCACTATTCTAGATTCATGGATACACCGGTGAATAAGACAGACAACGTCCCTGGTTTTAAAGAGCTTACATTCCAGTGACGTAGCAGAAAACAAACAAGCCAACAAATAACTAAGTGGCAGTTTCAGAAAGTGATATGTAAAGAAAATATAATAGGAAAATATGGAGAAGGTGGTGGGGAGAGGAGTACAACATTAGCTAGGGGGTCTGAGAAGGTTCCTCCACAGAGGTGGAGTTTGAACTGGGACCAAAGAACAAGAAGGGACCGGCTCTGCAGGGAGCTGGGAGGAGGTTCTTGGCAAGATATCAGGACTAGTGCAAAGATCAAGGTGGGGAGGAGCTCTCCAGTTTCCGGAAGAGAAGAGAAGACCAAGCACTGGGAGGCAGGGATTCAGCAGTCAACAAGATGGCCGGTGCTGGCCTCCAGAAGCTATTGGAACGAGCAGAAGGAAATAAACCCAAGAGCAAGGAAAGTTAACTAGCACAGGGAACCAATGGCCTGGAAGGGAGAGGTATGGGGAGGAAAGTCGAATCCTCTAAACGTTTTCGGGGCTTCTGTCCCCTTGTACTGGGCACCTTCCTTACCCTCTGGTGCACCTTCTGGCCTTCAACCCTAGACCCTACTGGGTAAGTGATAGGAAAAATGAGGAAATAAACAGCTGTTCCAGAAAGCCCTTGCCACGGGTTACCTTGCTCCAGCGGTCCCCTCCTGTTCACAGGCTGTTTCTTCATATGCAGGTGGCCCATGTCTAAACCAGGTTTATAATCATGACTTTTGCCCCTGGGTGGGGAGAACACAGGGCAGGAAGCATCTGTTTTCTCTGTTTTATTCCCAGCCATGTCCTGTCCACCCCTGACTGCACTGATGGTCCTGCCACTAATTTGTGTGAATAAACTTCAGCTCCAGCTTCTTCCTGAGGGGGAGCTGGGAGGCCAGGGAACTTTTCAAGGACTGCCAAAGGAAGTTCTGGAGGGAATTCCCGGGCCAGTCAAGGAGGTGGAGGTGGGCCTCGTAGAACAGGAAAGCGGCCCAAGCTAATGTGACCTCCAGCTATGTTGAGATGAGCAATTCGTGTTCTGCAAACATACCCCCTTATACACATTTGCATTTCCTTAATTTTCATTTGGTTTACTTTTCCCTGTCACCGGTTTCCTGGACAAATTCCATATAGAAAAGAGTCACACCTTTGAAACCCTCGTTGCATCTGTTTGCAGGTCTGTATAGAAAAACCAGATTGGCACATCATACTATAGCTGAAAGATGAGAGGAAAATCTCATTTCGTTATTTGACCTCTAAGAATCTGGTCTTCCTCATGAGCCCCTGCTTGCTGGTAACTGAGGAGAAAATAAATGTTTAGGCTTACGATTTTAAGACCTTGTTTAATCCAGTCATTTAAATAGTTCCTTTAAGTAATGCTCAGTCTCAGAGTTGTCGCCTGGCTGAGGAAGAGTCAGGGTCCTGGGAACAGTGTCCTCTACTCCTCTGCTTCCCAAGTGATGTCATTTATCTACCTGGTCACTGCCGGCTCTGCTGTCATTGGAGGATCTGGTGTAGGCCTTCAAGAGATGCTTTGTGCCTTGCTCATTGCCTGGTGGTATTCCCAGGGTTGCTGGGCCTCTGCTGGCACCATACTCTCCTCTAAGACCCTCCCCTGCTTCTCACTGATTTGCAGCCCAGGTAGTCCCAAGGCCCCCTCTGGCAAGGCCCTCCCCTAGACTTTTGGCTACTTCTTGTTCCCATCTGCACCACAGGGGAACCAGGAAAGCTACCCCCAGGGGCAGCAGCACTAGCCCGTGGAGCACTTGGAGTGAACTGGAAAAAGATGTCCCTGATGGGAGGAGGATTTAGAAAAAGCGGCCACTTTTTCCAGAGGGATGCAAGAGTAGAGCCTGTTCATACTTATTCATGAGAACCAACTGTCAAATTTTCTGGAATTTTGAGAGCCTAGTTGTTAAAGACAAACATTATTAAGTCTAAATTATATAAACTTATGACTAAATACATTTTATCAAAGACAAAAGTCAAACTCAAAATTTATCACCTCCTAATTATTTTACTACATTTTGCTATTGCTTTTTTTTAGGTTATTTATATCTATTGTATCTGACTGGTGGAAATACTATCAATAATGTCTTACTTGTTTTATTATTTTGTTGATTATCTAGCCTTGAGAAATAAATGCAAGAAATGTTACTATTGCAGATTAAATCAAGCGTGTGCTCCCTGTAGCCATGACATTGTGAAGAAGACCAAGAAAGGAGGAAACTTTCTTTCAGTACTTGAAAAAAGTTCAGCAAAGTTACTCAGGGTCATTGGCAAATGAGTGAATATTCAACCATCACTCATCTTTGATGTTTCATTTTCCTCTTACTTGTTAACATAAAGTAAAATGTCAAGCAGCGTTCATGTCGGAACTGCATTCATTCAGCCATTGCAGCCCTAGGTTAGTTCCAGATACAAACATCTATCAGCACGGCTGATACGGCTCCTTGCCAGGGTGCATGACTTGCAATCTAGAACTCGCTGTCTCTAGCTCCCTCCCCCGTGTTCCATTCCCTCCCCTGGGAACGTTTGTGTAGTGAATAAACTGGACAGCAGTACACCGTGTTCCTACTCCCAGGCCTCCTTCTATTGACTCATGCCGATTTTACTTTAATGTGTCTGTGTCCTAGGCTGGATTGTGGCAGCCAGAAAACTGGCCTTTTCCCAGAGTCTTAAACAAGAAGTATGTGACATCCTCTTTTATCTAATACACCTCCTTCTCTCTCTTTTTTTCTTTTCCATCATTGCTGAAAGGTCCATTTCTGCCATTGCATGGCAAGTATACCTCATGGCCTGGTGCCATGGCTGGGGGTCTATCTCGTACGCTGTGTAGGAGAACTCCAGAAACTGGGTCTACCAGATTTTGTTGTGATTTGCTAAAAGAAAGATGAATGGAGGGAGTGGGATAAAGGAATTTAGAGAATCTTCTCCCAAGACAATAGGCTAGCCTGCAAATCTTTTTACTTGAAGTACAATCCTATATTTGAATGTCAAAAGCTGTATCTAAACCTCAGGACTTGTTTGTGGGGCTCCTTGTTCAAAATTATTAAGAATTTCAAGATGTTGACAGCAGAGCATTCAAGGAAGCCTGGGGCCCTTCTGGGTATGGGCCCCTGTGTGGTGCTGGTCATACCCCATGACACTGGCCCTGATGTATACTTTCTTTCTTTTTCAAAATATTCCTAGTGACCATCCCTCCCCCGCACCCCAACCTTCCCAAGGCACATGGACGTTCTGGGAGTGAGTCACGTACTCAGAAAGGCGAAAATGAAAAGTATATTAACATTTTTTAAAATGCCTTGGTTATTTAAGGTTCCTAAAGTGTGCCCAGGTCTCCTCCTCTGAATGTGTGAAAACCAAGAGCCGGAGAATGGCAAAATCGCATTTCTTTCACTCATTTATCCATCCATCCATCATTTATTTACTGAGCACCTGCTGTCTTCCCAGCACCGTCCCAGGCCCCAAGGATTCAGTAGTGAGCAAAGCAGACATGGCCCTGTCCTCATGAGGATCTTTGTTTAGTGCAGAAACTGAACTCTAAACAAATAATGATTCACAGAAACACGCAATTACAAACTGGGATAAGGGAAGAAGCGTGGTTTATGAGCAGGCCTTGGAGATATCAAAGGAGATTGATTGACCTGACCCAAGGTTTTGGGGCTGGGAGTGGGTGGTTAGAGAAGGTCTCCCTCAGTGATATTGGGCTGAGGCTGGAGCAGGTGTTTAAAAAGAGGGAGCCAAGCCCATTCCAGCCGGAGGGAAAAGCAGGCCTGTGACAATGGCCCAACCCTCTGCACGGCCCTGGCACACTTCCTGCAGGGTGATATCCCCCTCTCCTGGCTGCTCAGGGCTGGATCTAAGCTGCTCCTACCTGCTGCCTTTTCAGATTCTCTGATTCTTGGAAACAAAGAATTGGCAGGACAACTGAAAATGACCAGGAGGAGGATATACTGGGTCCCCAGCTCTTCCGGTGGCCTCATAAATCTCGGCTTGGATGTAGGTGATGACATGGCTTCAGGACTTAGCTACGTAAGTAGATCTCCTTTTCATCACAACACTAGGAAACTGAGTTGACAGGGTCTTCACAATGGTCATAAATTAGATCAATGGTTTTGTCCTATAATTATTTCACCTTGATTTTTTTAATGGTCCTCAGGTTTCCACAATTAGATGGATCATAATCCTTTGTCATGATACACCTTCATGGTTCGTGCCTCTATCTTTCTATCCCTCTCTCTCTGTCTCGTCTATTAACTATTTTTCTATGTATTTACTTTTAATAACATAATCAGCAACTGTAAACCCATCAATTCACAAGCTCGGACCTTAACAATCACATCCAGCCATTGGTCTTCCTCCATCTCGTTCTCTAACCCTCACCCCCTGAAGTAACCATCATCTCAAATCTTTTCCCAGTGATCCCTTGCTATGCTTTTAAGATAGTATTTATTCTACGTGAAGTCCTAGAAGTGATATATCTTTTTGTTTTAGTTTTTTCCCATCTTATCAAAAGCATAACATGGAATGTTTTGGGATTTAATTTTTTTGCCTCTTGATTTCTTTGTGGTAGGTTTACCTCAGAGGGTGACTGGGTCTCACATTCTGTGGGTGACTAACTATAGCACCCTTTATTCTTGTCTACAGTGTTTATTAATAGGTAAAAACCCAGGAAGGTAGAGTGACCTGCCCACTGTCACCCGGCAAATGGGGGGCAGGACCAGGGCTGAGACCCAGTTGTCCTGACTCTTGGCTCAGTGCTCACTCCCTGCCCTGCAGCTTTTCTTTTATTTACTTATTTTTATTGAGATGTAATTGACATATAACATTATATTAGTTTCAAGTGTACAAAACAATAATTCAGTATTTGTATATATTATGAAAGGATCCCCAGAATAAGTCTAGTTAGCATCCATCACCTCACATAGTTACAAACTTTTTTTCTTGTGGTGAGAAATTTTAAGATCTACTCTCTTAGCAACTCTCAAATATACAATACAGTATTATTAGCTATAGTCACCATTCTGTACATTACATCCCATGACATTTTATAATTGGAAGTTTGGTACATTTGATCCACTTCACCCATTTCACCAAGCCGCCACCCCCTCTCCTCTGGCAACCACCCAGTCTCTGTTCTCTTATGTATGAACTCTCTTTTTTCAGATTCCACATGCAAGTGAGATCATACAGTGTTTGCCTGTCTCTGTCTGACTCTGGCTGCCTTTCTTTAGGAAGCTGGATGTGGAAAGATCCGTCTGCCTTGGGTGGCCAGCCCAACACTCCCTCAGGCAGCGTTTATGAGGTCTGAAACTGATGTGTTCTTGCTTTTTCTTCCCCAAGAAACCTTACACTCTGGAAGGTGGCCCCTGGACCCAGCAGGCAGGGAATCCTGCAGCACCGGAGAAGGCGGAGGGCCTCCCTTGGGGGAAGTACTCTGCTGCCTGGAGAAACATGATTCCCTTCCGTCCCAAACCAAAGTGAGTCTTGAGGGGGAGGACGAGGGGCTCTACCCCCCAGGGCAGTGACCCTCAGACCTTCACACCCAGACCCCTCCTAAAGTTACATAACCATGCCGACACACTCATGTCGCCCACCACAGCCCAACACCTGCAGAGCAGCCTGAGGCACACCAGGGAGGCACAGCCAGCCCTTCGTTCATTCATTCATTCATTCAACAAGGATTCACTGAGCCCTTACATGTGCCAGGCACTATGCTAGAGCATGGGGGAATAGCAGTGAGCAAGACAGACGAGATCCTTGTCCACCGTGGACCTCACATGGGGGAGAAAGACAACAGTCAAGTAAACTCATAAATACACATGTGACTGCAAGCTGTTTGAGGATGGTGCTGTGGAGAACCATGGGGGTGCAGAGGGACAGTGGAACAGTGACAGCTTGTGCTTTAGCTCAGACCCAGAGGACGAACAAGATTTTACTAGGAAAGAGAAAGGGAAGAATGATCTGGCAGAGGGAAGAGCATGTGCAAATGCCTGGCCTTGGGATGGAAGGAACACAGCGTGATGTGTCCAGGAACTAAGAAGGAGGCCAGTGTCACTGGATAGTCATGTGCAATGATGGGTCTGGCACGAGTTGAGCCACAGAGGGAGGCAAATGCTGGGGGATCATGCACGTCCCCATGGGCCGCATTAAGGATGATGGTCTTCATTCTAGGAGAAGTGGGAAGCCCTGATGGCTAAATGCCCTGTGATCTATCAACAAACTGTAGTTGTTGTCCTGTTTTTATGTCTGAGCTCTTATCAATACTAGCTAGATGGTTCCCACTGAATTGATCTTATCTCCACCAGGATCAGAGTACCTTGGTACCTTAGTTCACCTGGGCAACCTCATCTCAGAAATGCATGTCTCTGCTGGGCCTTTGGAATCCTGGCACCAGCTCATAGACTCTCGCCCCCTCCTCTGTGAGTGCAGATGGCCCCACGTACCTGCCGCAGTGTCCCACCCTCCCTTCAGTCTCTTCTCTCTCCAACACACCTGGCAGAGGCGTGGCCAGCCCTGCCCGGAGTGCACAGTTCCAACATGAATGCAATCATTATTTCTGCATTTGTGAATCATTCCCAGAGATATGACCTGATCATTCTTATTTACTTTTTATTTCATTTTTATTTTTTGGTGAAAGTTACAGAAGCAAAACATAGAAAAATTAAACCAATGAGAATGTCTTTTCCTGTTCCTTTGCCAATTCTAATTCCTTCTTCAAAGTCAACCACTGTTAACAATTTGAGATAAATTGTTACATAACTTGATATAACAATTTGATATATATTACATATATATCATTTTGTCTGCCTTCCCTTATTTCTTCCTTTTCATGTAAATAAAAATACACTGAATTTCTTAATCTGCAAATGATTTTTTCCTTGCTTAATCTTGTTAGAGCTTCTTCCACGTTCTGCAAATAGATCAGCTCGAATTTTAGACACTTCTGCTTTGTTTTCTACAATATGGATTTACTTTGGTTTTTTTCTTTCTTTGCAAAGCATTCCCCTATTGATGAGTGTTTTTGTTGTTTCTGGTTTTTAACTATCACAAATAATACAGTCATGAAAAAAAATACTTCTCTGTACACCCTGATGACTGCACTGTGGCTCTTACATTGTTATAATTCATCCCTTCAAAATCTTGCGCTTGACTTATTTTTCGTCTCGAGAGCCTGTGTCACAGGGTGACCACGTTGCCTGGGACTTCTCTCCTAGGTTTCCTGCCCCGCAGCCCATGGATGATGCTGGCCTGTTCTCCTACCTCTTGTTGTCATGGTTGACCCCACTCATGATCCGAGGTTTACAGAAACACTTAGATGAGAACAGCATCCCCCAGCTGTCAGTACATGATGCCTCAGCCAAAAATGCCGAAAGGTAAAGTCACATTGAGCAAGCCACGGGATTGGTTAGAGACCATGTCTCAGGGGGATGGTGACCCAAGATGCTTAACACTAGCAGGTGGGGTCCGTCGTCTAACAACTAGAGAATATCGTTTCTTCCTTTGTAGCAAGACCCCTCACTCTAGTCTGAAGCTTCTTAACCTGGGGTTCATGAATCTCCTGAAATGGTTTACATATTTCATACATATGGGCTGGAGATCTTTTTCTAGAGCAAGAATTCACCTCTTTTATCAGATTTGCATTAGGGCCCAGGACCTCCTCCAAGAAAGTTAGAAATTACTGCTTCTAGTCCCTTTTGCTTTTTCTTCTGGATCAGGTATTTATCTGTGTCACTGATCATTAAATTTTGGGTTAGTGGTCCAGTCACTTAATCTTTGAGCCACCACTAACTAGTTGTTTGGTTACATTTCTTGTGACACCTACCCCACAAGGCAATATGAGGATCAAATGGGGAAAACAATGGTAAGTGACTTGAAATGTTCCTACCTCTGGCTAATCCATAGGCACCAGGTGTGCAGTGGCCTTTCCCAAATGTTTTCCAGGAAGTGGTGACTCGTGAGCGCCTCCCTGAGAAGAGCGCTCAGTGGTCGGGGAGTCTGTGAAGTGGCGCGAATGAGAGCCAGTCGCAAAGATTTACACACTAAAGTAGTGTGTTGAAGGCACTGAGAAAACAGAAACTGTTTAACCTTTGACCCATTGCTTCTCAGATTTGTTCAGTAAAATAAAGTTTCCAGGGAACACCTCTTGGATAATGCCAAATGTTGGTCAGAGCTCACCTCTTACCAGCTACGATGTCAGAAAAGTTACTTACCCTTTCAGGGCCTTGTGTCTTTATGTATAAAGTAGGGGATCATAAAATTTATCTCATGGTCCTTCATACGATTGTTGCGAGAATTGCAAAGGTGATACATTCAGTTTAAAGCACTTGGAAAAATG
The DNA here is from genome assembly GCF_041296235.1 of Equus asinus. Taxonomy (NCBI): domain Eukaryota; kingdom Metazoa; phylum Chordata; class Mammalia; order Perissodactyla; family Equidae; genus Equus; species Equus asinus. The sequence continues at coordinate 16,336,520 of NC_091817.1, read as the reverse complement.
CCCGATGCATGATAGGCAACCAGTTAACTGTTAGTTGGGTTGGCTCTTCCTAACCATTATGAGCACAAGCTCTCCTGACCTACTTCCACTCTCCCGGGTCACCCATGCTCCCTTTTCCATTCCGTAACTCACCATGTCTGTCTACCAACACCTCTGCAGTCACTCCATTTTCAGATGTTTATTTGAAAAAATAATTATCCATGCATTCACACCTTTAAAGGGGTTTCTTTCTGTATGTTCACCATTTAACAGGCAGAATTCTGGGATGCATTGTCCCTAATCCTTCAGAACGGCTGCTTTGGCTTCTGGAAGGATTTGCTGACAAACTGCCAACCATCACTGTCACCCCCACTGTCACCACAGCAGCAGCATCACCGTCATGCCCACCGTTATCTTCATCATCATTTCCCTCATAATTCCTCACATTTTTTCTGATTCTACACTTACAGAGCATTTCCCCATCCATTATCTCCTATGACCATCACAATAGGGTTATGAAATCAACAGGGCAGATATTATTTCCTCATTTTACAAATGAAGAAACCAAGGACAGGAGAAGTGAAATGTTGTTTCCTGAGTCACGTAGCTAATGAGTGGAGGAGGTAAAATTTGAAACCAAGTCTTTTGAATCTGAGTCTGGTAATCATGGCCAGAAATTGATAGGACAGCTGTGGGCAGGTATGGAAACTTGGATTTGTTTAGTCAAAGGAGAGCCAAGTCTGGAGCTTGTTGTCTCTGTGGATTGTGTCATGTGTGGCAGTAGGACTGGAAAGAGGAGAGGTGGCCCCACGGTTTGGCCTCTGACACATACAGGTATCATGGGGACATTTGTGCTTTGCTGAGCTGGGGCCGAGACCCCCAGTTATCTGGGCCATACTGATAGGCACTGGATGGGCCAGCTGTTTTGTAACCCAGGAAGGAAGAAGAAGCCTGGAGTTTTGATTGCAGGTGACAGAAAATATGACAGAAAGATTCTCTTGTTGATTGTTCCCTTCTGGTTTTAGACTGGGCACAAGTGTCCATTTCTGGAGGAGTAAAGGGTAGAAAGGGCTACAACTGCTTTCTGTTAGAGACTTGGTGAGATTCTGGGCAGAGGATGGGACCCAGAAGCTGATAGAGCTGTTTAAGAACATGCATAGGCTGTGCTGCTGTTGGGCCCTGGGGACAAAGGGTGACCCAACAAGGGAGGCCATTCTGTCCACCATGCTCTTGCTCTGTAAGGAGTAGAAGCTTCAGGGAGCACCTGGAGTCCCTTGGCATTGTCCTTAGTGTTCTCATCAAGGGCAGTGGTAACTGCTTTCCAGACAGTGGGACCAGATGTGTGGCAGCAGGAGCCAGGAAGTCAAAGAGCAGATGCCAACATGGGGCCTGCTGCTGGGAGACTGGGCTGTGGATATGTGGACAGCATCCAAAGGCCGCATTAGACTCTGGAAGCCCCAAGCACCACAGAGACTATTGTCGCTGTCACCTGCTCCTGCCTCAAATATAATTCTAATAAAGAATAAGAAAGCCAGAAAAATTTTAATTTTTTCATGACTTCTTTGATACTTTTCTGAAATATCATATATCAAATTTTTTTCCAAAAGAAGTGTTTTTGGTGTTCCTGTCTTGCTGGTGTAACACAATCATCCTAGGCATCATTAGCTTGGAATGTCAAAATAAGGACATGCTCTCAGCTGCATGATCCAGCACTGGGCACCTTTTGGGGACTTTGAAACAAATGAGAGTGCTTTATGAAGGCCAGTGTTCTGGGTGTTATAAATTGTAATTTGTGTATAAAAAGGAAGAGTGACATTATTCAAAGTCCTAGGCTACTTCCTCAGCTAACTGTATTTCAGGATAACAAAACAGTTGATGAGAGAAATTTATTTTTTATAGAAAAACTCAAGCTACTAAATACGGAAGGAGTGATAGAATTAGAAAAATTACCATTTTGCCAGCCCTAATGGAAGTGGATCTAGGCAATGGTTGTCAATGATGGGGAATTTGGCAATGAATGAGTCAGGCTGACAGGCCTTAACCTGCTGATCCACCTTAGCGTTACTAAAAGTGGGACCAGGCATTGTGCGTCTTGAGATGTGATGCACAAGGAAGGACACCACAGCACCTGTTGAATATTCTTGCAAACCGACACGAATTCTGAATTTCATTCAGCCTCTAGGTCTAACTAGCAGTCTAATAGGAAATACAGAGGATAGAAGATTATGTTAGATGACACCACAGGGACACAGTCAGTCAAATCCAGAATGTGGTAAATTCTACAGGATAAATAACTCAGTTTCTTCAAGAAGTAAATGGCAGAAAATGCAGAGGAGGGGAAACTGTTACAGATTAAAATGACGCGAGAGGCCTATCAGATTTGTCTTTTAACGTGATGTATGGACCTTGTTTGGATCTTGATTTAGGGTAAACTAACTGTAAAAATATATTTTAAAAATAATTAAATAAATTTGAATACAGGCTGGATATTAAATGCCATTAAGGAATCATTGTCACCATGTTATCAATATGTAACTATTACTTCTTATTAATAACAATTAGTAGTTATTAATATATATTGTTATTATGGTTACTATGGGTTTTTTTCCCAAAAGCCCTATGTGGGAAGAGACACATTCTGAAGCATTTATGGATGAAATGATGTGTCTGGGATTTCCTTGAAATACTCCAGCAAAAACAGAGAAAAAGAGGAGGAGAGGAGAGACGAAACAGAAATGTCAAATGTTGATTATTCTTGAAGCTGAGGAATGGGTATCTGGGGAGACTCCCTATTCTGTTCTCTCTTCATTTGTTATGTTTGAAACTTTCTGTAATGAAGCTTCTAGGCTAGTGAGCCCTAGGACATTTGAGTGACACATGCAAAGACATTTCGCTTGGCTCGATGTTCCTCTTTTCAAGACTTCGCCTCCTTTGGGAAGAAGAAGTCTCCCGGCGTGGGCCTGAGAAAGCCTCGGTGCTTCACATGATGCTGAGCTTCCAGAGAACAAGAGTTCTTTTCGCTACGCTTCTGGGCTGCTGCCTCTGTCTCTGGAGCCTGCTGGGGCCAGTAAGTGGCGGATGTGCTGAGGTTGGAGCACTCCAGGCTTTCGGGATTAGCATGTTCAAGTCTGTGCCAGGAATTGGGGGTATTTGCCTCTCAGCTGCTGCTCAAAAAATGAACACCTTTTTTGGGAATTAGAGCTAGTAATAGCAGTGTGAGTTCTGCAGCCACTGCTTGGGTTCAAACCTTGGCCCTGCCACTTAAATGCTGAGTGGCTTTGGACAATTTGCTTACCTTCCCTGTGCCTTAGTTTCTTCAAGGAACCCCATGACACTCTGAGCAGTGGACCTCATAGAAACCATCATGTGTATAATGGACAGCACAACGTCACCTGCCTCATAGGGTGACATTACATGAGATCAGTATATAAAGCACTTAGAGTGTGGTCTGGCTCAGTGCATGCCAGCTGCTTCGAGAAATGGCTGAGCAGCTCTGGGGATGTTGGGGCAGGAACTAATGATCTCCTCCATGGACCAAGGATGGGAGGACTCGGCTCTATTTCCTGCCTTCCAGTTCCTCAGCCCAAGATTCTGGTTGCAGAGAGTGAATCTGATTATCCCAGCTGGTGTCACATGCTCACCAGTTGGACAGAAGAGGGTAGGGCACTTTGATTGACAATCCAGGCTAGTCTGCATGCAATGGGGCAGGTGACAGTCTCCCCAGGAGAAAACTGCGGCGCTCTTACCAGCTAAGGAAGAATGGATGCAGGTCAGGAAGAGACAACAACTGATGACACCACAGAGATATGCTCCCTAGGTAACGGTTAGTGTGCTGGATGGTCTCCATTTGTCCCTCCAGATCCACTCTCTGCCGCTGTCCACCCTGCCCTGTGCCCCTAGTGCATGACCTGTATGGATCACATTAATGGGGTCCCCCTGCACTCTGGCTTCTGGTTGGGTTTGACCTGTGGGAGATGCCAACAGGAGACCAGAGGGAAGGAGAAAGTGAGGGCAGGATATTTATTCCTCTCACTGCCTCCCTCCCTGGCACTGGAGGTCAGCGACCAGGCTCCTGTGAGGAGCCCTTTCTGTGTGACTCTCTCCTTCTGGGTTCCAGCAACCTCCTCCTCCCCCTCCCCTTAGGTCTGGGGAGGTAACAGTTCCCTGATGTCACTGGCTCCATGGTATGCTACCATCCCTGGTTGGATTTCCTAAATTCTGCCCACACCTTGTAAATAGTCACTTTATTAACTTCTGAAATACGCCATTAACATGTGTCTTCTGGTTCCCGTCAGGACCTGCTACAAAGTAATGGAGCTGGGATTCAGATCTGAGTCAGCTGAACTCCTGAGTCTCCTCCGACTGGACTAGGTCCTTCCTGAAAGCAGGATTGTGCTTGAGTCAGTTTTGACCGTTCAACAAGCCCCCAACATTGACCCGAGGACCTCACACAGCCTACCTCTGATATTTGTTGCCTGATGGAAGGATTGGGAGGTCTGAATGATCCAAACTCCTGTTTCCTTTTAGGTGCTGATCATACCAAAGATCCTAGAATATTCCGAAGAGCAGCCAGAGAACATCGTCTATGGAGTGGGACTCTGCTTTACCCTGTTTCTCAGCGAGTGTCTGAAGTCTCTGAGTCTGTGCTCCTGTTGGGTCATAAACCAGCGCACAGCCATCAGATTTCATACAGCCGTTTCCTCCTTTGCCTTTGAGAAACTAATGCAATTTAAGTCTCTAACACACATCACCACGGTAGAGGTAAGTGGCTGGGACTGCATGCGGAGCCCGTGCTTCCCTACTTCTCCTCCAGACATCGCTGTCCTGAGGCCAAGGGGGGGGAGAAAAGGGAGTTAGGAGAGGGACGGAAGGAAGAAAGAGAAAGGCAGTAATTCCTAGGGTGAGTGTTGATGACCATCAAGAATTGCCTCTGGGGTTATAAAAGCAGGTCAACAATAACCCAGGGAGATGCCACTTGAATAGATGGACCTGGAGAGCTTTTATCTATTCATTCAACAAATAGTTACTGAGCGTACTCTGGGCCAGGCCCTGTTCTAGGCCCTGGGATATGGCAGTGAACAAACAGACACGAATTTGAGTAGAAGCACATTGGAAAGTGCATCCCCAGTCAGTCTGGGGAGGAGCGTATGAGGACTGGATGGCTCAGGGAAATCTTCCAGGGAAAGCAATCACAGATAAGCCCTGTGCTGTGAATTTTCCTCTCTGCAGAAGAGGAGTACTGAGAGCTGCCTGGTGATTGCATTGATGCGTCAGTTCCTGCCCTCACTCTCCCCGCAGCGTAACACAAACAAACGCTGACAGAGATTGGAGGAAGATATTCCAACTCAGGACCCCTAGTCATGGGGGCACTGGAATTTTATATATTTAACTTCCATTGCCCTGTTTTTCTGTTGACTACCAGTTGCCTTGAGGAGCATGGATCACTTTGGCGCTGGAACATTTTTGTTTTGGAAGAGGCAGTGCTGCTTCGGCTCCTCGCCCTCAGGCCAAAGCCCCTTGTGATCTGACAGCAGCAACTTTCCACCTCATCTCCTCCCATATCCCCTCCTCCAGCCCAAGGTTAGCTTCCTCCCTTCCCGCCAGGCTGGGCTAACCTCCAGTCCTCAAATACTCCAGCCATGTCCATTTCCTGGCAACGTTGCTCATGTAACCCCTACCCCCTGCCCTTTGGAAATCCCATTCATCCTTCAAGGCCCAGTTGAGACGTCCTCTCCTTACTGATAGTACCTCTAAACCCCACCCTACACTCCCACTACCCACCAAGCACAGATCTGGCTGCTGACTCATATGAGCCCCCTTCAAAGACAAGATCCATGTTAGATTCACCACTCTATCCTTCGAAAGGCCCAGCATCTGACTTACACAGGACAGACGTCCAAAACGTGCCTGCCGAATTAACCATTGCCACCAAGTGGATGTTTTTTCTAAACTCGAGTGCTAACACACATAAGATATTTATTGTTATCATCATTACTGTTATTCTTCATGATTTTATTAGTCCTGTGACCTTAGACAACTTGTTCAGCTCCCCTGAAGCTGTGGGATTGTTGTCTCATGGGGTTAAACGAGTTAGTACATATGCAGCACGTGGAAAGGTGGCATGATTCATGTGTTCAGTTGTCTCATTAATTTCTGTTAGGCCTCAAATATGGAGGATGCACCTGGCTGAAGGGAAAGGATCCATGGCAGCCAGCTTCGTGTTGATCCCGGGAAAGTCATCGTAGTGATTGTAGACTTTCCATAAGCCAGACATCGCCCCAAGGGCTCTACTTACTTAGCTCAGTCAGTCCTCTGACAACCCTCTCAGGCAGTAGTTTATGTTATTGTTCCCGTTGTCACAGAGGTGGAAACTGAGTCAAGGAAAGAGAAGGAATCTTGTACAAGGTCACGTGACTGGTAAGCAGAGAGCCTGGCTGCAGAGTCCAGGCTCTGAACCAGTAGGCTCACCTCCCTCCCGAAGTAGACCTTTTGTACTGAGGCCTGCCTCGGTGCCATTTCTGTACGCCTCTGTTCTGAGCACCTGCTGTATGCAAAGCCCAATTTACCCAAATATCTTCATAGAAGCAGAAGACAAGATGGCCCGTTTGGAAGTGGAGATGGAAGTAGTTGCTCACAAGAGGGTTTCTAGGGTGTTGCTTCCATAGATTTTGTTTTAAAGATAATTTCAAAAATAACTGAATACATTCTCCTTGGAAACAAAATAAAATAGTGTAGATGACTCCCTTGACCTCTTCTTATGACTTTCCTCATGCCCGGAGGGAACCACCATTATCAGTTTGGCATGTGTCCTTACGGACTTTTTAAAGTGTATTTAGCGCACATGCAAGTTTTTGCATAAATGATACTACGTTTGCATAGTGTTCTGCAATTACCCATAGAAACTGTGTGGCATAGGTTTTTTGGGTGATTTCTTACGTTAATGGTGCTGCATCGTTTATGTTGCTTTGTAGCTTTTTCTCCATCCTCATTCTGTCTCAGCTTCCATGTTAGGACATAGAGATCGTCCTCCTGCCTTCTCAGTGATGCTTCCTCATCATTACAGCACTTTCTTTTTTCCCCCATTTGTATTGAAATATAATTGACATGTAAGATTGCATTAGTCCAAGGAATACACATAATGATTTGATATATGTACATATTGCAAAATGATCACCACAGTAAGTTAACATTCATCACCTCATAGTTACAACTTATTTTCTTGTGATGAGAACTTTTAAGATCTGCTCTCTTACCAACTTTTAGATAGACAATAAGGTATTGGTAACTATGGTCTTCATGCATATTTATAACTAGCAGTTCTTACCTTTCCCCCCAGCCCCGTTTAGCACTTTCACTGTGCCAAAATGAAGCGTTTTATGCGCGTTCTCTCATTCAGTGGTCACAGCAACACTATGAAGTAGGTTGTTTTGTTATTTTCATTTTACTGAGGAGGCAACCAAGGTACAGAGAAACTGACCGATGTGTCTGTGGTTCCACAGTTAGTAAATGACAGGTCTGGGACACGAACTTGACAGTTTGCTCCAGGAACTAATGCTACCTAATATTTCATGCGTGGCTGCTGCACCCTTCCCCACCAGTGGGCAGTGAGGACGTTTGCGGGTTTTGCTGCGGTGAACAGGGCTGCAGCAGACATCCTTGCATGTGCCTCCTCCGGCACAGCTGAATGTTTCTCCATCGAGAAATGAAATTGCCAGGTCCTGGGGTTCGTGCAGTTATTAATTTTCAGAGATTCTGCTAAATAGCCTTCCAAAGTGGCTGTAACAAGTTAAGCTCCCTGATACACTTTAGAATTTGTTAAAGGCTCGGCCCAGGCGCATCCTGGGAACTGGAAGGAGATCAGCTTAAAAGGAAATCACTTCCTAAGGGATTCAGATTGGTCATCCTAAAAGACGCTAATGAATTAGTTCCTAAAATACTTCCTGACTGGGAATGTCAGCTTTCATGTAACACTGAACTGGGCCGTTTGTGTTGGGAGCAGGGAAGTGGGCCAAACAGTCAACAGCAAAAGAGAGAAAGGAAAAGGAGAAGGAAAGAAGACTCAGCTCCTGCCTAAAAAATTCAGTTATTACTATTAGCAGTAGGATGGATAGAAGAGAATAGAATTAAATGACATACAAGAGAATAGAAGACTAGAAGCAACTCTCCAGAATCTGGAGATTAGTAGGAGCAGCAATAATATAGTAAAATAGAACTTGTATTGATCACAGTCTATGTGTGCAGACACTGTATATCGCATTGCCATTCTCACAACCGTACAACGTAGGTATAATGATTCCAGATTTTCAAGTGGAGAAGCTGAGGCTCAGAGTGGCAAAGTACACTGTCCAAGGTCACACAGCTAGTAGGAGGAGAGCTGTGAATCTGGTGTGTCTGCCTCTGCTCTATCACCCTGCCTTTCAAGGCTTCCTGCAAGGAGAAGGCATGGTGAGGCCACCTGCTGCGTGCATGTGTGGCTCCTCTTGGGAACCTGGAGAGGTGATACCTATGCCCAAGGACTTGCTCTCTTACAGGCCATCAACTTCTTCACCCGCGACACAAAATATCTATTTGAAGGGATGTACTATGGCCCTCTGACCTTGTTCTCTGGTTTGTTCCTGATTGCCTGCAACATCACCTCCTGCCTCGTTCTTGGACCCACTGCACTCATTGCCACTGTTTGCTTTCTCCTGATTTTACCATTGGAGGTAACATCATTCTTTTTTTGGGGGGGGTGGGGGGAAGATCAGCCCTGAGCTAACATCTGCTGCCAATCCTCTTTTTGCTGAGGAAGACTGGCCCTGAGCTAACATCCGAGCCCATCTTCCTCCACTTTATATGTGGGACGCCTGCCACAGCGTGGCTTGCCACGCGGTGCCATGTCCGCACCCGGGATCCGGACCGGCAAACCCTGGGCCGCCAAAGCGGAATGTACGCACTTAACCGCTGCACCACCGGGCCGGCCCCGGTAACATCATTCTTTGCTACCTGTTTGATGCTGGATGTTCCCCACAACTCCCAGGGCTCTGGAATCTGGGTACTTCTGCGTGGGAATGGTGACTCTTGTTGACTGTTCGTTCCACCATGGTTAAGATTCAGCTTCAGTTCCTACAGCAAAGGGTTCTCTGGCCACAATGTTGGCCTAATAAGTAAGAGGTGACTCTGACTGATGTGCGAGCTTCACCTCGTGGGCTTCTGTGAGGGATTATCTGCTTCACAGATCTTCCTCAGTGGGTATGCTCTGTATAGGGTGTTTGTTGCTTCTCTTCTCCCCATAACAGGCTGACGTAATAATGCAGACACTATTTAACATTTGGCTGAGCACAGTATGATGGGTAAGGGAAGCAAAGTGGCTGCCAAAGATTCAGGTGAAATAAACTGGGCAAAACAGGAAGGGAGTCTTGGGTTAAGCGTGCTCTGAATTACCGAGTACTTTCCTCCCTCAGCGCAGGTTTTGTGATCAAGGGCGATTGTGATAGTCAGAGGGTTCAGGGTTCCCGAAGGAGGAGGAGTCATGGCCGCAGCCTGGCTCGGGACCCAGGAGAGAAAAGCCCCTGGATGTGGGAGTCAGGGGTCCTACCCCGAGGGCCTGGAGAGGCCTCCACTGGGAAACCTTCAGGGGGCCCTGAAACTTCGTGTCACGGGGGACTCAGAGCAGGATTAAAACCAGGTGCTCAGTCCCATCTAGGGTTTACCTTTGGAAATACTCCCAGTTGTCCTGCTCAGGCCAGGCTGCACTCTTCTGCCCTTGTCAAAAGGAGCTCTTGCTGCATCGTGACTGCAGGTGTTCTTCATCAGAAGGATTGTGAAGATACAGAATGACACAGCTGATGTCAGCAACCAGCGCATTCGTGTAACCAGTGAAGTCCTCACCTACATTAAGCTGATTAAAATGTACACGTGGGAGAAACCATTTGCCAAAATCATTAAAGGTGCAGAAAATCTTGCTTTCTGCTCAGAGCCTGGGGATGTCATGGTGGGCCAAGCTTCTCACCTTCTGGGGACTTCTTTCATGCTCTGGGGGTTGCTCTTGCTCTTTGGAGAATGTTCTTGTGGTTAATTTCAGCGCATTTCTTTTTTATCTCCCAGACCTGAGAAGGAAGGAAAGAAAACTATTGGAGGAGAGTGGTTTCCTCCAGAGCCTCACCATGGCCACCTTTTTCATGGCCTGCACAGTGGCCATGACGTTGATGTTTCTCATCCACACGTGCTTACAGCTGAAACTCACAGCTCCGGTAGTAAGTGTTTGGGGTGCTCTGGTTCCCCGTATTGATAGGGAGCTTTCTCATGTGTCCTTTCCTACCACATGCCCCTCAAAGATCTGAAGGTTTTGCAAGTGCATAATACAAATTGGTGTGGTTCTCCCGACTCTTAGGGTGCTCAAGCTTTCTTCCATCTCACCCCATCTGAGACACTGACATCCCTTGGATTTCGGCTGTGGAGATGAGGGCCAGTAGAGGCACCAGAGGCGCTGGGGAGGGGGCTGTGTACTTAAAACCCCAAGATTCGGATAGACTCCTGAGATTGAGAATCCTAAATTGAGGCATTTCTCTGATCCTGAAATAGGGCCCTGAAAATGCACTTTAAATAAAGGGTGAGCGTCTCTGTCTTTCCCTTTGAGCTCTGACCCTGGCCCTGAGAAGCTGCAGCTGATCTCAGGGTCAGGGATCCCAGTCGTTGGAGGAGACTAGGTCAGGATGCTGCTCTTGGGGAGGTTGGAACCCAGCCTGGGAGGGCAGGAGGCGGCACCTGGAGCAAGAGGGGGAGCGGGTGAGAGTCTGCAGCCATGGCTCGTTTGTGCTCCAGACGGCAGTCACCTGTGCTTGGCCCCGCACACACCAGAGAACTGCCCCTGAGTGTGAGGCTGGCAGCGCGGGCTGTGAAGAGACACCTTCAGCAGGACACGCTGGTCACACTGCACTCGAGGATGCAGGATTAGACTGAATATTCCTGCTCCATTGGCAGAGTCTATCTTTAGATTAAGCTGGAAGAAGAAAGGGGTGGAGATGGGGCGTGGATTGGCAGGTCCCATTCTGGAACCCTGAGGGCTGAAGGTGGTTTTCCATGGTCCGGGAAGGACTCCGGGTGGGAGGGAGGCATGATTAGACTTGAAGCATAGGGAGATTTTGAAGATTAGAAAAGAAAAGAGCATCTAAGGCAAAGAAGAGTAAATATGGTCTTAGCAGCAGTGAGAGGACCAGGCTCCACTGATAGTAGACAGAGCTCTCTCACGTGTGTTTTCTGTGCTTCCCAACTTTCTTCCTGTACCAACGTTATGATTTTGGGTACTATGCCAGTGGGGAAACTGAGCCTGCGGTGGGTGACCTGCCCAAAGTTACAAAATTCCCGGTGGCTAAGCTGCAACAGGAACCAGGCACTCAGACACCAGGACTTTGAGATGGATCCCTTCTCTCCACTTTTTCCAGTCTCCCCGATGCCAGCTTGGCCTCTTGTCAAATGAAGGACCTGCTTGTCGGAAGCTGCAGGGTCTGGCGCTCTGGCTTGAGGCTCAGGGATGGGGGCCTCAGGGAGTGAGGCAGCAGGACAGAGCTATGACCCTCACTGCCTCCTTCCTGCCTCATCAGGCCTTCACCACGGTGGCCACCTTGTCTCCCTTGCGGCTGTCAGTGTTGTTTGTGCCCTTCGCAATCAAAGGCCTCACCAATTCCAAGTCTGCAGGAGAGAGGTTCAAGGTAAGTGGGCAGAGGACTGGCTGGTCGGCCCTCTGCTTGGGTGCTCGTTTGCCTCAGCCCCCATCGTGTTCCTCCTGAACATGAGCCCTGGCCAACTCAGAGTCCAGCCTAGGTGGAGAGGGGTTGGCTAACTCAGTGACCTCCTGTGCCCAGGCTGGTGTTGGGGCTGGGAGGACCGGTGAATCAGGCCGGCTCTGGGGCCCCAGGGAGGTCTTAGGATAGTGTATCCAACCAGGTCTCAGACAGGCAGTCTGCAAGCTCGGTCCAGGTTTGTGTCGGGTTACTCTGATGGTTTTGCTTTTAAAAAAATCATATCTATTGCTTGCATTTAGAAACCTGGACATTGTATATAAAAGCTCAGATTTCTGGATTCTCTTGAATCATCAGAAGATGTGGCAACTGAACCTATGGTCTCCCCTGGCCACAGGCAGCTGGAGCAGAGGTGATAGCTGCCCTGTGTAGATGCAACGTTTAGAGGTGGTTTGCTGCAGCCTCTGCCATGCCCTATCACACCTCCAACACGGGCTGTGCTTTTCTTACAATTTATCTTTGTAGCAATGGGCTACTTCTTTGCAGAGCTGGTCTTGCCCCTACAAGCATCTGAGTTTAAAAACCCTAATTTAAACCAATTTTAAAAGACATTTCTATGGTCATCTCACTTAAATGCATTCAGTCCCCAACCTGTTTTATTCATTCACTCAGTCATTCATTGATTCAAAAAAATGTTTACTGAACACCTACCACCTGCCAGGCTCTGAGAGTACCATCTGAGCGTGACTGACAGGGCCCTGCTGTTAGGGAGTTATGAGCCTGGGATTGGACAAAGACAATTAGCAAGTAAATTAACAGACAAAGAAGATAACATCAGATCAGACGAAGAGCGATGATGCCAATAAAGACTGTGATGTTCTAGAGAGTGTGTGGGGAGCGCTGGGGTTCTTCGGATGGCTGGAAGGAAAGCAATAAAATTTGGGACAGTGGTTACTCTGGGGGAGAGCTGGGAGGGTGTAGAGGACTTCATCCACACCCAGCAGTGGGGTGAGATGGGAAGGCCCCCACAGATGGGTCAGAGTTATAGCGCTTGGGTTCAGAGGCAGGCTCACGGATATGCATTATGTTCTTAAAAAAACTAAACAAGTAAGTGCCTACCTAACTAAATAAAAGAGGGGCCATGCACTTCCCAGTGACGACTGTGTGCCTTGACCCAAATGTTACAACTGGTCCAACTCAAAATGCCTGAGAACCAATTTAAAAAAAGAAACAGAGCACTTTTTTCTTTTGAAAATGGCTTTTTGCTTTGTTTTTGTAATGCTATGTGCTCATTTTAAAAAGTTGAGACAATGCAAAAAGGTACAGAGAATAAAAATTGCTCTGCATCCACTACCCAGAGAGAAAACAATCACCCGAGATGTCAGGAAGTCCCCTTCTAGATCTCTTTCTAAGCATCTCTTCGGGTAGAGACTTGTGAATACGGTTTGATTCCTTGAGCTCAGACTTCTCACCCACCTTTTTTATGCTTGAATTCTCACATAGTTCAACTCTTGTCTTTTACACACATGGAGATGGAGACAGACACAGACAGAAGTGAGCTGTCCACGGTCACGTTTTGAAATACGTGACCCAAAACAACACAGTGTGGTACATGGGCAGACCTTTTCACTTTTAATAGTTATAAGTGAAATCTAAGTAGAAAAGCTACACGTCAACACTATGAGTCAATAGCTGTTATCACTTAAGATGAGGCTAAGGTGGGTTAGGCTGTTAGCCAATGCAGAATAGAACTGAATAGAACTCATAGTGCAGGTAAGATGGAAATATGAAAGAGTGGCCTAGCCATCTGAAGTTTGGAAAACCTTGATTTAGAATTTTCACCAGCTGAAACTGGCCGCCTCCTAATTGGCGATGGTTCTTCAAACTTTTACTGTTTATTAGAAGTTCATAAACCAGACCAATGGGCAGGCCAGCAAACCGGGCACATGTTCCTGCTGGACTAAAGAACTGAGTTCCTGCTCCCCCCTTTCTTTTTGTCTGAACAGAAGTTTTTCCTCCAGGAGAGCCCTGTTTTATATGTCCAGGCATTGAAAGACCCCAGCAAACCATTGGTTTTGGAGGAGGCCACCCTGTCCTGGCAACAGACCTGCCCCAGGATTGTCCGTGGAGCCTTGGAGCTGGAGAGGAACAGACGTACTCCCAAGGGGACGATAGGAGCTCAGCCACCTCTAGGTGCCCTCAGGCCACAGGACAAAGGGGACAGCCCGGCCCCAGAGTTGTACAAGATAAACCTGGTGCTGTCAAAGGTAGCCTCATCCAGGCTATGTGGGCAGGATGGCCGCCAGACTTTTGGGGCCTGAAGCTAGGAGGTTGGCTGGGTACCCGGCCATTTCCTTGGCTAAAAACTGCCCCCTACAAATCTCCCTTTAAAATACAAATTTTTCATGGAGGGCAAATACAGAAAGTCTTTCATACTTTAGTGCGAATCAATGGATCATCTAAAATTGTTTTGTAATAGCAAGACCCAGCACAGTATGCTCTGTGTGTGCTGATCTCTGGAGGGACCAAGGACGTGGGGAGGAGAAGGAGGAGATTAAACTATCATTTTGTGAAGTTGCTAGTATGTCCCGGGCACTATCCTACCTGTTTCAATTTGGTTATTCTGTGAAGTCACCTTATCTCCCTTGTTTTCTGACTAGAGTCTGCAGAAGCCAGCTCTCCTGCTCCATCCGAGTCTCACTTCTGCACCTTTCTTCTCTATTATCTATGAAAACCTCTCGATAGATACTGACATCGAATAGTAATAGATATCAACATCTATATCTAATGATAGATAAAAGATACTAATATCTAATAGTAATCGACACTGATATCCAATAGTAATAGATGTTAATATCCATCATCTATTTACACTTTCTCCCTTGGCGTCCTGTGGCTTTAATTTTCACAGCTGTGCTTTATCTCTAGCTCTGAAGTCTCCTCTGGGCTCCTGACTCAGCTGTCTGTTTAATTATCTCCTCTTCAATGCCTACCAATCATTTCAAAGAAAAGACCGAAAAAGAACTCTTGATAGTCATCCTCTCCAACCCACTCCCCAAGTCTTCCCCACCTCAGCAGATGGCACCATCCTCCTTCCAGTGGTCCAGGACTTGATTCTTTCCTTCCCTCCCTCCAATCCAATCCATCAGGGAGGGCTGTCAGCTCTGCTTTAACATCTCTCCCAAACCCAGTCCCCTCTCACCATAGTCCTCTCCACTGCCCTAGCCCCAGCCACCAGCATGCCTTCCCAGCTCCTCTAAGAGCCTCCTTACCAGCCTCTCTGTTTCCGCTTTTGTCCTCTTACGATCCACTACCATGCAGTGGACAGAGAGATCTTTCTAAACTACAAACCACTTCAAGTCACTCTTGTGCTTAAACTCTTCAGTGACTTCCCACTGCCCTTAGGGTACAGCCCAGGTTTCCCGAGCACCCTGCCCACCTCTCTGACCTTTCCTCCCATTCGTTCCCTCCACACCAGCTGTACCAGCCTTCTCATAGCTCTTTGGCAGCCAACCTTGTTCCTGTCTCAGGACCTTGGCACCTGCTGTTCCCGCAGCCTGGAACCTCCAGATCTTCCTGTGTCTGGCTCCTTCTTGTCATTCAGCTCTCAGCAGCTATGACACCTGCTTTAAGTAGACTCCCCTGGCCAACCTGTCTAAAATTGCTTTAACCCCCAACTCTCTGTCATTGCAGCCAATTTCATTTTACTTATATCGCTTATCACCATCTGATTGTTTGTTTGTTTGCTTATTTGTTTCATGGTTTGTCTCCCCCGGCTAGAATGTAAGCTCATGAGAGCTCTTTTCTTCATTACTTTGTACATAAAAGAAACACAAATGACTATTTGATTGTTGAATGAATGAATAAGTGAATGAGCGCATGAGTGAATTCTGTGAGTCTGGCTTTATTATCCCCATTTTACAGATAAACTGAGGCACAGAGAGCCTAAGTGACTTGCCCAGGATCACAGAGTGGAATAGATGCTGATCTGGAATTGGGTTTCTTACCCTACAAAGCCACCTATCCATGAATTCCTCTCTGCCACTTCCATGCGACTTCCTTCCCTTGAGGTTGCCCCTTCCCACCTCTATAGACTGACCTCAGAGGTCCTCTTGAGCTTTGCTTATCTGAGGGGCCCTGGAGTGGATGTGGCTATTTTGTTTTCCATTTGTCATTTTGTGTTCAAACAATAGACCAGCCCTG
Organism: Equus asinus; assembly: GCF_041296235.1. NCBI lineage: Eukaryota > Metazoa > Chordata > Mammalia > Perissodactyla > Equidae > Equus > Equus asinus. Next base: position 16,320,618 of record NC_091817.1, on the reverse strand, counting down.
AGCAAGTGGGAGGATTGTGCTGTCCCAACGCCTGTCTGTCCTCCTTGGCTTTGCAGGGGACCATGTTAGGAATCTGTGGCAACAGTGGGAGTGGCAAGAGCAGCCTGTTGTCAGCCATCTTGGGGGAGGTAAGTGACTTGTGTCCCATGCATGTCCACCCACAGGCAGTCCAAGCTCGAGTTCCCCCAGGAAGTCACGCCATCACTATCTTCCTCAAGGGGGTCAGAGCCAATATGATTTTTGTCAATGGAAAATGCGTGAGCGTGCACTGAGCGGGAGGCGGGTCGTAACTGTTTCTCCTCTTCACCCTGAGAGGCCATCTGCAGATCCAGCCTCACCTCTTCTCTCTGCTTTCCCCACCCTGTATGTAATCAACCAGCTATCAGGGTGGTGATACAGGTGTCTCAAAAATGATAAAATCATTTCATGAAGCCGAACTCAGAGTGAGACATGTGTCCCTTGTGAGACAGCATCAGGAGTGACATGTGAAGGGAGAACGGAGGAGGAGGAAGGGAGAAGGGGGTGGACAGAGGTGGCCCTCTGGATGGGATGGGCCGTCTTACTGGTACCCCAGCAGTAGAATTCACATGCCTGTTGGGTTCCCCTGCCCTTGAGACCTGAACCCTCTAATTCCATTGCTGTGGATGTTTTTGAGGTCTGCTTAGTCCACAGCCATGCAGATGTATGGCTCAGCCCATGCCTTCTCCGGTTTCCAAAAAACCCCCTCCCATTCCCCCAAAACATTTAAGGTCACATTGCACACCTCTCAGCAAACAGTGCCCTACCAAGGCCACAACACCTGGTGTGCGATTATGGCCACCTCCCCACGGGGGCTTCTCACCAGCTCTTCCCTACTCAGCCCCAGCCTCACGCCATCCGGGGGCTTCTTTCTCTTCATTCTCCTTTCTTGCCTGTCATCCCTCATTCCCACATTGTTGGGAGAACCAGCAGGTCCTTCTTTTATTTAGCTCACCCTCAGCTCCTTCTCCCAAATGTACATACCAGACTCATCTGCTCCTTGGGATGTGATCATGGTGTCAGTAGACTTCTCCCCTCATACATCAGTCTAACAGCTCGTTTCTTTGTGCTCCACGTGTTGTGGGCTTTCCCCAACTTCTTTGCAACTGGGGAGAAGAAAGACTACTTTTTCTTCTTTTAAATAGTAAAAATAGTTTGAATAGTACTTACATGCCAGGCCCTGTGCGAAGAGAATCCCATTTTTTCTTTCAACCCTGAAAACAACCCTCTGAGGAAAGCGCAGTCATTATGGCCAGTTTACAGATGAGGAACTAAGGCTCACTGAGGTGATGTGCCCAAGGCCATCCAGCAGATAAGGGCTGGAGCCAGGGCTGAAACTCAGGTCCACCCAATGGAGGAGCGTTGCTTTTCCTCGCAGCACCGTCTCCTGGTGACTTCCGTTCAAGGCCACCTTTCTACGGGACCAGCCGTTTGTCAGTTTCCTCTTCAAATGAACTATCACTTTGCTTCCAATAAAGGAAAACAAAAAGATGTCATTTTAAAGTTTTGTTCTTATTAAAGCTTGACTCCAGATCAGAAGTAAAAAGCACAGAATGAGAAAGTGAAAGGAGCACAGGATGAGAAGATCCTATGCTGAGATGACGGGGATGGGGGTTATGGCCTTTATTTTTTTTAAAGTGTGTTTCTAAACTTATACAGAAAAGCAGGAAGAACACTACATTAAAGGCCCGTACACTCACCACCTTGATCAACATTTGATACCATTTGCATATTTGCCACATCTATGCAGAAACGTATTTTGTAGAACTATTTTATGACAGAGATTATGACCCTTTTCCACTAAATACTTCATCGTGATGTCCAAAAAATAAGGACATTTTTCCATCTAACCACAATGGCGTTATCAAACCTTACGGCATTACTAATAATTCTGTGATATCCAGGGATGGTCAGAGGTGGCCTGGAACTTTCCATCTCACCATGAAGAGCATGGAGGCACTGCTTGCTAGGGCATGGGCTGGGGAAAGAAGAGAAAAACTGCATGGTGTCTTCATTGCAAACCGTGGTTTCAGCCACAGCACCAACTGGCCTGCTTAGCTCCCACTGCTTCTGTGTTCTCAGGTCCTTCCTCATCTCCCGGGTGGGCCTGGCAGGACCAAGTTCAAAGTCCCATTGATACAGGAGAGCCCCTAGGGTCCCAGAGGGCAGTGGGGCCCTGGGCGCTGTGGCTGCCGAGCCTGGTGGGGTCTGTCCCTGTCCCAGCCCGGTCCTGAGGTTGGCCTCACTCTGCTGCAGATGCACTTGCAGGAGGGCTTGGTGGGGGTGCATGGAAGCCTGGCCTATGTCCCCCAGCAGCCCTGGATGATCGGGGCCAGCATCAGGGAGAACATCCTCATGGGAGTCCAGTACGACAAGGCCCGGTAAGCTTCTGGGAGGGGCACAGAAGGACGTGGGTGTGTGTGGCTGGTTTGGGGAGGGACCCCCAGCTGCTAATAGTAAGTTGGCAACTGCTAACACTGGCAGTGTGCTCGCTTATATGCATCACCATCGTTCCTCCTCACTGCGAAAGAAAAATTATTGTCATACCCATTTTCCAGACAAGTCAGCTGAGGCCCCAAGAAGTTAAATGATTTGCCAAAAGTCACACAGCTGGGAGAATATGATAAAGCCAGGATATGAACCCAGTGGCTTTCAGACACTTCACGCATAACTGTTATGCTATATAGCTCCAAATAACCCTCCCCTCCAAAAACGTTACTTTAAAACTTCGTTAGTATTAATTAATTCCTGACCCCTCAGTCAAAAGGTGAAACAAATGGGGTGATGAGGTTGTGCCACGTAGAGGAAATGAGTTTGGATTCACGGCCTTGTGGGCCACCCACCTTCCATCCGTATCCCTCCTTGCCCTTCGTGCCTCTCCCTCCTGGGGTCCTGGGCTGACCTGCTTGAGACGTGCACTTGGAAATCCCCAGTGAGGTCTGTTCAGTGAGGGACCCATGAAAACTTCCCTGAATGCTACAGCTGTCCTTCCAACGATGGTACACTCTGGTGTCCTTTGACTATTTGCTAGATTTTGCGATCTGCCCCTGGTAACAACACTGAGTGAAGAGAGATGTAGGCGTATACACTGGCCGTCTCCGGCTGGTTGTCCTCTGGGCTCCTCATCATCAGCTCCAATCCCAATTCATGAGCACCCTGTGTGCCCGATCCCCAGCCCATCTGCTCTCTTCCCAGATTGCCCGATTCCATTTAAGGTCGTCACTGAACTGCGCACCCCAGCGAGCCTGACACCCCCTCCTCTGTCACCTACATCTAACTGGTCACCAACCCTGGACAACTCTCTTCAATATCTCTCGTAGTTCGTTCTTTTTCTCCATCTCCCTGCCAGTTCTGGTCTGTGATCTTTTGCTTGAACTGTTCCCACTGCCCCTGCCCTTGGCTTCCTGCCTCCAGTCTTCTCCTGCTCTGTTCCACCCTGTGTTCCACCTCCAGGCAGCCGTCCTAACCCACAGCTCTCATTTTGCCATGGCTCTGCTTTCAGACTGATATGACTCACAGGGCAGTTTTGAAATATCTGCCAAAAATAAAAAGGCACCAGTTCTTTGACTCAGCAAGCCCACTGCTAAGTATTTAATGCATAGATAATTTCACCCATGAACACAAAGACCCATAGACAAGAATGTTCACACTGCGTTGTTCACAGTAGCAAAAGACTAGAAACAACCTTGGGGCCGGCCCCGTGGCATACTGATGAAGTTTGTGTGCTCTGCTTGGGTGGCTTGTGAGTGGCCCGGGTTTCTCAGGTTCAGGCCCTGGGCATGGACCTAGTACCATTCATCAAGCCATGCTGTGGAGGCATCTCACATAAAATAGAGGAGGATTGACACAGTTAGCTCAGTGACAGTCTTCCTCAAGCAAAAAAAAAAAAAAAAAGACTAGAAACAACCCAAATGTCCATCAAAGGGGACACTGGTTAAATAATTTTGGTGCAGCCATATAATGGAATACTATGGTGCCATTGAAACAATATAGGGCTAATTATGCAGCACACAGACATATATGACTAGATTATTTCTGGACAAATACATAAGAAACTGTAATGGTGGCTGCTTCCAAGGAAAGCAACTGAGGGTCAAAGATGGGAAGGAGACTTGCTTTTCACTGTATCTTCTTTTTGTTCTGTTCAAATATTCACTAAGTGTGTGTATCTGATTAAAAGAAATGAAAGGAGGAAGGCAATGAGGAAAGCCTCCTGTGATTTACCGTTAGATGCAGGATTGAGTCCAAATTTCTTAGCATGGGGTGCAAGACCTCTCCCTTCCAAACTGGGCAAGGCAGGAGGTCCCGCAGCCCGGCCACCTGTCCCTTCAGCTCTCTGTCCATCACAGGTACCTCCAGGTGCTCCACTGCTGCTCCCTGAACCGGGACCTGGAAATTCTGCCCTTTGGAGACATGACGGAGGTGAGTGGGAGGTGAGCCTCCCCAAGCTCTCTGGTGACGGGGCCTTTGTAATGGTCTTCTGGAGTCTTCGGGCTGCCTCCCTAGGTAAGTACTGAGCTGGCCCTGCAGCTCCTGCCTCAGAGCCTCCCTCACCGAAGGAGGGAAGTTGGGGCTCACCTTACAGTGGGAGCTGGCAAAGAGGCTACCTTACCCCCAAGGATGGGGTGCTGACCTCAAACTCCTCCTCCGGGAGCAGGAGCAGATACCCTGTGAGGACAAGAAACCTCCCATCCAGCCCAACCCCTCACCCCCCGCCCCTCTCTGGGCAGCACTTCCTTTGCCGGTGGAAGCATCAGCCAGAGCCCCACAGCAGCGACTGGATTTCTGACTGTTGCACTTTCCTGGTGATTCACTGTCTTTCACATGAGCAGCCTCCTTTAATCCCATGAGATCCCTGTAAGATAAATGCAGTGTTCTTGTCTTGATTTTACTATCTAGTAACAGCTCAGTCTGCTGAGCGCTAACTATGTGCAAAGTTCTGTTCTAGTAGCTTGAATGCACTGTCTTAGATGAGCATCAGAGAGCCCTGGGAGGTCGTACTTAATGTCCTTCTTCTAAAGTGGGACTATAAACCCTCGAGGGCAGAGAGCCTGGTTGTCTTGTTGACAGTTGCCTCTTCAGTAGGAAGAACAGGTCTGGTCTGTACAATGCGTCAAGAAGAGCACTGGCCTCATCAGGTTGTTTGAGGTTCGGACAAGTGGAGACACACACAGGGCTTTGAGTAGTGCCCAGCACAGAGCAAGTGTTCGCTTGTCATTAGAAGAGCACAGAAGGCATTTCCTAAGTGTTTGCTGAGTGAGTGACTGAATGGGGAACCGGGCCCTGGCCGGGCCAAGCAGCTCATCCAAGGCACACATTGGCACGTTGGTGAACTGGAGGCACAGCGGTGATAAGAGGTCACCCAGCTGCTCTTTCAACCCTGCTTCTTGTCAACAGAGACCTCAAGAGTTCTTGGCAGAGCGGGGGCCGGGACTTACACCCCGGCTCCCTCATCCTCAGAGCCTGACTGAGGGGTGGGCCAGCCGGCAGTGGCCTGGAGCGCAGTCTGCAAGGGCCCCAAACATGCTGCCCAGTAATGAGTGCCTCTGACTGGGTGTTCCTCCAGACAGAGGTGCCGTGCAAGGTGGCCCCTCCCATGACGGCAGCATAGAGTCCTGGCCTGTGTTCTGCTGAGTAGCTGTGTGTGGGGCCGTGGCCTTCGACCACTCCCCTGACCCAGGCTGGTGGTCCTGCAAGTTGACAGTTGCAGTCAATGGAGATAGAAAGCCCAAAAAATAGGGAAGAAGGTGCTGTTTCTTGGGAACGAATGATTTATTTTATTATCTAAGTTGTCGAAAGTTTAATATGTCACCTAAGAAGTTGGCAGATTAGAAAAATTCTAATGATGAATTATAAAATTTTAATTAACTGAAAATTGGTTTGTCCATCCCCTACTAAGCAGATTTTGGAAACTATTTTTCAAATGCCAGTGGTGCCAAATCCTTAGGCGTCCAGCAGTGTTCACTAAGGGGCTCCATCTGTCACATGCGCCCGCTGGCTGGTTAGGGCACACCTGGCCGTGCTCACCCTTGAGACATGCTGCCTTTCGCTGCCTGTCCGCAGATTGGGGAGCGGGGCCTCAACCTCTCCGGGGGACAGAAGCAGAGGATCAGCCTGGCCCGTGCTGTCTATGCAGATCGCGATGTCTACCTGCTGGATGACCCCATGTCAGCCTTGGATAACCACGTGGCGAAGCACGTCTTTGAAGAGTGCATTCAGAAGATGCTCAGGGGAAAGTCTGTGGTCCTGGTGACCCACCAAATGCAGGTGACCCCCCTGCCAGGGCCTGGCTATGCCTGACGGATCCTGGAGACCCTCGAGGCTGTGCTCTTTCAGGGTGATTCAGTGACAACCACACAGCAGCTGCCCCTTCATCTCAGACTTGACCCCCAAATTGGGGAGTGTTGTAGAGAACTTGGATTTCCTTTGCTTTCCACGTGGAGAGGATAGGCTGGTAAAAGATTTCTGTGGCTGGCAAAAATGAAACCAAATTTTAACATTTCCTTTTATCTTCAAAATTTTACGATCAGGCCCCTGCTTTTGAAGAAAAAAAAGAGAGAAGAAAATCCCTCAGGGAAGAATTGCCCGTGTCTTACCTTCTTCCCTGGTGTGGTGGCTGTGCCTGTCACCACCTCTCACACATTTTTTTTCCTGGATATTTGCAGGCTTGGTTTTGGCCTCAAGACGTTGCTATTATTTCTCCCTCTTTTTCTGTTTCTTTTTGCCTCCTTATTTTGGCCTTACCATTTTTTTCGTACAAAATATTTAAGACATAGAAATGGTTGAGAAGATAATCTGATGAAAACCCCCGTATCTCCCGCCCAGAGCCATAACCACACAGGATCCCGTCTCAGGTTGCATTCCGTTCTTCCCTCTTGCTCTCCTCACTTTCTTGTCCAGTGTTCCCTGCATGCCTTCATCCTTTGACAAGACACATGGGAATCTCTGGCCATGACTAAGTGTCCTTTTGCATATTTTAAAACTTTTATGTAATTGATATTTTACTCTCTGTGTCCTTCAGTAATTTGCTTTGTTCACTCGACATTGTATTTCTGAGAACTTCTTTGTTGATACGTGTAACTCTAACCCTGACTGGTATGGTACCCCCATATCTGAAGATACCAGAATTTATTTCTCTAGGATGGACATTTAGGTTTTTTTTTTTTACCATTTTTCACTTTTACAAAAAATTCTCCAGTGTGCATCCTTCTACATGTGTCTTCTTGCACTTGTTCGAAAGCTTTTTCAGGGTGAAATTTTAGGAGTTGAATTGTTGGTTCATAATTCTTCAAAATCTTTAATTTTGCTAGATACTGTCAAATTGTTTTCCAAGTAGTTGTACCAATCTACACCCCCCTCCCCCATCCGCCCCCATTTTGTGAAAATTCTCTTCACCTCCATCATCACCGACACTTGGGGTTGCCCAATGTTTAAACTTTTCTAACCGGGTGGTATCAATAATATTTGAACATGATTTAAATTTGCATTTTCCTTTTGAAGAGTTAGGTTGAACATCTTTTCATATGCTTACTGAAGACTTTATTTCTTCTTACTGTTCAGTATTTAGAGTTTTGTGACGAGATCATTTTGCTAGAAGATGGGAAAATCTGTGAAAAAGGAATTCACAGTGAGTTAATACAGAAAAAGGGGCGATATGCCCAACTCATCCAGAAGATGCCCAGGGAAGCCACACAGGTGATTTCTACCCAACCCCACCCGCATTCCCCACAGGGAGGAGCACTCCCTGCACCTGGGGCGTGTGCTTCCTCCCAGGACGTGCTACAGGACCCAGCAAGGAGGGTACAAGAGCCTCAGGTGGAAGGTCAGGCCCGGACCACCTTTCAGGAAGAGCCTCTCCCGGACGATGCTGGTAATGGTGCTGGGTCAGGGCAAGAACATTGCATGCCTGCCTGTGTCCGCCAGAGGTCCTGGCCCTTCCTCCTGGACCCAGACCAGGCCATGGCCCTCAGTGTCTGGGATCCTAGACATCACCATAAGGGTTACAGATCCAAGTAGTGGAAGAGCATGGGGTGTGGACTGTGCTCGTGAGGAGGCCTGAAGGATCCAGGAAGCATGTCACAGAGGGCACAGCTGAGGGTGTGCAGAGGCAGAGGCAGGAGGGGGAGTAAGTATCTTTGGCCTGGAGTGGCATAAATTTAAAGGTTTGCAAGACATTTTGATATTCATTTTTACATGTTTGTTGAGAACAAATTTTGAAAACAAAGTCATTAGAAATGAGAAATGAATTGGGCCCCAGCCTGGATATAGAGGCGCTCGTGGTCCTGTTGCTTTTTGAGACAGGGCAGCAGAACAGAAACGTCTTTATTTTTAAAATAAGACAAGTTCTGGGTTTGAATTCCAATGCTGCTGCTTCAAAGCTATGTGACCTTGGCCAAGCAATTTAACTTCTCTGAACCCTCACTGGCAAAAGTGAAGGCAATGGTGCTTACTCTGCAGTGTCATAGTGGAGATCCGATGAGCTCAGGTGTGGGGAAGCCCCACCACAGTGCCTGGCACGTTGTGGGCTCCTGTCACCAATAGCATCTTCAGCTGTGAAAGTCAGAAACCGGTTTGGTCAGAAAAATAATTGGAGGAAAGTGTGTCGATCACAGAATGAAAGGAAAAGTTGAAGAAGCAGGCCTCAGCAACTCTGGGGGCTAAGTAACAGGAACAGGTACAGAATCTTTGAAGAAAACCTACTCCATACGTTTTCCATCCTAGTGTAATTTCCCTCAAGATTCAAATATAGGAAGACAGACCTCTTCCCCAGGAAAAATTGGGGTCTTGTTATTATAAGGGAGAGTGTCAGGCAGAAACAACATGTTGACATCCTGCTTCCTGTTGTCGTCATTGTCATCGGCAGCATCTCCTTGCCCTGCCCCAGGCCAAGAGTCGGCCTGAGCTGGCATCACAGTTGTTTTTGAGGAGTTGTCTCAGAAGCATATTGTGCAAAGCATCTTAGCAACCATCTACTATAGGCCTGCCGATTGTCAGATGAGGAAACAGAGAGGTTAAGTGATTTGCCTGAGGTTACACAGTATCGTGATCACAATTCTGGAACAAGTTTCTGGTCCCAGGTCATTGCTTTCTTCATTCTCTCCTGCTGACTCTCTCAACTCATCAAGATCTTGAGAACCCCAAGTCATCCAGGATTTATTGAATGGCTGTTGGACCCCTTTTCCAGACTCTGGACTCCAGGTCAAAGATTTGTCTTCAGCAGAGTCTTCCATGGGAAATTGGCTAATTAGAGTCAGACTTAGGTGGGGCACTGCAGCTGGAAGGTGAGGAAATGGAAAAGGGTAGAAGCCGGGGCAGAGGGCTTTGCAAGGACTCCTCTTGACCCCGGAAGGAGATGCAGGAGATTGGGAGGTGTACCATTTCCTTCTTCTCTTACCCTGAACCAGTGCTGGAAAATCAGCTCACAAAGAAGGAGAAGATGGAAGAAGGGTCCCTGAGATGGAGTGTCTACCACCACTACATCCAGGCAGCTGGAGGTACAGTCTGTCAGCTGCCTCATGCCAGGACTGGGGCTCTCTCTCAGGCCGGCCCTGTCCCTGGAGCCGGGACAGACTGGAACGTGTGAGGTCATGTGAGGTCGAGAGACACAAGGGAGTCATGCCATTCCTGGGTTTAACTTCCACACCCCAGTCCTACCTGACTTGATTATAGTAACTCTGCCACCCTACTCAACGCTGGAAGTTGTGTTTCCATGCGTACTTGAGTTAAAATGTACCTGCAATTTGTTTAATCAAGTATGGTAAGACATGCAGACATGGAAATTCTTGTCACGAAGGGAGAAGTTTACCCTCACAGATCCCTGGGGGCAGCAGACGTGCTACACCATGCAGGGCACGTGGGGAAGCAGCAGCCGGTCAGAGCTGGAGGCACAAGGGAGAGCATGGCCAAGAGCCATTATTGGGGTGTTTATGGGAAGGATTGGGAGAGGCAGGGTAGGTACACTGAGTAAACTTAGGATTCAGGGATTTGGATAATTTCAGGGGCTCTGGGCTGTAAGCGTCGTCTGGTTGTCTGGTGCCTGGCCCTAGGGTGGGTTAGGGCAGGGAGAATGTTGGCTTGGTGTGTGAGAGTTTGATAAACGAGATGGTTGGGAGTGTTGGCTGTGGATGATTTGGTTTGCATATCAAAGGTGTGCTCACAGGGAGTTGTTTGCTGGCTCTAGGAATTAGCTGGCCCTGGGAAGGGCAGTCTCTCCAGGATGAAGGCCCCAATATTAGAGCATCAAGAATACAAAAAATAAGGGCCAGCCCTGTGGCCGAGTGGTTAAGTTCATGCGCTCCACTTCCACGGCCAGGGTTTCACAGGTTCAGATCCTGGGCGTGGACATGGCACTGCTCACCAGGCCATGCTGAGGTGGCGTCCCACATGCCACAACTAGAAGGACCCACAACTAAAAATGTACAACTATGTGCCGGGGGGCTTTGGGGAGAAAAAGGAAAAACTTAAAAAAAAAAAGAATACAAAAAATAAGAAAACATAGTCAATAGAGTACTCTTTCTTTCAGTGTTTTTCAAACTAGTGGGTTATGAAATCAATTGAGTGGATTGAAGGCAGCGCTGAAGAAATGGGATAGAAAAGAATAGAAAATATCAGCACATGTTCAATATTGTAACATTGGTGAATCTTTTATTTTGGTGGCACTAAAATGTATTTCTGAAGGCAGATGGCAATTAGAATTTTCAAAGCTATTGCTTTATTAAATGGTGTACATTACCAAATTCACACTCATATGTGTACAATGTTGTAAGCACAAAACCAGGTATATGATACTGTATTTTTCGAGTAATTGAAGAGATTTTTGTGAGTGCTTTTGACTCCATGCCAACATCTTACTCTTCCTTCACTTTGGAGCCTGCCCTGGGTCAGGTGTGTCTTCTCTCTGCCTGCCGGTGGGGGAGAGGAGGCAGGGAGAGGAGGGCTCCCCTTCCACCATGGCATCCCTGTAGAGTATAGTGTCATCTTCAGAGTGGCCCCACAAGGCTGGTCTGACTGTCACCATGTCCTAGATGAGGAAGTGGAATGTCATGGACATTTGGTACCTTGCCCAGGGTCACATAGCTTGTAAGTAATAGAGGCAGAATTCCAACCCAAGGCTTTCTAACCTTGGACCCCAGCTTTTTCCAGTCCTCCAAGGTGTCCCAGGTGGATGGGGGTCAGGGAGATCCAAGGGCTGGGGTGGACCAGCAACTCTGTCAGCAGTTGCCTTGTACCTGCTTATGTCACCTGTGTGACTCCTCCCTCTCCCTCTCAGGTTACTTGGTCTCTGTCATGGTTTTCCTTCTCATGTTGGTGTTCATCTTCCTCACGACATTCAACATGTGGTGGCTGAACCATTGGTTGGAGCAGGGCTCAGGGGTGAGTGCCATGGCAGGTGTGGGGTACGGGGCTTCTTCCTCCCTGAGGCCCCATAAGGGCCAGAGCAAGGGCTAGGGACCTCCAATGACAAGCCCAGAACCTGCTGTTGCCGAGCGGACAAATGGAGCTCTAGAGAGAACCTCTGGGAGCCAGAATTCTGGGCTCCCTCCTGGCTCTGGCCTCCTGTGTTCACAGAATGAGCAGTCACCTATGCAGTCTTGTTGGGATGAAACCAAGAGGTTTCTGTCCCCAAACAGCTCCCAAGAATGCTTTACAGTGCACCTTAGTGACTTCTTCCTTTGGCAACAGTTTTGCCTTCTTGCTCTGCTTTATTTAAAATTGGTCTCTGCACTCCTTGTTGGGGGCTGGGAGGCCACACCAAAGATGGACATGACTGCCTTCAGTTAAAGCGGGGAAAACAGACTTGAGTCAGTCACTACCCACAGCAGGGGAAAGAGCTGGGCCCCATTCTGATTTGGGCAAAGGCAATCTGAGCATTTTAAAGGGAGAATGGGGGAGGGAGAGCAGGGCTCAGGGGAGTCAGGAAGTGCAGACTGCAAGGGTTGGTGAGTGGTGGGGTGGGGCACCCGTGTTTGTGAGCTGGCAGTCACCCAAGTTAGGAGTCTGTCTTCCCACGGAGGCTGGAAGGCAGAGGCCCTGTCCTTCCTGATGATCACATTTCAAACAGTGGCTCTCAGGTCCTGGAGAGAGATGCTTCTGGCTTGCAAGAGATACAGATTCACCACTGTGAGCCTTTTCTTGTAGGCTCTCTGAGGAAGGCAGGTGGGGGGCATGCCATCAGGTGGTGGCGAGAGGCAAGAGCAGATCTTCCTGGCAGCATTTGAGCTTCCTCAGGTAGCATTTTAATGGGGTGCAGGGGGTCTGGGGTCATCCTAGGGACAGGCCTTAAGCCACCAGGAGAATACATGCTAGAGTCTGCTCGAGTCTCTTAGTGCCGGCGTTTGGAGGGCGTTGTTCTGCATTGAGAGCTCTGCAGCTCTCAGTCATTATGTGCCTGGTTAATTCATTCATCTTCCCATGTTCTGAGCATCACCATCCCCATTTTAATTATGAGGAAACTGTGCCGAGAAAGAATAAAGAAGCTGCCCTGGGACATGAGGGTGCCAGGACTGGAGCTTGGTCCTCTGAATCCAAGCCATGTCTTTCCAATGCTTCACTTGGCTAACTTTTGAGTCATGTGTCAGGCAGGGTTTGGTCAGGAACACAGAAGCCACTTGAAGTCTTCAGAGCTTCCAAGGATTTAACATAGGAATTCGAGGCCACACAAACATTGGAGGGGCTGGAGGAGAGAGGGGACACGGGCTCCAGTGATCTCAGCAGCAGGCAGCACTGAAGTGGTAGGTTCTCAGATGGATGCCTAGAAGCTACTGGCCAAACTCCACATCCCACGCACCTGCCACAGTCGTCACCAGCATGTGAGGGCTTCTCCTCCCATGAGTGGGTTTCCTTGTCTGAATCTAACCTGAGACCATGCTGGCAAGGAGTCTGGGAAACTGAGCTCCCAAGCTCTCCCCTGCATCACAGTGAAGGATGTAGAAGGGGCGGGGACGATGCCGGGTGATAATCAAGCCCCAATTCCTAACACCATAGAGTGAAGGATGTTATGAAACTGTTTTCTACCCTGACAGAAGAAAGGAGGCCGCTGAGTAGAACAATCAGGGTGAAGTGGGTGAAGTGGGTGATGGGGTGGAGGAAAGAGCCAGAGTCAGGGAGACAGGCCAGTTAGCCAGCTGTTGTCGTGGTTCAGAGGACAGACCATGGGGCCGAATCCAGCGCAGGGCAGCGGGGAGGGAGAGGAAGGGAGAGCAAAAGAGCCCAGCCCAAGGCTTTAACATATAGTTTCACCTTGTCCCAGCTGCTGAGTCTTACGTGGCTTCAGGGAGAAGGATTTTTCTCCCTGCTGAATTTCACCCTGGACTCAGGTGGTCTGACTCCCTCAAAAGAAAACTCACTGGTTTGCTCTATTCCCACACGATGCTTCTGATATCCAAGGTGCATGTTTTCCCCCATTAACCAATTCTCCATCTCTGTGGACATACGCTCAGTATACTACAATTCAACTCAGTTCTGTCACCAAATACCTGGAGTTAGCACAGACCCCACAGGTTAAGGGCTCGGTCCCACAAGACAGCCCCATTTCAGATGCCTATCATAAGTCTGGACTTCCTGTACTTTTAACGGACCAACTATAAATCGGGGATTCCCATGACCCCCTCCTTGGGTTTGATAATTTGTTAGAATGGCTCATAGAACTCAGGGAAACACATTTTTTGGTTAATATAAGGGATATAATAGAGAAGCAGCCAGATGAAGAGGTTCACAGAATGAGTTCCAGAAGGGTCCAGGTGCAGGAGCATCTGTCCCTGTGGAGTTGGGGTACACCAGCTTCTTGGCGCATGGATGTAGTCAGCAACCTGGAAGCTCTCTGAACCCTGTGCTTGGCAGCTTCCTCTTGTAGGCATGATTGATTATGAACTCAATCCGCAGCCCTTCTCCCCTCCCCGGAGGATGGGAGGTGGGGCTGAAAAGTCCCTAGCTTCTCCTCATGGCTTGGTCTTTTTGGAGACCAGCCTCTATCCTGAATGGTAGGGCCCCTGGCCACCCGTCATCTCATTAGCTACAGAAGGACACTCCTATTGCTCCAGAGACTCCAAGGGTCTAGAAGCTCGGTGTCAGGAACCAGAGTCAAGTCAAATATTAGAACAAAAGATGCTCCTAGCACCCCTATCACTTAGGCAATTACAACGGTTTTAGGAGCTCTGTGCCAGAACTGGGGACAAAGACCACATATATTTCTCATCATATAACACCCCTTGTTCTTTCTTGAAGGCCAATAGCAGCCAAGAGAGCAACAGGACCCCTGCAGACCCGGGTGACATCCTGGAGAACCCTCAGCTGCCCTTTTACCAACTGGTGTACGGCCTCAGCATCCTGGCTGTAATCTGCGTTGGGATTGGTTGCTCGAAGGCTTTCACCAAGGTCACAAGAAAGGCATCCACAGCCCTGCACAACCAGCTTTTCCACAAGGTACGGGCCCAGACACTGCATGTGGCCACAGGGGAAACCCTGACTTTGCCCCATTTTTTTTAGTGTTTATTTTTTGAGCAGATTTTGGTTTAAGAAAAATTGAGTGGAAAGTACGAAGAGTTCTCATATTCCCCTTACCACTCCTGCAGTTTCTCCTATTATGAACCTCTTGCATTAGTGTGGGACATTTGTTACAACTGATGAGCCAATATTTATACAATAGTGTTACTATTAACTAAAGGCTATAGTTTACATTAACTGTTAAAGTCCATAGTTTATGTTAACTGTTCACTCTTTGTGTTGTATATTCTATGGGTTTTGACAAATGTCTACTGACGTATCCATCATTAAGTATCATACAGAATAGCTTTGCTGCCCTAAGGCCATGCTGAGGCGGCGTCCCACATGCCACCACTAGAAGGACCCACAACTAAAATATACAACTATGTACTGGGGGGATTTGGGGAGAAAAAGCAGAGAGGAAAAAACAAGAAGATTGGTAACAGTTGTTAGCTCAGGTGCCAATCTTTAAAAAAAATAAAATGCCGTCTGTAAAGAGCGTGGCTGTGCTGGGGGTTGGGGAAGCCTTGGGAGGCCTGGTCCTGTCCTGGTTTTGCCATTAACTACTTGGGCGGCCTTGAGCAGATCGCTAAGCCGCTTTGCCTTCCCTGGGCCTCAGTTTCCTCATCTGTAAAATGAGGATGCTAACCTCGATGGTTTTGTTAGGGCCCTTCTAGTGTGAAACGTCCTTCGATCTCCAGAGGGTCTCACGTCCACTGCTTTCAGAGGTCCAGTCAGGACACCACCTTTAGGAAGGGCAGTTGTGTTTCCAGTCACCCAAGTTGCCGAGTCATATGCAACCACAGTGGAACTGCTGCTGCCAATTTTTTGTGATTTTGAGTGAAAATGGTCTTATCTCTAGAAAATAATAAGAGGTGATATTAATGGGATGCTTGTCAGGGGCAGGCACTGTTGTAAGCACTTTCATTGTATTGTTTGTTTCTTCCCCCCTTCCCCCTTCCCTCTCTCTCCCTCTCTTAAATAATAGCTAGAGATATAATTCACCTGACCATAAAATTCACCCTTTTAAATTGGCCAACTGAGAGGTTTTTAGCATATTTGCAGAGTTGTACAATCCTTACCACAACTCTATGAAGCATCATTATCATCCCCGTTTTACAAATAAGAACATTGAGACTCAGAGGGGTTAAGTAACATGCCCAAGGTAACACAGCAGGAAGTGAAGGAGTCCATAGCACGGCAACTCAGGCAGATTGCCTCTGGAGCCCATGCCTTCAACCTGCTCCACCTTCTCTCCCCTGGAGACTGCTTATCTGCATCCTGCACCTCTTCAGAGCCTAAGGGTAACTGACATCTTCAAGTCCCAAGCAAGGCCTGCAGCTACTCTCATGATCTGGGTCGCTTCTGTTCCTGCAGGTTTCCCGCTATCCCATGAGTTTCTTTGACACGACCCCAAGAGGCCGACTCCTAAACTGCTTTGTTGGGGATTTGGATATGCTGGACCAATTCTTTCCTTCTGTTGCTGAACACTTCCTGCTTCTGATTTTGCTGATAATCTCCACCCTGCTGATTGTCAGTGTGCTGTCTCCATATGTCCTGCTGTTAGGAGCCATAATAGCCATCGTTGGCTTCGTTTATTGTATGTGAGTGGGTTCTTTTTGCTTGTGAATGGGGTTTGTGACTTGAGGGGAGAGGCTGGGACCAACTTAGGATTGGGTGGTCCCTAAGGCGGATGGCCCAGGTCACTCACTCTCATTCTCGATGCAGGATGTTCAAGAGGGCCATCACTGTGTTCAAGAGACTGGAGACCTACAGCCGCTCCCCTTTATTATCCCACATTCTCACCTCTCTGCATGGCCTGAGCTCCATCCATGTCTATGGAAAAACTGAAGACTTCATCAACGAGTGAGTCCTTCTGCTGCCATGTGAGGATGATGGGGATGGTTGGGGAGAGGAAAAGCAGGAAGGTAGGAAATAGAGTATCTGGGAATAGTGTCATCTTTGGAAGAATCGGAGAGAGCATTGTTTTATCCTGCTTATTTTTCTGAGCCTCCAGAACCTCATCTGTAAGATGATCCTTATAAGAATAAAAAATGTAAGTGATGTGGAAAATGTTTGTAAACCTTAGAGACCCGTGGATATTGCATATATATATTAGTACAATGAATAGTAAGAAGTATTACTGTGTCAGCACTTCTTGCACTGCTTTTCTTTTGCTTCCAAACAGGTATCTAATTTTGATAAAATAATAAGGAGTAATAGCTTTCTGAATAACAGAATTTCCTTCACTATTCATAGATTTGCCTTGTAAATGTTTGTTGAAACAAATAAGAAAAATCCTATGATTGTTGCTGAGGCTGAATTGTGTAATATGAACTTATCTCCCTGTAAAGATGAATCCAACATGGTCAGCACTGAACTACAGGAAGCTCACAGTGGGGTGGAAGACAGGCGGCACAGACACCTTTTTGTAATGATACAGGGTTGGAGGTGACAGGCAGCACCGGAGAGTAGCAGATAAAATGCCATATGAGTCCAGAGGGGAAAGAGATGCCTTGCAGCTCAGGGTATCAGGGAAGGCTTTCGGGAGGAGGAGGCATCTGAGCTGGCCTCGGAGCCTGGTAAGGTTTGAGCAAGGAAGGTGGTGTGTGTTCAGTTAACTGGAATATGGGAAGAACCAGGGCACCAGCTCTCCAGTGGCGTTGGAGAGCACCCAAGGACTGTGTGGACACCAGGACTGAGGGATCCTGGAGCATGCCTTCCTTGAGTCAACACTGAGAGCCTATTAGGTGCTTGGAGCCCACTGGGGATACAGCAGTATGCAGGACAGATACAGCTCCACTCTGAGGTGGATGGGGACCAGGAAGGGATCACTTCCTTCTCTCACTCACAAGTCCTGGCATTTCTTCACTCTCATTGGCCCAGTTAGGTAACGTACCCATCTCTGAATCCATCGACAAGGGCAGGGGAAGATGCCCTGATGGGCCTGCATCGGTCAGAGTCTTCTCCTAGATCTGGGTAGGGTCAACTCCATGGCTGAGAAAGGGGTAGGGAGGAACCCCCCAAAGAGAAGTCAGCTTCTGTTGGTGGGAGTGGGAGCTGGATGTTGGGGGAAGCAACAGTGTCCACCCTTGGGAAACCCTGGGCTAGACAAGCACAAGTGGTGTTCAGGTGTTCTTTCTTTCTCAGGTTTAAAAGGCTGACTGATACGCACAACAACTACCTGCTGATGTTTCTGTCTTCCATCCGATGGGCGGCATTGAGGCTGGAGCTCATTACCAACCTGATGACCCTGGCTGTGGCCTTGTTTGTGGCCTTTGGCATTTCCTCTGCCCCCTATTCCTCTAAAGCCATGGCTCTCAGCCTCGTCCTGCAGGTGAGGCAGGCACTCTCGGACAGCTGGGGCTTGGCCTGTGGCCTGTGGGCAGACTCAGGGGGTCCGTGGGTCTTTACTCCCTGGCTTTTTGGCTGTTTGTGATCTTATGAACAGTGTGTTTGGCCTCCTGAATCTGCTGCTTTGCTCTGTTTCCATGTCACCTCTGAACCCGAGGTCTGTCTTTAAAGGTGTTTAGTGGAATCATAGAATCTTGGGATTGAAGAGGAGCCTGCAGGCAACAGAGTCCCACCATCTTATTGTGCAGATGGGGAAACTGAAGGCCAGAGAGGGGAGGGAGTTGTCTGAACAGACAGTGTTAGAAGCAGAGCCAGAGCAAGAACACTGGCCTCTCGGCTTCCTGGCTGGTGTCTTCACTTCACTGTTCATAGCCTGACTCTCTTGTTGCACTTCTGAGTTGTCTGGGGAGGGTGTTCAAAGGTGATGTTCCAGGCCCTCCCCTGGAGCATGGCTTCTCAGACTTGAAAGTGCCTAAGACTTGAAACAGAGCACTTGTTCCCAGCCTCGCAGGCTTACTCAGCCTGGGCCCCTCTGGGCCCGCGGGAGGCCCACACGCCAGATCACAGCCATAGGGTCCAGTGTCAGGTCCTAGTCAGGCAGGAGCTTGGAACCTAATCTTAAAAACCTGTTCTCTAGGGGACTCTGATGTAGCAGTCTGTGTACCTCATGGCCTGGGTTCCTCTACACCTGGCATGCTGGGGGAATGGAGAGAGACTGGCTGGTCAACGTCTCTGTCCACAGAGTCCTGTGCAGGGGCCATCTGTGAAGGCCTGTGAGGCCAGAGGCTGGCTCAGCAGCCGCCTCAGGGAACCCTGGGGGCTCAGTTCCAGGGCACCCCCTAGGGGTGTTTGTTAACTGTCCGGCTGTGGCTGTGTGGCTCTCTCTAACTGGCCTTAGATCTCATGTGCCCCAGTGCTGAGGTGTTCTCTGGGTGTGCAGGGGCTCCAGCTTGCTCCTTGTTCAGCCCTGCAGCACACACACATTTGCACATACATACAGTCCTGTGCTTGCAGATCCATGCCAGTGTGTGCAGAAACTTCCACTGGCGCACAGGCCTTGCGGACAGCTGGCAGAGCTCACGCTGGCAGCAGCTGACCAGTGTGGGAACAGTGGGATTCACTGGGAGCTCGTGCTGGGCCGGCACTGTGCTGGGCACTGGCGGGGCTTTCTTCCCTTGAATGCTCGCTGCGCTCCGCGAGGTCCCACAAAGTGCTTGAGAACGTGTGGTGTGGGCGTGCAGCTTCACAGCAGGCTCTGCCTGCTGTCAGCCGTGGGGCTTTGGGGAGGTCTGTGGCCCTTCTCGTGCCTGGGATTCCTCATCTGTAAAAGGGAGATAATGAAGGTTCCAAAATCACGGACTTGTGAGGAATGTGTGTAAACGTGAGGGTTAGTACACATTAAACCCCTGGAGTAGTGCTTGGCCTGAGATAAAGGCTGGATCACTGTGAGCTATTGTGGTTTCTGGCTTACAGATAGGAAACCAAGGCTTTGGAGTTAAGTAACTGCTCACATTCCCACAGCGAGGACGAGACAGGTTTGTCCACAGGGACCACACTCACTCTGTCTCTTTGTCCCTCTCTCTGACGCGCACCATCCATGGACACACACACACATGAATGAGCACATGCACACATGCACCAGGGCAGAGTTGTTCCAAGCCTTCCAGAACTCTGGGGAGAGATGCCAAACTGGTGTCACAGGGGACTTGGAGTCACTCAGGCTGGAAATCCGCCTGGCTGTTGCAGCACGTGGGCTGGGCGGGCAAAGTGTGGGTCAAGGTCTTCCAGAGCTGGTGCAGGCAGAGGCTCATCTCTCCCAGGGTGCACTGTGGACCACAGGCACCCGTTCAAAGGTCTCCCCAGCTTGTTCCCCACAAGGAAACTCATGAGAAGCTCCGCCCTGAGGCCTGACTTTGCTTCAAAATGGCCCTGGGTCCGTTCTTTATTCTCAACATCTGCTGCCCTCTTCTCATCTCTGTTTTGGGTAATAACCTCCCAGCCTCCCCATCTGCCCCCCAAGCCCTGAACCCCTTCCAATCCACCTTCTGCACTCTCACCAGAGTGAATTTTGCTTTTCATTTAAAAAATTATTTTATTAAGGTCACATTGGTTTATAACATTGTGTAAATTTCAGGTGTACACTATTATATTTCAGCTTCTATATGGACTACATCTTGTTTGCCACCAATAGTCTAGTTTTTATCTGTCACCATACATATGTGCCCCTTTACCCCTTTCGCCTGCCCTCCACCCCCTTCCCCTCTGGTAACCACTAATCTGTTCTACTTATCTGTGTATTTATTTGTTTATCTTCCACATATGAGTGAAGTTATATGGTAATTGTCTTTCTCCCTTTGACTTATGTCGCTTAGCATACTACCTTCAAGGTCCATCCATGTTGTCGCAAATGGCACGATTTTGTCTTTTTTATGGCCAAGTAGTATTCCAATAAATATATATACCTCATCTTCTTTATCTATTCATCTGTCGATGGGCACCTAGGTTGCTTCCAAGTCTTGGCTATTGTGAATAATGCTGCAATGAACATAGGGCGCATGTATGTTTTTGAATTAGTGTTTTCGTGTTGTTTGGATAAATACCCAGAAGTGGAGTAGCTGGATCATATGGTATTTCTTTTTAATTTTTTGAGAAATCTCCATACTGTTTTCCACAGCGGCTGCCCCAGCTGGCATTCACACCAGCAGTGTGTAAGCGTTCCCTTTTCTCCACATCCTCTCCAACACATTATTTCTTGTCTTTTTAATAAGAGCCATTCTCACTGGTGTGAGGTGATATCTCACTGTAGTTTTGATTTTCATTTCCCTAGCAATTAATGATGTTGATATCTTCTCATGTGTCTGTTGGCCATCTGTATATCTTCTTTGAAGAAAAGTCTGTTCATTACCTCTGCCCAATTTTGGATCAGGTTGTTTGTTTTTTTGTTCTTGAGTTGTATGGGTTCTTTATATATTTTGGAAATTAACCCCCGTTTGGATATATGATTTGCAAATATGTTCTCCCAGTTGGTGGGTTGTCTTTTCGTTTTGCTGATGGTTTCACTTGCCATGAAGAAGCTTGTTAGTTTGATGTAGTTCCATTTGTTTACTTTTTCTTTTGTTTTCCTTGCCTGAGGAGAAATGATATTCAAAAGGATGCTGCTAAGACCGATGTCAAAAAGTGTACTGCTTATGTTTTCTTCTAGGAGTTTCAGGGTTTCATGTCTTACATTCAAGTCTTTAATCCATTTTGAGTTGCTTTCTGCGCATGGTGTAAGATAATGGTCTACTTTCATTCTTTTGCATGTGGCTGTCCAGTTTTCCCAACACCGTTTATTGGAGAGACTTTCCTTTCTCCATTGTATGGTCCTGGCTCCTTTGTTGAAAATTAGCTGTCCGTAGATGTGTGGGTTTATTTCTGGGCCCTCAATTCTGTTCCATTGATCTGTGTGTCTGTTTTTCTGCCAGTGCCATGTTTTCTGGTTACTATAGCTTTGTAGTATATTTTGAAATCAGGGAGTGTGATATCTCCAGCTTTGTTCTTTTTTCCCAGGATTGCTTTGGCTATTCGGGGTCTTTTGTTGTTCCATGCAAATTTTAGGATTCTTTGTTCTATGTCCATGGAAAATGCTGGTGGGATTCTGATTGGGATTGCATTGAATCTATAGATTGATATAGGTAATATGGCTATTTTAACTATGTTAATTCTTCCAATCCATGTGGAATACCTTTCTGTTTCTTTACGTCTTCTTCAATTCTTTCAACAATGTCTTACAGTTTTCAGTGTCCAGGTCTTTCACCTCCTTGGGTAAATTTACTTCTCGGTATTCTATACTGTTTGTTTTGATTGTAAATGGGTTTATATTCTTGATTTCTCTTTCTGCTAGTTCAAAGTTAGTGTATAGAAATGTGACTGATTTTTTTATGTTGATTTTGTACCTTGCAACCTTACTGGATTTGTTAGTTATTTCAAATAGGTTTTTTTTGGTGGATTCTTTAGGGTTTTCTCTATATAGAATCATGTCATCCACAGATAGTGGCAGTTTTACTTCTTCCTTTCCAATTTGGATAACTTTTGTTTCTTTTTCTTGCCTAATTGCTCTGGCTAGGACTTCCACTACTGTGTTGAAAAAGAGTGGCAGGAGTGGGCATGCTTCTCTTGCTCCTATTCTTAGAGGAACAGCTTTCAGGTTTTTAATGTTGAGTATGATGTTGGCTGTGGGTTTGTCACATACAGCCTTTATCATGGTGATGTACTTTCCTTCTATCTCCATTTTCTTGGGAGTGTTTATCATAAATTGATGTTTATGTTGTCAAATGCTTTCTCTGCATCTATTGAGATGATCGTTGATTTTTATTCCTCATTTTGTTAACGTGGTGTATCAAATTGATTGGTTTGTGGATGTTGAACCATCCCTGCATCCCCAGAATAAATCCCACTTGACGGTGGTGTATGATTCATGTGACGTATTGTCGTATTTGATTTGCTAATATTTTATTGAGGATTTTTGCATCTATGTTCATCAGTGCCATTGGCCTGTAATTTTTGTTTTTTATTTTGTCCTTGTCTCGTTTTGGTATCAGAGTAACGTTGGCCTTGTAAGATGAGTCTCCCATCCTCTTCAGTTTTTGGGGAAGAGTTTGAGAAGGATAGGTATTAAATATTTGAATGTCTGATGGAGTTCACCAGAGAAGCTGCCTGGTCCTGGATTTTTGTTTTCTGAAGGTTTTTGATTACTATTTCAATGTCTTTACTTGTGATGGGTCTATTCAGATTCTGTATTTCTTCTTGATTCAGTTTTGGGAGGTTGTATGATTCTAAGAATTTATCCATTTCTGCTAGGTTTTCCAATTTGTTGGTGTTTGGTTTTCATAGTATTCTCTTATAATCCTTTGTATTTCTGTGATATCCATTGTAATTTCTCCTCTTTGATTTCTGATTTTATTTGTTTGATCTTTCTCTCTCCCTTTCTTCAAGAGTCTAGCTAAAGGTTTGCTGATTTTGTTTAACTTTTCAAAGGACCAGCTCTTAGTTCATTGATCCTTTCTCTTTTCCTTAGTCTCTATTTCATTTATTTCTGGTCTGATTCTTATTATTTTCTTCCTTCCACTGACTTTGGGCTTTGTTATTCCTTCTTTTTCTAGTCATTTTAGTTGTATCGTTAGATTGTTTGTTTGAGATTTTTCTGGTTTTTTGAGGTAAGTGTGTTCCACTATAAATATCTCTCTTAGTACCACTTTTGGTGCATCCTATAGGTTTGGGTATGATGTGTTTTCGTTTCCATTTGTCTCAGAATGTTTTTTTGATTTCTCCTTTGACTTGTTCATTGATCCAATTGTTGTTCAGCAGCATGTTGTTTTTCTCCACATATTTGTGACTTTTCCAGGTTTTTCTTGCAGTTCATTTCTAGTTTTATACTGTTGTGGTCAGAAAAGAAGATTCATATGATTTCAGTCTTCTTAAATATATTTAGGTTTGCTTTGTTTCCAAACATCTGGTCTATCTCTGAGAGTCTTCCATATGCACTTGAGAAGAATATGTATTCTGCTGCTTTTGGACCAAATGTTCTATATATATCTATTAAGTCTGTCTAGACTAGTGTTTTAATTAAGACCTCTGTTTCCTTGTTGACTTTCTGTCTGGATGATATCCATTGATGTAGGTGGGGTGTTAACGTCCCCTAGTATTATTGTGTTGCCATCAGTTTCTCCCTTTATGTCTATTAATTGTTGCTTTACATGCTTTGGTGCTCTTGTGTTAGGTGCATATATATTAATAAGTATTTTTTCTTTGTAGTGGAATGTCCATTTTATTATGATATAATGTCCTTCTTTGTCTCTTATCTTTTTTGTGTTGAAGTCTGTTTTGTCTGATATAAATATGGCTACATCTACTTTCTTTTGGTTGTCATTTGCTTATTATCTTCCATTCCTTCACTCTGAGCCTGTGTTTGTCTTTAGAGCTGAGATCTGTCTTCTGGAGACAGCATATTGTTGGATCCTGTTTTTTAATCCATTCAGCCACTCTGTGTCTTTTCATTGGTGAATTCAATCCATTTACATTTAGAGTGTATAACAATAGGTGTATGGGGGTTTAATACTGGCATTTTATCTTTTGTGTTCTCTTTGTTCTATATGTCCACTGTTTCTCTTTCCTCGTGTTTTTGTTTGCCATTTCAGTTTGGTGGTTTTCTGTGATGGTTTTCCCAGTTTTCTCTTTATTTATGATTTGTGACTCTGCTCTGATTTTTTTCTTTTGTGGTTACCATGAGGTTTGTATAAAATATCTCACAGATGAGATAGTCCTTTTGCTGACAGCCTCTTATCTCCATTAGCCCATGCAGGTTCCATCCTTTCCTCTTCCCCTTCTATGTTTGTTTTTTTTAATTGGCACCTGAGCTAACAACTGTTGCCAATCTTCTTTTTTTTTAATTCTTCTCCCCAAAGCACCCCAGTACATAGTTGTATGTTCTAGTTGTGAGTGCCTCTGGTTGTGCTATGTGGGACGCTGCCTCAGTGTGGCCTGATGAGTGGTGCCGTGTCTGTGCCCAGGATCTGAACTGGCAAAACCCTGGGCCTCTGAGGCAGAGCATGTGAACTTAACCACTTGGCCACAGGGCAAGCCCCCTCTTCTATGTTTTTGTTGTCACTAATTATTCTTTTTTGTGATGTGAGTATATGACCAAATTAAGTGGTTACAGCCATTTTTGATACTTTCTTTCCCTTTATCCTGTATTTTATAATTAAGTGTTTACTAACCTATTCTGACTTAGAGCTGCAATTTTCTGATTCTTTCTGTCTATTTATCTCCTTGTGCTAAGCTTTGTAAACCTTTGCTTTTTTGTTTCCGGTAGGAGGACTCCTTTCAACCTTTCTCGTAAGGCCTGTCTATGGGGATGAACTCCCTCAGCTTTTATTTGTCTGGGAAAGCATTTCTTTTGCCTTCATATATGAAGGATATTTTTGTTGCATAGAGTATTTTGGACTCATAGTTTCTGTCTTCAGTATTTTGAATACATCATTCCACTTTCTCCCAGCCTATAGGGTTTCTCCTGAGAAATTTGCTGAAAGCCTGGTGGCGGTTCCTTTGTAAGTTATTTTCTTCTCTCTGGCTGCCCTTAATAGTCTTTCTTTGTCATTTACTTTTTTTTGTTTTGGTACGGACGATTGGCCCTGAGCTAACATTTGTTGCTAATCTTCCTCTTTTTCTTCTCCCCAAAGCCACAGTACATAGTTGTGTATCCTAGTTGTAAGTGATCCTAGTTCCTCTCTGTGGGACGCCACCTCAGCATGGTGTGATGAGCATCCGTCCATGCCCAGGATCTGAACTGGCGAATCCTGGGCTGCCAAAGCAGAGCGTGTGAACTTAACCTCTTGTCACGGGACTGGCTCCTGTCATTGACTTTTGACAATTTTAATATATGCCTTAGAGAAGGTCTTTTTGCATTGAGATAATTATGAATTCTATTGGTTTCATGTACTTATCCATCCAGTTCCTTCCCTAGGTTTGGGAAATTGTCCACTATTATTTCTTTGAATAAGCTGTCGGCTCCTTTCTCCCTCTCTTCTCCTACTAGGATACCTATTATCCTTATGTTACTTTTCCTAATTGAGTTGGATATTTCTCATAGAATTTCTTCATTTTTAAAGAATCTTAGTTCTCTCTCCTCTTCCACCTGAATCATTTCTAGATTTCTATCTTTGAACGCACTAGTTCTCTCTTCCACATGGTCTGCTCTATCTTTAATGCTTTCTATTTTATTTTTTATCTCATTAATTATGTTCTTCTGCTCTAGAATTTCTGTTGTTGTTGTTTTTCTTAAGAGTTTCAGTCTCTTTGGTGAAGTACTCCTTGTGTTCTTAATTTTACTCCTGAGGTCACTGAACTGTCTTTCTGAGTTTTCTTGTAACTCATTGAGTTTCTTCATGGCAGCTATTTTGAATTCTCTGTCTGTTAGCTTGTAATCTTCTGTGACTTCAAGTTTATTTTCTGGGAAGTTGTCATTTTCTTTCTGTCCTGCAGTGCTGCTGTGTGTCTTCGTGGTACCTGAAGAGCTGCTCATCTGCTGGTGCCTTTGTGATGGCAACCACCATTCTTATTTGGGCGCGGCTTTGGTTACTTTGGTTCTGAGCTGCTTCTGGTTGTGTTTGAGAGCCTGCACTTTCCACCCTCCACTGCCTCTGCTGGAGGTGTCATCAGTGCCCTCCTTGTGCCACTTGTGCCTTTGAGGTTGCTGATGCCTTGCTTCTTATGATGTCACTGCAGCTGAGGTGTTGCTACCAGGGTCACCAAGCTGTGAACACTTTTGCTGCTTCCCAGGTTGCCTGGGTCTCATGCTCCCCCACTGGCTCTCTGCAGGCTCTCCAGGAGCTAAGCTGCTGCTGCCCAGTACACACCTTGCTGCTCCTGGGTTGTTTGGGTTGGTGGCTGCACGACTGCCAGGGGTGCTGGGTTCATGAGTGTCACTGTTGCTGTCAGGGGCCTGTGGACCCAGGGACTTGTGTGTAGCCCTCAATGCTGGTAGAGATGGTGTTGGGTGTGCCACCACTGTTGGCTGTGTCACCAGTTCTGCTGTGATTCTTGGAGCCTCTTGTCACAGGTTCCACTTGCCTCTGCTGGCAAGGGGGCGTCAGGTGCTAAGCAGGGAGAGATTGTCATTGCTGCTCGCTCATCCAGCCTCTGGTCTCTGGTGTGAGCCAGTGTGTTTTGAAAACTCTGGTCAGGGCATCCTGCCCCAGCTGGGAAAATCCAAGTTTTGTATACTGTCCCCACTGTTGGAGAGACTGGACCACTGCTGGGGGAGGGAGAGGAGGCTGGGTCACCAACTCCACCCTGTGTCCTGAATTCTCAGAGCATGTGCATCACCTGCCAGTGCTTGAGGAGGGGCAAGACCTAAGCCACATGTGTTGTGTCTGCCCCTGCCTCTCTTAGCAGGTGTACTTGCTGATGAGAGGATCTGTGTGTTGGATCGCTGCTGCTGGGGGAGGGGAAGAGGCTGCGCCCCTAGTTCCACTGCCTCCTGGAGGTCTGGTCCACCCACCTTCAGCTGCATGGGTGCGTGGATCTCTTAGGTGTCCTGGTGTGCTGTGCAGAGAGTCCTTTGTTGGTCAATGGATGTCCGATTGGTTGTAACTTAGAGGAGAGAGACAAAGGGAATGACTCCCTCTGCCATGATGCCGACATCACTGCAGAGTGAATTTTAACTCAGTTTCCTCATGTCACTGCCTTGTTCAGAACCTTCAGAGACTCCCCGTCTCCTTATGCACCAAACCTAAGCTGTGAAACTTACTTTCAGGTCCCTCAATTCTGGCCCCTTGACCCCAGTATGTGCTCTCTCCTCTGGTCAACCTGGTATCTCACTGACTTCTGCATGCACTCTTGAGGAAATTATGTTCAAGCTTTGGGAGGCAGGAATCACACCATGTCACGTTGCAGCCCTAAGAGATGTAAATACTAGAGGTGCTTCTGGCTGAAAGCCATAAAACATTTCTAAAGAGCCTTGACAGTGTGGGGACTTATTATCTGATGTAACTGGAAGTCTATGGTAAGTATGTTCTCTGTTGGCTCATTTAGTGGCCTAGCAGGAACCCATGATCATTTCATTTTTCTGTTCTGGCGTCTACAGCCTGGCTTTGTCCTCAGGATTGTCTACTCAAGGTCACAAAATGGCTGCTACAGCACCAAGCAATGCATCCTCAACCAAGACCACCAAAGGCTAGAGGGAAGATAACTTTTCTCATGTGTCTCTTTTTAAGAACAAGGAGCAGTTTCCCAGAATGCTCCTGTTTGACGCGTCTTCATGCTTTATTGGTCAGAATTGTGTCATGCCTCACACCTAAACCAATCATTGGCAAGAGGAGTGGAACTAATGTGATCAGTTTGAACTAACAAAGCCTCCCTGGAACACCAGGCTGCCAGGTCCCTGAGCGTGATGGAGGGTGTGCTGGCAAGGGTGAAACAGGAGCCAGCTACTGATCAGGCAGCCAGCTGTGTCTGGTACCCTGATTGGGGTCTCCCTGGCATCCTTTCCCAACTTGGTGTCATGTCAGGATGGTGTTCACCTTCTCCGACTCATATAGGGCTTTCTCTCCCCTTCTGGTACCCTTCACTTCAGCTATAGCCCATTGGCGTGCAGGGCCCTGAGTGTACCCTGCTATTTTATACTTTTAGGACTTTGTCATCTTCATGTGGAACAATCTTACCCACCGATTTTTAGCCTGCTAAGTCCCACTTCTCCTTAGAAATGTAGCTGCAGTGCCAACTCCTCCAGGAACCCTTGCCTGGGGCTCTCATCTGGGTGACAGCCCTGTGAGCCCCGATGGCACTCCACGTTGACTCCATCGTGCAGTGCATCCCTCTGTGCTGCCATTCTCTGTTGACCTGTCTGTCTCCCCATCTGACTAGGAGCTCCTTGAGGGCAGGGCCTGTGTCTGTTGCACTTTGGGACATGGAGCCTGGCTCAGCCCCTGGCATATAGTCCTCCATCAGCATTTGTTGAATGAATGTACAATGAGTTGTTGCCCAGCACTGTCGGCATCACCTGTTTGCCCACATCTTGGGCCAGGAGCTGGAGAGGGTAAAGAGTGGGGTCTCAGTTCCAGCTCTGCCTCCAGCTTCCAGGTGATTCTATGTATGCCATTTCCTCTTTTTGGGCCTCAGTTTCCTCATCTGTGGTGCTTCCATTCCCAGAGTCCCTGAGACTCCTCCTAGCCGGGGTTTCCCTGAAGGCAGAGCATGAGTCATGGACTTGGGTGTAGGCAGATTATTTGAAAGATGCTCCTAGGAAAAGGACTGAGGGAGCAGGAGAGTGAGACAAGAAAGAGGAACACCATCCTGAGAGTGTGTCACTGAGGTCACTGTTGTAGGCCACCAGCACTCAACTTTACTGAGATCTCCTGAGAAGCATGTAGGACACTCCTAAGATTGTCCCCCAAAGGCCGAGGGACAGGATCCTTTATTGACTGGCTCCTTTCTCCATTAGTCAAGGGTTGCTCCCATGGGCATTACCTCCCCCGTGTTTCTGGACTGCACCCTTCGTGGGCTGAGTGGGCTCCTGTGGCGTGGATGAAGGTTTTGCGCAGAAAGCACTTGAGGTGGAATGGTATAGGTGGGGTTCTCACTCACAACTGCCCACCACAGCTGCAGCTAGCCTCAGAAGTGGGCTCAGGGGGCACCAGAGGCATCTGCTCCATTCTTCTAGGGAAATTGTCTTGGTTTGAGGAGTCGTTCAGGGAGAATGGCAACTGGTGGTTTTCAGGACCATTGAGAACCTGAGCACACCCCCAGGAGCCTCTTGATCTACACTTCTGCTTTGTTCCAGCTGACGGTCAACTTCCAGGCCATCACCCGGGTTGGTTCAGAGACAGAGTCGTGCTTCACAGCTGTGGAGAAGTCGCTGCAGTACATGAAGGTGGGGTGTGGGTCTGGATTTGGTGTGGGGACCTCTGGAAGGCTCCATGTCCAAGTGTGGGGCTCAGCTTCTGTGGCCCCTGCAAATTCCAGCACCTGCAGGCCCTGAGACTTTCCCAGGAGACCACCAGGGTCCCGGACCCTTCCTCCCCACCTTCCCCATGCCCATGTACATCATCTCTTGGAAGCCTTTCCATACCCATCGGCTCATTTTGACCAGATCCTGCACACTCTTCCCGGATGGAGAGGGAATAATATGGCCTCTTTGGAAATGAGAGGTTTGTCCAAGTGTAACAATAGTGATAATAACAATGACAGTAATGATTGTTGTTATTATTGCTTCTATTTATGTCATAGTTAAGAGCACAGGTTTTGAAGCCAGATTGCCTGGGTTTAAGTCCAAGCTTTGACACTTGAATCAGCTGTCTAACCACTGGCAACTTAGACAGCCGCTCTGTTCCCTGTCTCAGGAATGGGACGGTTGCAGTGCTTACTTCACTGGGTTGTTAGCCCAGATTAAATGATGTAATATGTGTAGCACTTAGCACAGTGCCTGGCCCCTAGTAAGTGCTCAATGTTAGTATATATATATTATCTCATGGAATCACCAAAGAATTTTATAATGTTGATTGACTTACTAGCCCATTTTCTGGAAGAGGAAACTGAGGCTTGTCCAGGCTGAGCAACTTGCTTAAGATTACACAGCCAGGGGCTGGCAGAGCCCTCTAAAGCCAGGTCTCTTGCCCCTGTGACGTGAGCGGAATTTGTGAATTGTGCAGCTTTACCAGTGATGAAGCGTGTTGTGACATTGTACCGGAAGTGGAGAGCTGGGTAGCCTTCCTTCTTCTCCGTCATCCTTCCTGCCCCACACACCCACCTGTGCTTGATGCAGAGTCATGGGCTTGGAGTCAGGCGGCCCTGGGTTGGAGTCCTCAGTCATCCACTCATCAGCTGTGTGATCTTCAGCAAGTCGTTGAACCTGTTTGAGCCTCTCTTTCCTTGCCTGTGAAATGCACCTAAAATTGCCCAGCTAACAGGATGAGGATAGAGAGAAGATAAATCTGCACAAGGGCTCTGAGCTGTAAAACAGGCCCCATGGGGTCAGTCTGCTCTCCTGCTCTTAATCATCATTCTTCTGGAGTCGATTTCTTTAGAGCCTCACACAGTAAATCAGAAAAAGTTCTCTATGTTAATACAAGGAAGCTTGCTCTATGGTTTCTTGATCTTTGGAGATAAAATGATGTACATTTCAGGTGAGTGGGGGTGGAGATTTTCCTCTTGGGGTGTTCCTCTGATCACACAGCTGTGACTTGACCAAGGTGCAGGGCAGGCTGGCGTGGGTCACACACCTAACGCTGGAGACCAGTGGCTCAGCAGGGGTTGGGCAGAGAGTGATGATAAGTATTGATTTCTTTTTCTTTCTGCCAAACAAGATGTGTGCCCCTGAGGCTCCTTTACACACAGAAGGCGGGAGCTGTCCCCACGGGTGGCCACAGTGTGGAGAAATCACTTTCCAGGATTATCAGATGAAATACAGAGACAACACACCCATTGTCCTCAATGGCATCAACCTCACGATTCACGGCCAAGAAGTGGTGGGCATCGTGGGCAGAACCGGCTCTGGTGAGTCTCCTGGGGCAACGCCCCATGTCCTCAACTTTGGCCTTTGGGTGTCGGACCTATTTTCACACAGGCATTTGCTCAGTGACCCCTCAGATATTGGTGGGCCCTCACTTTGTGGTGGCCCTTTGCCAGACCTGGTGCCTGAAACGCAGAGTCCCTGCTGCCACGGATCCAGTGGAGGAGGCAGATGTTAAATAAGTCATCAAAGAAATAAGAGGATTACAGGTTGTGGTGAATGCCATGGAAGGAATAGGAAGAGAGGGAAGAACTCCACAGAGGAACAGGGTTAGTGGGTCTCCGGGCTCCAGTAGCCTGGGCTCTGAGGCCAACAGGGTGGCAGGAGGAGCTCTTAAGCAGGGGCAGTGCAGGGGCTCTGCGAGGGTGGAGAGCAGGCCAAGGAGGGAAATCTGGGTCCCCTTTTCCTTCCTCTGCTCCTCCCTTCCTAGACTTCTCTTACGAGCCTCCTTCGTTTCCCCCTCTGCTTTCAGACTTCTTTCCTTCCCTTCCTCTCCTATCACTTTTGAGAGTCTGGCCCAAGCGTCACTCCCTCTCACTTTTTGCTTTGTTCAAAGACACTGTTCAGAAACACTACTCAGACTTGGTTCTTGCCCCACCTTGTGCTCCCAGAGGAGCCACCTCCAGGTAGACCTCCGGGATGACTAGATCTTCCTGGGTCTCCACCTCCTTAGGCCCCTGTAGGACTTGTGCTGCTGCAGGGTGAGGAGCTTCCACCTGTATTCTTGAGTGTGTTCTTCCCTTTCCATTTTTCGCCTGCAACTGGCCTGAGAGGGCTGGGGTCTGACATAGACCAGCTCTCAGTAGATACTGCTCTAATTGACTGTATTCATTCAGTAGTAATTTACTGAGCACCTGCTCTCTGCCAGGCAATGGGAACATAAAGGTGAACAAGACTCACAGCTTCTACCCACATTGACCTTATCTTTTAGAGCAGAGGTTGAAAACTCACATGCCTCTGGGAACTGGCAAGTAACAGAGATGAGTGAAATGGGTCTGGCGTGTGATGAAAGGAGCCGGGGGGGTGGGGGGGTTGGTGGAGGGGGCAGTGTGTTGAACTGATCACTGTTCTCTCTCAAGGAAGCAGCTCCATCGGCTCTGACTGCTTATTGATGGGAGGACATGGGGCCAGTGTTGCTGGTTTTACTGAGTTTCAAGAGAAGCATGCAATTTGAAATTTTTTTGCCAGGAAGATTGGCCCTGAGCTAACATCTGTTGCCAATCTCCCACTTTTTGCCTGAGGAAGACTGTTGCTGAACTAACACCTGTGCCAGTCTTCCTCTGTTTTATGTGAGATGCTGCCAGAGCGCGGCTCGACAAGCAGTGCTGGGTTCACGCCCACGATCTGAACCTGCGAACCCTGGGCCGATGAAGTGGAGGGTGCAAACTTTGCTACGCCTCCAGGCTGGCCCCTTGAATTTCTGTACATAGGATCTTTGGATATTTTTAATGCTGGCAAAGAATTTAAAATATAACAGTAACACTGTGTGTGAAAGAAAACACCTCTGTGGCCTGGATTTTAATGCTGGGGCTCCATTCGTGCCCTCTGATCTGGGTTGTAAGAAAGCTGCTCATGGCTCTGGGCACCTCTGGGAGCAGAGACTCCAGCCCTTCTCTGCCCTCTGAGGTCTCACCACGACAAAGAATGGGCCACGGAGGAGAGCGGGTCAGGTGTGAACACCAGGTGTGACCTGTGTTGCCCCTAGTGCAGACTCAGGACACTGAGGCCCTGCGTGTTTCTTGCCCAACAGGGAAGTCGTCCTTGGGGGTGGCTCTCTTCCGCCTGGTGGAGCCAGCGGCAGGCCGGATTCTCATCGATGGTGTGGACATCTGCAGCATCGGCCTGGAGGACCTGCGGTCCAAGGTCTCCATTATCCCTCAAGATCCCGTCCTGTTCTCAGGAACCATCAGGTGAGTGCTGGGCCAGAGGCCAGCCTGGTGCAGAGGAGGGGCTCCAGGGAGGACCCCGGGACCAGGATGCCAGGCGGGGCTACCTCTGCGTAGCTGGCGGCCAATGCCCCAATTTCTGGGCCTCTGATCACTCCCTGGCATGCTGGGCCACTCGTGCCCACCTGGCCCACCTCGCTGACGTGTCTTGAGAACCGAATAAGGCCCTGATATACACAAGAGCTCTGTAAATATCATGTCCTAAACAAAAGAAAGGCATAGTTTTTATTGTTTAAAATCCTGATGGGGTTGGTCAGATTTCAGTTCACCATTAAGCATTTGCACTGTGGCCACTATATTCTCTCATGTCTTCATGTGGTTTATTCTCCTCTCTGCACCCACTGGGTAAAGTCGTGGGGGGTTTTGGGCTGGACGTTAGGAAGCACTTCTTCACAGGCTACGTATTCCAGGCAGTGGAGAAGTGAGAAGTAAGCCAGGCGTCCGGTCAGTGAAGCAGACAGCACTGGGTCTTTCAGCCTCTTCTCCGCACTTTCTATTTCCTCAGAAATCAACTTTAGGACAAACATCATCCAGCTTAGTGCTCCTACTTGACAGTGCACGTTAGCTGTGTGGGAACACCAAGGCATGGAGACTGAGGAAGATGATGCATTAAAAACAAAGCTAGTCTCCCCGTGTTTCAGACATATGTAAGGGGCATTCTTTTTTTTTAAGTTTTTTTCTTTATGGAGGTCATATTGGTTTATAACATTATATAAATGTCAGGTGTACATCATTACATTTCAACTTCTGTATGGACTGTATCATGTTCACCACAAGAAGTCTACCTGCCATCTCTCGCCATACTCATGTGCCCTTTTGACCCTTTTGCCCCTCTGCCACCCCCTTGCCCTCTAGTAACCACCAATCTGTTCTCCTTACCTATGTCTTTGTTTATCTTCCACATGTAAGTGAGATCATATGGTATTTGTCTTTCTCTGACTTATTTCGCTTAGCATAATACCCTCAAAGTCCATCCATATTGTCACAAATGACACAATTGTGTCCTTTTTTAATGACTTGATAGTATTCCATTGATAGATATACCACGTCTTCTTTATCCATTCATCTGTCGATGGGCGCTTGGGTTGCTTCCAAGTCTTGGCTATTGTGAATAATGCTGCGATGAACATAGGGGTACATATATGATTTTGAATCAGTGTTCTCATGTTCTTTGGATAAATACCCAGAAGTGGAATAGTTGGATCATATGGCATTTCTATTTTAAATTTTCTGAGAAATGTCCTTGCCATTTTCCATAGCAGCTGCACCAATTTATATTCCTACCATCATTCTATGAGGATTCCTTTTTCTCCACATCTTCTTCAACACTTGTTATTGCTTGTCTTTTTAAGAATAGCCATTCTGACGGGTGTGAGGTGCTATCTCATTCTTGTTTTGATTTGCATTTCCCTGATAATTAGTGGTGCTAAACATCTTTTATGTGCCTGTTGGCCATCTGTATATCTTCTTTGAAAAAATGTTCATATCCCCTGCCCATTTTTGATCAGGTTGTTCATTTTTTTGTGGCTGAGTTATATGAGTTCTTTACATATTTTGGAAATTAACCCCCATTTGGATATATGATTTGCAAATATGTTCTCCCAGTTGGTGGGTTGTCTTTTCGTTTTGCTGATGGTTTCCTTTGCCTTGTAGAAGCTTGTTAGTCTGATGTAGTTCCATTTGTTTATTTTTTCTTTTGTTTCCTTTGTCTGAAGAGATATGATATTCAAAAAGATATGGCTAAGACTGATGTAAAAAAGTTAACTGTTTATGTTTTCTTCTAGGAGTTTCAGGGTTTCATATCTTACATTCAAGTCTTTAATCCATTTTGAGTTGCTTTCTGCGCATGGTGTGAGATAGTGGTCTACTTTCATTCTTTTGCATGTGGCTGTCCAGTTTTCCCAACACCGTCTATTGGAGAGACTTTCCTTTCTCCATTGTATGGTCCTGGCTCCTTTGCTGAAAATTAGCTGTCCGTAGATGTGTGGGTTTATTTCTGGGCCCTCAATTCTGTTCCATTGATCTGTGTGTCTGTTTTTCTGCCAGTGCCATGTTTTCTGGTTACTATAGCTTTGTAGTATATTTTGAAATCAGGGAGTGTGATATCTCCAGCTTTGTTCTTTTTTCCCAGGATTGCTTTGGCTATTCGGGGTCTTTTGTTGTTCCATGCAAATTTTAGGATTCTTTGTTCTATGTCCATGGAAAATGCTGGTGGGATTCTGATTGGGATTGCATTGAATCTATAGATTGATATAGGTAATATGGCTATTTTAACTATGTTAATTCTTCCAATCCATGTGGAATACCTTTCTGTTTCTTTACGTCTTCTTCAATTCTTTCAACAATGTCTTACAGTTTTCAGTGTCCAGGTCTTTCACCTCCTTGGGTAAATTTACTTCTCGGTATTCTATACTGTTTGTTTTGATTGTAAATGGGTTTATATTCTTGATTTCTCTTTCTGCTAGTTCAAAGTTAGTGTATAGAAATGTGACTGATTTTTTTATGTTGATTTTGTACCTTGCAACCTTACTGGATTTGTTAGTTATTTCAAATAGGTTTTTTTTGGTGGATTCTTTAGGGTTTTCTCTATATAGAATCATGTCATCCACAGATAGTGGCAGTTTTACTTCTTCCTTTCCAATTTGGATAACTTTTGTTTCTTTTTCTTGCCTAATTGCTCTGGCTAGGACTTCCACTACTGTGTTGAAAAAGAGTGGCAGGAGTGGGCATGCTTCTCTTGCTCCTATTCTTAGAGGAACAGCTTTCAGGTTTTTAATGTTGAGTATGATGTTGGCTGTGGGTTTGTCACATACAGCCTTTATCATGGTGATGTACTTTCCTTCTATCTCCATTTTCTTGGGAGTGTTTATCATAAATTGATGTTTATGTTGTCAAATGCTTTCTCTGCATCTATTGAGATGATCGTTGATTTTTATTCCTCATTTTGTTAACGTGGTGTATCAAATTGATTGGTTTGTGGATGTTGAACCATCCCTGCATCCCCAGAATAAATCCCACTTGACGGTGGTGTATGATTCATGTGACGTATTGTCGTATTTGATTTGCTAATATTTTATTGAGGATTTTTGCATCTATGTTCATCAGTGCCATTGGCCTGTAATTTTTGTTTTTTATTTTGTCCTTGTCTCGTTTTGGTATCAGAGTAACGTTGGCCTTGTAAGATGAGTCTCCCATCCTCTTCAGTTTTTGGGGAAGAGTTTGAGAAGGATAGGTATTAAATATTTGAATGTTTGATGGATTTCACCAGAGAAGCTGCCTGGTCCTGGATTTTTGTTTTCTGGAGGTTTTTGATTACTGTTTCAATGTCTTTACTTGTGATGGGTCTATTCAGATTCTGTATTTCTTCTTGATTCAGTTTTGGGAGGTTGTATGATTCTAAGAATTTATCCATTTCTGCTAGGTTTTCCAATTTGTTGGTGTTTGGTTTTCATAGTATTCTCTTATAATCCTTTGTATTTCTGTGATATCCATTGTAATTTCTCCTCTTTAATTTCTGATTTTATTTGTTTGATCTTTCTCTCTCCCTTTCTTCGAGAGTCTAGCTAAAGGTTTGCTGGTTTTGTTTAACTTTTCAAAGGACCAGCTCTTAGTTCATTGATCCTTTCTCTTTTCCTTAGTCTCTATTTCATTTATTTCTGGTCTGATTCTTATTATTTTCTTCCTTCCACTGACTTTGGGCTTTGTTATTCCTTCTTTTTCTAGTCATTTTAGTTGTATCATTAGATTGTTTGTTTGAGATTTTTCTGGTTTTTTGAGGTAAGTGTGTTCCACTATAAATATCTCTCTTAGTACCACTTTTGGTGCATCCCATAGGTTTGGGTATGATGTGTTTTCGTTTCCATTTGTCTCAGAATGTCTTTTTGATTTCTCCTTTGACTTGTTCATTGATCCAATAGAAGTTCAGCAGCATGTTGTTTTTCTCCACATATTTGTGACTTTTCCAGGTTTTTCTTGCAGTTCATTTCTAGTTTTATACTGTTGTGGTCAGAAAAGAAGCTTCATGTAATTTCAGTCTTCTTAAATATATTTAGGTTTGCTTTGTTTCCCATTATCTGGTCTATCTTTAATAATGTTTCCTGGCACTTGAGAAGAATATGCATTCTGCTGCTCTTGGATAGAATGTCTCTATATATCTATTAACTCCATCTGGTCTAGTGTTTAAGGCCACTGTTTTCTTGTTCACATTCTGTCTGGATGATCTATCCATTGACGTAGTGGGGTATTAAAGTCCACTAGCATTATCGTGTTGCTGTTCATGTATCCCTTTATGTCTCTTAATAGTTGTTTTATGCACTTCGTGCTCCTATGTTACATGCACATATATTAATAAATGTTATGTCTTCTTGGTGGAATGTTAAAGGGTATTCTTAAAAGGAAGAGAATAAACTGAACCTCTATTCATTCTTTCATTCCTCCATCCTTTCATCCATTTAACTTGTTTTTTCTGAGTAACTGTCAATCCAGACACTGTGCTAGGTACTTGGGACACTTTGATGAATGATTACTGCTCCTGTTCCCCAGAGGAATTCACAGTTTAGTGAGGGCGGGGGGAGTTTCTTGAGATGTAGGACCTGACAAATTATAGTATAAGGAGGTAGCCATTTAATCAGAGATATGAACAAAGTGCTAAGGGAGCCCTGAAGTGGGACAAATAACTCTGCCTGGGTGAATCCAGAGAGACTTCACAGGATCTTGGAGGATAAGCAGGAGCTTGCCTGGCAGAAAATGGGGAGAAAGTCTTTCCATGGAGAGTGCATATATGTGCAGAAACCAAGGATTTCAAAATGATTGTGTTGTTTGAGGGGAATGAGAGAACACTTAGTGATAGAGTTCTGTATTAAGGTAGAACTTGGCCAAATCTATTTTGTGTTGGTATAGGAGTAGTAAAAATATGTATTAACATTTATTGAGCGTTTATATATTGTAGTCCTATGTGTTAATATTCTGTCTCATTTAACTGTCACAACAACCCTATGAAGTAGCCACTGTTGTTATCTCCCCTTTAGAGGTGAAGAGGCTGAACTTAGAGAGGAAACTTGACTTGTTTAAGGAGACACTCAAGAAAATGGTAAAGATAAGCCATAACCCCAGGTAGTCTAACCCCATAACCAGGGATGTCCCCCCTTGCAGCAGAAGATTGTGGACTGGTCCAGGAGATCTGGGTTCTCTACCTTTTAGGCTTCCATCTAACCGAGTGTCTTCGATTCCAGCCTGTCTCTTAGTTTGACTTGTGGTGTGACCTTGAACAAGCCATTTAACACTGATAAGCCAAAATTTCCTCATCAATGAAAGGAGTATACCCATCTCATGTGGGAGAGAGTGTCAATGAGCACGTCCATGACAATGCTGTGGAGACTATCAAATATCATGTAAATAAGGCATGCTACCTTCTGCTTTTTAAATACAGTCTAGGCCCCCACACAAAATGGGTGTGGCTGCCAGAAGTGGGGGAAGATAAAGCAGAGGCTAAGAGCAGGTTTCAGCTGGGACTGAGTGGTTGCATAACAGGAAGTGTTGCCTATGCCAAATGCAAGTGCCAACCTGAATGGGAGTGAAGTCCAGATAGATCCCAGCCTCGTGTTGTTGTCTTCTTCTTTCACTGCAAGAGACAGAAGAAGCAACCCCACAACAAAGAGATACCACTGACACCTACTAGGATGGCTATAATAAAAAAAAGAAAAGAAAAAGAAACATAAGTGTTGGCGAGGTTGTTGAGAAACGGAACCCTTGTGCCCTGCTGGTGGGAATGTAAAATGGTGCAGCCACTATGGAAAACAATTCGGCAGTTCCTCAAAAAGTTAAATATAGAATTACTATACGATCCAGCAATTCCACTTCCAGGTATATACCCAAAAGCATTGAAAGCAGGGACTTGAACTGATATTTTTTACCAGGGTTTGTAGCATTACTCACAACAGACAACCCATGTGTCCATTAACAGATCAATGGATAAACAAAATGTGATATACACACACAATGGAATATTAGTCAACCATAAAAAGGAATGAAATCCGACTGTGTGCCATAACATGGATGGGCCTCACAGACTTTATGCTAAGTGAATAAGCCGGACAGAAAAGGACAAATAGTGTATAATTCACTTAAAAGAGTTATCTGGAACAGGCAAATTCATAGTGACAGAAAGGAGAATAGAGGCTACCTGCAGCTTCAGGGGGCAGGGGAGGCAGAGGGGGATTGTTCAATGCATAGAGTTTTTGTTGGGGGTGATGAATTTTAGTGGATTGTTATACAACACTGTACATGTATTTAATGCCACTGAATTGTATACTTACAAATGGTTGAAATGATAAATTATATTATGTATATTCTAACACACACCCCCTCCCCAAATGGCTTAAGTTAAAAAGGCCTCTATTGGCTCATGGTACTGGGAAGGCCGAGGCTGATTCAAGGACCCAGATCTCTCCAACTCTGCCGTGGCTTCATTCACAGCCCCCAGTGACGGCCCTAGGGGGCTCTGTGTGTCCCACGCCTGAGGGGAGATGGTGGCTACCTCTCCTGTCCAGTTAATGAGAAAGAGCAAGCCTCTTTTCTGGTGATTGACTTAA
Source organism: Equus asinus (assembly GCF_041296235.1). Lineage (NCBI taxonomy): Eukaryota > Metazoa > Chordata > Mammalia > Perissodactyla > Equidae > Equus > Equus asinus. The sequence continues at coordinate 16,281,184 of NC_091817.1, read as the reverse complement.
AGGTCCTGAGATACACTCTGATCGGTCACCCTCCCACCCCCATCAAGCCACTGAGACCAGGGGTTGCCACTGCTGATGTGCTGACCCCAGAGTCACTTGCTCCACCCTGGGAGTTGGTGGTAGAGCCCCACCTGGACCACATGGGCTTCAAGGTGGGGCAGGAGGTGGCCCCCAAACAAAACTTGGAGGCTGCTGCCTGCAGAAGGAATGGGTGCTGGAGAGACACAAGAAACGACCACTCGTGGTGGTTCCATGGGTGTCACTAAACCCAGTAATCCGGTTCTAAGCATTCTCGGCATTTACCTGTATAGGGCAGACTGCTTAACAGTTGAGTATGGATCTGGAACACTTCTCTTCCTCTCCTACGGCAGGTTCAACCTGGATCCCTTTGACTGCTACACAGACAAGCAGATCTGGGATGTCTTGGAGAGGACATTCCTGAGCAAGACAGTAAGTAGCTCCAAGGCCTGATTCTTGGTCTTAGCCTGCCTCTTCAACAGGGGTGCCAGCATCTGGACTCCTCTCATATGGTGTTCTAGATGCTGCTGCTGTGGGGAGTGGATTAAATAATCCATGATGAGGTGAGATGACGTGGGACTCCTACATAAAAGCTGATGGCTCTCAGACGCTAACAGTGAGCCAGGCTCATTCTAGGCTCAGGGACACAGCACAGACAAGGCAGGGAAGGTCTTTGTCCTCTTGGTGCTTACATTCAATGGGAGAGAAAGACAGCAAACTGCCCAACTCACGAGACACTTTCAGAGAGTGGTAAGGGCTGTAAAGATAGCAATGAGATCAGCAGACATCCCGGTGGGTGAGCAGCTCCTTTACAGGGGGTGGCCTGGCAAGGCCTCTTTAAGGATGGGGACATTTGAGCTGAGACCAAATATTAAGGAGACAGCCAGGCACAGATCTTTGAGAGAACATTCCAGGCACAGGAACTAGCATATGCAAAGACCCTGAGATGGAAGTGAGACGGGCGCAGTGAGGAAGAGAAAGACCAGTGGTTGGAGCGTAGGCAGAGGTGAAGAGTATTACCAAATGCGACAGGAGTGGTACAAGGTCAGGGCAGGTCTCACCCTATATGCCCACAATCCTACATGGCCTACATCTCATCTTCCTCGACATTACAGATCTCAAAGTTCCCTCAAAGGCTGCAAGCAGAAGTTGTGGAAAACGGTGAAAACTTCTCTGTCGGGGAGAGGCAGCTACTCTGCATTGCTCGAGCCCTCCTCCGCAACTCCAAGGTGAGACCACTGAGGGGCCACGAGAAGTCACAGGTGCTGCTGGGCATGGGAAGCCACACGGCTGCTTCTCCCTCCATCACCACAGGACAGTGGCACTGTTTATATGTTCTTTCCGCAAATATCCGCAGGTATCCTCCTGTCACTGGTTGCCATTCTCCATGTTCCTGTGGTGTGAGGGGCTCTCAGCCTGGGCTCCCTCCAGCCCTGATATGCTGTTCCTGCACTGAAACACTCAGCCTCTAGAACCAAATCACAATACACTTTCCCACAAAAAGCTAAAAGCTTAGAAACTTTTAATTTAAAATTGCCTAGTGTAATTCTTTTTAAAACTTGGATGCAGGACACTCCCTTGTCTTTAATAAAATTGGGAATCAGATGACAGCTGTTCCAGAGTAAAATTACATATTTTTAAAAAGTTTCACATGACAGTGCTTCTTAAGTTTTCCAAATATTTCACCAGTAATTTCAGATATTCAACTACCTGCACTAGTTAGGAGCAAACCTTTCACAAGCGAGGCAACATACACACACGTACGCATGTGTACATCTACCTTGACACTCACATGTATATTACATACTTTCACGCACACACGCAACACACAACATTGTTAATTAGTGATTAATGCAAAAAATATAGGTGCGGACTGTCAGAGCTGGGACAAGAGTAGGAGAGCTCAGTGGGGCCTGGAGCAGGGGACGGTTTCAGAGGGAGGAACCTGCCCCTCTTTGACAGAGAGGAGCGACGCGATTTGCAATATGTATGTAACACTTTCTTAACCTCCCAGGTCTCTATTTTTCAGTTACTCAGATACTTGGTGCTGAAGTTGCTTTCTGTATATTGTTTCCCAAATTTGAGTCATGACTTTATGATTTTGGTCATATCTGTATACCACCTATCCCATGATTCATTCACGATCCCCTGTTTTTATAAACAGCCTCATTTTAAACAGTAACATTTGTGAAATCATACTTTCTGTGTAGTTATATTTTTCTAATGCATATTATTAATGAAAGAGATACAGAAATGTTAAAGTAAAAAAACCCATGTATCCATACACTGGCTGCACCATCTCGTGTGCCACCTGGGGTCTGTGCAAGCCCTGCTGTGGGGAAGACTGCTCTGTATTAATTCAGGCAAACGGGAAGGCAGTTCATAAAACAAGAAGTTGCCACTGGGACATCTTTATTTTGAAGGAGTCAGTTCTTTGATCTCTAAAAAATAGTGAGCCATCGGTTGAGACCTCACATTCTCTGCATAATGTCAGGGACAACTAGAGCTCCAGGTGGGTTTTGAACTCAGTCTGGATCTCATTTTCCAGCTAAGGGACTTGATGAATTAATGGCAGACCCAGGTGTCGAGGCCCAAGGAGGCTGCCTTCACCCCTGTTTTGTATCCACCAGATTATCCTAATTGATGAAGCCACAGCATCCATTGACATGCAGACTGACACCCTGATCCAGCGCACAATCCGTGAAGCCTTCCAGGGCTGCACAGTGCTGGTCATCGCACACCGCATCCCCACTGTCCTCAACTGCGACCGCATCCTGGTCATGAGGGACGGGAAGGTGAGAGTTCCATCGCTGGGCTGGTGGCAGGACGTGCGCTCAGGACACAGGAGGCCTTCAAATCTTTAAGACTGAGCTCAGCTGTGTCCCTGTCCCCTCCTGTCCTTTCTCCTCCTCCCAGGTTGCAGAGTTTGACAGGCCTGAGGTCCTGCAGAAGCAGCCTGGGTCCATGTTTGCAGCCCTGCTGGGAACAGCCAGTTCTTCATCGAGCAAAGGAGAAATGGGGACTTCAGCGGCGGAGGCTGGT